>NC_090219.1:12404467-12745717 GCF_033026475.1 Channa argus | reverse complement strand
GCATCTGAGCATACAAACAACATGGGGGGGGAGATATTAGAGGACAGCTCAGAGACAACAGTACTCATGTTTTTTTAGAACTCAAATCTTCTTAAATCCATGAATAACAGTGATTTTTATTAAAAACTAAACAAAGCTTGTTATCAGGGCAAGAAAACAACATATTGTGGTAATGTCACCAACATCCCCCAGGGCTCAGCAAAGTAACTTATGGGTAGTGACCCCTGACCTCTGCTGGTCTAGGGGGGGCTAATACTGGTGTTGATAGAACTGAATAAAAAAAGAAAATGTTTCTCACAGAAATCTTTCTTTTCATTTTCATGTTTGCTTTCGCTTAATTTCTCCTCATGTGGATCAATAAATTTTTTTTCAATTCACTTTGCTGGCTGAAGGCCGTGCGATGGGACCGAGATCAGGGTGAAGTTTAAAGCAAGGGCGTCTTTACCAGGATGCTGTGAAAACTGAACTGTACAAACTCACCTCTTTGGCCTTCTGCTTCAGACGAGCCTGTTCAGGATCCTCTTGTCTGGCTCGACTCTGCAGGTCAAAGACAGTTCAGTCACATTCCTGCTCTTATGTGACAACAGTCAAACAGCACAGAGAAGAACAGACTGATCCACCTCCAAATGTTGTTGTTTTACGTCACAAAAGAATAAATCAGGGTTAATTACTAACGTCCAGAAGAGCAGCAAAACTCGTGAGAGCACAACGTTTCCTGCAGAGGTACACCTGGCTGATTGTTTGTTTCTTTACCTTGGCAGCTTTCAGCAGAATCTCTCTCTCCTGCTCATCTTTTCTCTGCTTCTCTATCCTCTCCAGCTGCTCAAAGAAACGAAGCTGAGATCGAACGTCTGATGTCTGTTCGTAATGTTCTTCAGCCTGATGGAGGAAGTCGAGCACCAACATTAAACTCACACAAACTCATGCTAAATGTTTGCAAATAAAAATACTACTGGGAAAATCTGATGTTTTCAGTCTGATTCCACATTTTGCTCTCTTCTTGGTTTCTGAGGTTTAGCGAGTTAATACCACACAGATCTAAATGACTATAAAGTCACAAAATAACAAAAAACCCAAAATAATTTAAATTAAAGAAAATTATTTTAAAAGAAAAAAAGACATGAAATGACTGAAAAGACAAAAAGCAGCTGCAGAGTCCCTGTGTGACCTGTTTAAAAAACTGTTCTTGGATCAGTAAGAGAGATTCTGTTCTTGCCTTTCCCCCATCTGCGCGGTGCTGAGCCACAGCTGAAACCTTCTCGAGCAGGGAGCGCATTCTGGACTGGGTGGCGTGGGAAATGAGATTGACCACATCCAGCGGGACCTCTGTCACGCCAAGCTTCTTTGCTGAAGGTGGTAAACAACAAGTGTCAATGTGAGAGGAGCAGGACCAACGGTCTGACAAATTCATCTTTCCATGACACAGAATTTTCCTTCCATCTTAACCCTTTGGTCCTTTATGTTACATGATTAAGCGAGACAAACCACAGGTGTGGTCCAGTGTTATTTATACCTGTACGTAAAATAAAACCTTATTTAAATCACTTGTTTGTGTCAATAAAGCTGTGGGGGGCTGTGGGCACAGCCTGGTCCAGGTGAGCGTACCTGTGTCCAGGATGCGGCGGTGCAGCAGACCTGTGGGCAGGAAGGACTCGTCCTTGCAAGAGTGAATCTTTGTGCCCACGAGCTCTGAGCTGGTTGCCAGGATACGGGCATTTTCCTCATTAAGGTTGACACCAGCCATGGACGCCACGTCATTAATGTCATCGTCATCTCTGAGGACAACAGAGACATCAGGAGAGGACAAGAAGGATTTTTGCAGTTTAATGCAGATAAAAAACAAAGAACCTAGGGCAGCAAACCTGCAGGACCAGGCTGCTTTTAGATTTCATCCTGCTCAGTTAAATCACTGAGGCTAAATCCACTGAACCATGATCATGTCTGAACATGATCAACTTTGCTGCATTCGACTGGTGTTCCTAATAAATTGACCACTGAGTGTAAATCAGAGCAGTGTGTGCTGCCCCCCCGTGGTTCAGAGCAAGAACCACAACCTGCAGCAAAGAAAGAGTTGATGTTTGTTGTCATACATATCACAGACTAAATATTGATTTTATTCCTTTTTACCTCCTTTTCATTTTGTTATGGTACCGCCGAGCATGCTGGGACTTCATTAGAGAGACAGTGTAGCAGGTCCATTATGGGTCTAGTCAGAGAGAACTCACCCTTACAGCCACCTCATTTCATTCTCACATTCAAGGCATTTTACAATGATGTGACCGCTTTTTCTACTAAAAATGAAGAACTGTCCACAGTTGTTTTGTTCTCTGATGGTTCTGTCTGAGGTTCTCCTCTAGACTCTCAGCTCTCCTGTTTTCTTTCTCTAATCTATAAATCATTATTTTTTTTCTTAGACAGATGGGACTGTACCTGAATGTCCCACCCCCCGGGTCGCTGAGTTTCTTCTGATTGGTCGAAGCTGCTAGATGAATAGGACTTTTGCCGATGATGGTTGTGGGTGTCCGTATAAACGTGCCTGAGGAAAATGCAGCATTTAGCAGGAACCACTGATATCTGCTGATATGTTGTCTATTGCTTCTGAAGACTTTTACATTAAACGAGGAGGAAGAGGAAAGTCAATGTGAATCCGAGTGTAGAAACACCTGGACTCACCTTGAGGTCTGAGAGTCTGACTGATGACAACAGGTGTACGAGGCTGCACACTCTGCACTCCTGCTCTGCCCACAGCCTGCTGTAGACAGAAGGGTTAAGAACAGGATCAGGCAACAACAGTGTGAACAAAGCAGGATCGGTGTAGACTCTATCCTCCATTTCTGCACTAAGATGTTTAGAATAACTTCAGATAAGAAACTGTGTCTGCAGTGCTGCATCTGTAAATATTCATGCTCTCCGTACGTGGATCAGCCCAGAAAATCTGTTGGTTATTCAAAAGTAACGGTGAGTTTGTTTTAGATCAGATCACACAAATGATTAATCATCAGATCTGTCGACATAGTGAGGATTCGTTGACACTTTATATCTCTATTTTACTGCATCTTTAACTAAGGTAACTTCTTCGTAGCCAGTCTGCTGATCTTAGGACTTGGATCTTAGGATGATTTTAGGCACCATGACCTTTGTCAGCATTAATTATCGTAATACAGCTCAGGTTTGTGAAGAGTAAATTCAGCAGGACGGAGAGTAGGATTTACCTTTAATGTGTCCTGTACTGTAAAGGGAAAACAACAACAACAGTCTACAGCAATGTTCAGTCACCAGCTGAAAGAAGATGACCTGCAGTGACCTGTTAACTACCAACATCCTGTCAACCTGATCATTTCTGTGGAGACATGAGCTGCAGCAACTCTCGCCTCCCTACCAGAGCTGTTGTGCTGCTGAGCGGCGTGTTCAGTCTGACCGAGCTAACGGGCAGCCGGGGTCTGATGGCTGCGGTGGTGATGGAGCCGGGTGCAGCAAGGGCAGGTGCTGAGGTGCTGGGGGCAGGTGTCATCAGAGACTGCTGGCTGCTAAGGAGAGACTGACGCAGGGCGGGGAGGCTTTTCTGTGGAGAGACAACAGCTACGGGTTAAACAGCAAGAAGAGACAGGGGGGTAGATTAGAGGTCCATTTGGGTCTGACCACCAAGACCTGAGCCAGGAACAGTCTAGCTTTACTACTGCAAGAGGAGTTTCTGCAGGTAGAAACTGGACTTTATATTCAGGGCATTTATTTTAGATTTGTTTATGTGTTAAACATTCATTATTCATTATTGGCTCATCAAGCTGCTGCTGCTCGATCAGGCCTAACTACCCTGAGATAGGTCCCCCTCACTTCCTGTTCCTCCAGGTACTTCTAATATAGAAGTACCTGGAGGAACATCTGCTGTATTTGTTGTACTAATGTAAATGATCTGTTTATATTACTATGAGCAAAAATCTAACCAAATGTAAAAGTTCTGTTTGTGTTGAATTATAATTAAAGAAGTACCTGTGTACTACAGTAATCAGTGCTAGTAGAAGCATTAAGTGTAGTAGTCTAAATAAAAGATTTTTATTTTATTTTTATCCCGTGAGTTCAGGGTTGCCACAGCGGATCATATTGTCCGCATATTGATTTGGCACAGTTTTTTTTTTTTTTTTTTTTTCAAACTACCCTTCCTGACGCATCCATCCCTAATTTCTACCGGGCTTGGGCCGACACTGAACAGCTGGGGATGGGAATGGGCTCTTGGGGGTTCAGTGTCTTGCCCAGGGACACTTTGACATATAGCCATGACCGGGGATAGAACCACTGACCCTGTGGTCCGTGGACTGCCTTACCAATTGAGCTACAGCTGCCCCCAGTAGTCTAAATTGAAGATGTAGGAGTGATATTTGCAGTGTTAGTAATAAGATAAGTAAAAGCAATACTACAATAATACAGTGGACATTAAAGTAGTAGTATTAGCAGTAAAATAGTATAGTAGTAGTACCTTAAGGAAGGGGATGAGGTAGGGCTGAGGGGAAGACTTGAGCTCAGCCTGCAGCCGAGTGGTGAACTCCTCAGGCTCAATCTTTGCATCCTGAGGAAGAAGACATACACAGAGATGTCAAACTCCAGCTATACAAACACACTGCTTACTCCAGTCCAGGGTGGGACTCACCAGCAGGTCCTGCACCAAGGCCTTCACGTTCTTGGAGGTGTCTGGGGAGGGCGAGTTGTGGGATGCCAGCTTGATGAGTGTGGATAGGAAGTTCTTGCATTTCTTCACGTTTTCCTGCATTTCCTGTTGGGACCAACACGTTTGTCAAAAGCAACAATGACTCATTCAGATGTGAATCCTTAGATCTCAGACTATGTCCACATTAGTCTGGAGAATTCAAACCCCGCTGGTTAGGGTTAGGGTTGCGAAGTTTATGAGTGCTTATGCAGCAGAGAATGTGAATTTGCGTCACGCTGTGCTAGCTGTTGGGAGATGGGGGCACCATCTTGTGAGAGGTTACTCAGTGGTTTACTGTTTGTTTGCCTAAGGTAGTTTGAATGGCGCAGTGTTGATGGAGATGGGGTAAAGACAGCCCTCCTCTATGGACATGCTCTGCTGACAAAGTTAGAACACAGATTTTAAATAACAGAAAGGGGATCCACACAAGATGGCGCCTGTGTCCCCTAACAGTTAACCTGGCATGATGAGGCTCTTCTCTACACTAATCATACAAGCTAACAGCCAAACAGCTGCTGAAATGCTGCATTCACTGTGATAAAATCTGCAGGAAAAAATCCTGCTGTGAATAAAAAGTGACTGCAGGTTACATGAGGTCTGTCAGAAAATACACTGCCTCCTTTAGTGGTTTACTGATGGAGGAAACACGTCTTCTGTAAACGCTGAGTGGAGAGTATTTGCATTAATGCCCCCTGTTGCTAGTCTGTGAAATAACATGTTCTTGTGTCGTGTTGCTGGAAGCTGCAGAGGTTCAGTGGAGTGGGACAGAATATGGTTAACTCCACCTGTGACACCATAGTGACTCTGGCGGGGGGTGTGGCTGTTGGCACGGGGGTTGCGCTAGTCACGGGGGTGGGTACCCCGGCAGGCTTCACTGCAGTTGTCCCTCCCGCTGTTATCACCGTTGGGGCATTCTGAGGAGTCGTCATCTTTACCGACACGGCTGTTCCACAAGACGCCACCGTGATGTTCTTTGGGAAATAACAGCAGCATTAATAATCACCAATAATCATTTATTAATTAGTAGTGTGACCAGGGTTTACTTCAGTTTACTAGTTTATTACCAAATAGAAATCATAATTTCTTCTGTTAGTGAAAATTAATTAAACCTGCAAAAAGTAATTCTTGCTGATACACAGTAACATGGTCATCCCACAGGAGACTGAAGCAGGTGATAAATGGACTGTAAAAAAGAATCCAGGCTAAAGAAGTTCTGTAGAACTGCATGGAGATAATCATGATGAGTGGCTCCTGAGGACAAGTTCTAAAAGACTGAAGAGGAGTTTTCTGTGTGGAAACAGCAAAGGCAGGAAACTCACCTGTACAGTGGTGGTGGAGGGAGACTGGACCATTCGGGTCTGAGTGGGGGAGGCCAGGCGAACAGTCTGAGGGGTACCAGGAGCCTGCAGGCAACAAAGGGGGAAAACAGACCACAAGATGAGACTTCACGTACCTGTCCTGTCCACCCAGACGATGTCATCAAGTTTGATAACTGTCTTCGGTTTTATGGACTCAGGCTGCAACTAAAGAGGATTTTTATTCCTCCAATGATTGTTTTTCCCACAGAAACATTTCATAATAACATTGCTGCCTCCATCAGGGCACAATATGACTTCTGTGACTTCTTAAAAACTGTGTTTTAAGGACCTACAGAGACCTCAAAACCAGACCTACCGTGGCAGCGGTGCTGACCCGGATGGTGGCTCCAGCCGTGGGCGTTCCTGGTCTCTGGGCGACTACTGTTTGGCCTTGTTGCTGCATCTTAGCCTGGGCCTGGGCCAGGACCTGCTGGGGGACCATCACCAGCTGGCCCGTCTCTGTCCGCACCAGAACCATCCCTGGAGGTGAATGAAACATGGGTCAGTACTGTGGGGCTGAAACTACAGATAGTAACTATCTGATAACTACAGAGAGAAATTAGGTTCAGACATCACTGATTATCTTGTACTTTATAAACTGCTTCATAAAGCCACGTCCAGCATCAGGAAATAGTCTGAATCGGCTTGCGCCAACTTTTCTTTACCTTAGAAACACTTTTTTAATTTAGCCTCCCATGTTGGCTTCAAAGAGGGTCCACATGGACAACTCTGCCTCAGTACTGTACATTTTATACAGGACACTGAGAAGGCAGGTTGGTGTAATAACAGTTATGACTTATGTTGCTCAGTGCTCAGTTGATTTTTTAAGAACTTTTTGGCATCTGATTTGTTTTGTTTTTGTCTTTATGAACCTTAAAAGTTAAGAGTCCATGGATTTTTTTTTTATCTCTGTTATTGTAAAGAAAAGTTATAAGCAACAATCAAACAAACTGGCTGTTTCTGCTCAGCTCAAAGACTGTGGTCACTGCAGTAATACTGTAACATAAGACAATGGAGTTTAGCTTGACATTGTCCAGCTCTACATCTGTGAATCCAGAATCTGATGGTAGCTTGTTGCCCACCACACTAAAACAATATCAGCTTACAGGATTCTCCATTATGGCAATGTGGGCTCTTTTTTAGACTTTACTGCACCAACTTACCTTTACTAATATCTGAATTTATAATGCTGCACTTTTTTAAAGCTGAAACAGGTGATGAAACGTTGCTGCTTCTCTGGCTCCTTGTCCCCAAAGACATAGACCCCATAGTTTTTCTAGTGTAGATATTTGTCCCACAGTGCAGCAGCAGCTTCTAACCAGCTTCACAATTCACAGATGTTAAAGTGAGTCTACACCGTCTGTTTGTAGCTTTTGATGTCAAAGACAAAAGTATGAAGGGAATTTGCGGCCTGATCTTTTTAAGTTCTGTTTGGCTGTTGTTACTTTCAGGAGGGTTGCAGATAAAGAACCTCTTTTAGCCAAATGTGACTCGTTCTGATGTTAATGAAGAATTAAATATGTTGTAAAACTTTTGGTACTAAATTTCAAATCATATGTTGTTGTCTCTGCATCAGCATCAGACCAAAAAATTAAATCCCAAAATGTGATTTAAAGTTAGGTCCCGCTGCTCTGGATGATCCAGGATCCTTAAGGACTCTAAACATTGGGGTAAAAAAAATATAAAGTCTGCTGCAACATAAATATGATTTTTACTTCTTTTTCTTGTTTGTCCTTTATAAATAAACATCTCAACTGGGAAATACATGTGTACTGTATTTATACACCACGAACCAAAGTTTGAAGTGCAACCAGTAAGATTAGTAAGGAGCAACAAGAATGATCCAGCTTCTCAGATCAGGAGAACTCCAGAATATTGCAGCGCTACAGCTGATGCTTAAGTTCACCATGGATTAAGTCGATAATCATTAATCAAAAACACCATATCAGTACTTCACAGAACCAGATGTGTCAGCTTTAAAAAAAGCCTAAATGACTCAAAAGACTCTGTTCATTCTGATGTGGGATGGAGAAAACTGACCCTGGGAAGCTGGAACATAAGAATATTTGGTACTTTCTCTTTTTTAAAATTGACGATTTGCCAAAGTGGCAGAATTTTTTTCTGGATTCGGTGTTTTAGCTGTAAAAGCTAGATTGTTGCAGCAGGCGGAAGAGATTTTATCTTTGGGTGCTTTGTGTCATCTGATTGGGGGTCTCAGGACACAGGGTGTCATTGTACACACTGTAAAGACCCTTGAGACAAATGTTTGATTGAGCTGGGTCTGGACCTATTGTGGGTTCTGGATCATCCTTCAGAGCAGCAGGATGTGTTGTTGACGCCCAGGTGAACAGGTTTTCTCACCAGGAGGCATCGTAAACCCAGGGGGCAGCTGGATGGTGGTCTGCTGTTGGGGCCGGACGGCTAGCGGAGGCTGAGGAGCAGCTGGCCGGGTTGGGGTTGCAACCAGCCCAGGTCTCTGTTGCTGGATTGAGGTGGCCATCACAGGAGTCCCCGGAGGCCTGACCACAGCCACTGTGGGCTGAGCCACCCCGTTCACTGCCGGCTTCACTCCGGCAGCAGCTAGGGGGACGGTAGCCGAACTGGTCCCAGTCTGAGTCTGGTTGATGGAGGACTGTGCTGCAGCTGGAGTGGGGGGGGTGCTGGTCAGGATGACTGAGCTCCCAGAGACCGGCAGGCTGGGCACCAGCATCTTAGTGTGTATCAGAGGATTGCTGTGGTTCACGACCTGAGAGGTGGAGGCTGATGGGGAGGGGGCGCCCTGGGGCCCCGGCGGGCCAACTTTGGGATCCACCCCGTTCTGGGCGACGCTGACCCCCGGGCTGGGGTGTCTCTGCAGGGCTACGGCGGTGGACGCCGCCGCAGCCTGAGGTACCGGGAAAGCAGGCTGTGAAGCCACAGGAGGGAGGATTGCAGAGCCCCCCGGACTGACAGTACTTATGACCGTGCCGGACCCAGCGGGCGAGTTCACCAACTTCACGGCTCCGCCGTTCAAACTTTGCAATCCGGGAGAAACGGTCCTGAGAGCCTCCGCCGGCGGGACCACGGTGCTGGGAGCCGCGCTCGGACCCAGGACAGGCGCCCGGTGGAAGCTAGCAGCGGCGGGCTGAGTGGGCAAAGTTACGGGTCCCGATCCCGAAGGAGATGCTCCAACTATTTGCAGACCGGCTCCGGAGGCGATCACGGCCCCGGCAGCGACAGGCGAGGTAGAGGCGGATAGGGTTTTACCGGAGAGCTGCTCATTAGCGCCCGACTCCTGGGTTAACCCCGCGGTTGGATGCCCTTGTTGCGGCTGCTCCGAAGACCCCACTTGATCGCGCACTTTCCCTGAGAACTGCCCCGCAGCGGTCAGTGCTGTCTCCCTTTTCCCTTCGGAATATGAAGCAGCGGGAGACTTTCGGTCGCCCAGTTGTGACTCCAGAGAACCAACCAAGTCGCTAACCGCTTTCTCATCCACCTCATTGAAGAGCATGTCCTCCAGTGGGTCGGAGGCTCCCGCCATCTTTGATGCTCGACCGTTGTACAAATCGTATCTTAGAATGTACGCATGCGCCGAGGATCCGGCAGCTTTTAGAGCATAGCAACAGAACACATAGATTTTCTACGGTACCAAAACAAGGACGTATCAAAAATACTCTTACCAAAATACTCTATCTCATAAAATTACTATATTACGAGTAAAAGGTACAGGATTCTGCTTGCACAGTTCTACTTTAGCACAAAAGTATTAGCAGTATGCGATGTTAAGTAAGTATCATCAGAAGAAATCAAGTTTCTCTCTGAACAATTTCTTAAACTGTCTTTACCACACTGGCGACTGGTTTAAGCATCTGTTAATAAAGAGAACATTACTATTTTCGAGCTGCAAATCACATTCCAAAGGGTTTACATTTTACACAGTGTCACGACTTTTTTAGAAATGGGTTGTAGAATAATCATAATAGGTTTTATAAAATCCACCTCGCTCTTGTTTGTGTCCTAAAGAACTTTCTGGTTAGGCATAATTTATATCAGATTCATCTGCTGAATGTAATATTTAAAGAGTAATTTGATTTAATAGATCCGTTAAAGACATCCTTTGTGTGTCCCCAGGTTGTGGACATAACTTTCTCAGTTAAATTCTTTTAAATTCACCATGGACTTCAAATTAAATGAAAAGCTGTAAAATGAACATTCTTTCCCTCTGAAATACAGTGGTGTAAAAAATAAAAATAGAAGATAATAAAATACTAAAGTACAGTACAAGTACGTTACAGTTATATTTTTGTAGAGTATGTAAGTAAATATTCTTAGCAACTTTCCACCTCTATCAGAAAAATACTGTGCACGCTGCCTGCATTTTTCTCTTCTATTCTCGACAGATCTAGATCTCTCAGAGAAGCGTAATCTCGCGAGAATTTTAGTTCTCGTTAGCCCCCGCGCTCAGAGCTCTTCGATGGAGGAAGCGGTAGCCATGTTGTAGCAGGGACAACGGCGAGTTTGTGGAGAAACGCCTATTGGAGATAGTTGGTGTTCAGTCGATACGGTTTGCTACGCGGTTGGGAGGGACCGTTTATTCTGTTCTCTCTTAGGACTGCCGAGCCGTAGGAGACACCATGAGCGGCGGGACGCCTTACCTCGGCAGCAAAATCAGCCTAATTTCGAAGGCCGAGATCCGCTACGAAGGAATTCTGTACACCATCGACACTGAGAACTCCACCGTCGCTCTTGCCAAAGGTAACGCGGCTAGACAAGCAAATCTCACTCCACCTCTTTGACTTATTATTTTTCTGGAGGTTTGTGTTCATGCTGTACATCCAGCAAATAAACGCAAAGTGGTTGGTCAACAATCTGGTCAGAGTATTTTTAATTCAGAGCTGGAATGTGACCAAACTAATGATGTTAATCAGGTGGCTAGCGTTAGCTTCCTAGCATGAGCAAACAGGCTGGCAGCCATTGGGCTCCCATTTTAACCCATTAACTATGCTAGGATGCACATAACTTTACTGCATCCACACCAAGAATGTCATTATATAATTACAAAAACTAAACAAAAAACAGTTATTCAGAGTTGGTGTTTACGATGTTGTTACAATAAACTGTTTAGTTGGACTAAATATATATTTGTTTGTAACGTGAGTCAGCTTTTCAGCTTGTCCGCTAACGTTGACATGCGGGTTAGCGGCATGTAAACAGCAGCTACCCATTTAAGTGCTCATACAAACTGTAAACAAACTGCTTATGTAACTCTGCGTACTGACATCCGCTACGTTTTTAGCCAGGTGCACCATTTGACGTCACTAACTGCTTACCTGTTCCTCAACAACAAATTATAAATAATCAACGTCCTGCATGAGCCTTTACCCCTGTACAGTAGAAGTGGTAGTAGTAAATAATTTCAACTTTCAATTCAATTCAACTTTATTTATATAGCGCCAGTTCACAACAAACTCATCTCAAGGAACTTCACAGAATAAAGTAAAGACTATAAAGATGTATAGAGAAAACCCAACAATTCCCCTTGAACAAGCATTTATCTAACTGAGTTAAGAAACAAGTATTTAAAACACTAACTGTAATGCTGTTGATAACATGAATGGCAATTCAAGTCCAGATTTACTTTACATGTATGCCATAATTATGGTTTCTGCAAATATCTAAAATGTTCAGAACTTAATTAATGTGTAGATTCAAGGAAAGAGCCATTAGCTATATACTGTGAAAAATTGTCAACATTAATTTATTCTCTTCACTAACTGATCCTTTAGTGTAAAGCAGTTAAAAAGGTAAATTTTGGTGACTGCATAATAATAAATAATAATAATAATAATAATAAAACTTTTTGTGTTCACTAGATGAGTGGTAGAATAAGTCTAGTGTTTTGAGTTTATTTTCTGATTGTGATTAAACATAGGTTCCTTTTAGACATGCAAAGGAATTCAGACTTCGGGATATTATCTAGAGGGGTGTGTGCTAGAACACGATCGCCTGAGTCAATTTGTCCAAACATTATACGGATTTTACATAGCCAGTTTCCTAGTACAAAGCCTGGATAATATCCAACTGAGCACATTTGTGAATTCACTAAGATCGAGTGGGCTGATGATGATGTCTGTATCCTGCAAAAGGATTCAAATACAACACCTGGCAAAGCACTTATTTCTATGTAGCTAATAACGTACAATAACGTTGGCTAACTAGAAAATTGACAACAAAGACTAGACTAGACTCACTAGACTCAGTGACATCTTCTGATGTCCGCTACAGGCGTGAAAAAGAAACTCTGGCGTCTATCCGCACGTGATTGTCCCAAAATTATCTGAAGTTCATACATGAAAGAGGCTCTAGGGAGTGGCTGTAGCTCAGTGTTTAAGGCAGTCGTCCACGCTCCTGGCTATATGTCGAAGTGTCTCTGGGCAAGACGCTGAACCACTAACAGACTATCCCCAACCATCCCCAATTTCTAAGGGGCTTGAACCAGCACTGCACAGCTGGGGATGGTTGCGCCAGGAAGGACACCCGGCGTAAAAACTGTGCTAAATCAACATGCGGACAATGATCCTCTGTGGCGACTCTGAACTTGAGGGATAAGCCGAAAGGAACAAAAAATAAATAAAATATGCGAATGAGGCTCTAGTCTACAACAGGTGACTACTGCATTGGATAACTTTGATGTGTAGTGGATACTGGCATCAGCAGCAGTTCATCTCTCTATTACAGTACTGTAAAACACAAACTGTATTTATCACCCTTTGAATTTTGTTTCTAATCATAATCTGTTCCCTCAGTTCGTTCTTTCGGCACAGAGGACCGCCCTACTGACAGACCCATTCCTCCCCGGGATGACACCTTTGAGTACATAATCTTTAGAGGCAGTGACATCAAGGACCTCACAGTGTGTGAGCCACCCAAACCAACATGCTCCCTCCCTCAGGACCCTGCTATTGTCCAGGTACTATTTTACCTTGTCTTCTTCTTCTCCTTCGGGCTGTTCCCTTTCAGGGGTCTTCACACCGAATCATCTGCCTCCATCAAACCCTGTCCTCTGCATTCTCTTCTCTCCACCAACTACCTTCATGTCCTCTCTCTCTACATCCATAAATCTCTTGTGTCTCAGAGCCCCGTTAACCTGAATCTGTTTTCCTCCTCAGTCATCCATGGGCTCCAGCTCCTCATCTTCTGCTGCCCCTGCCCCGACCCCATTCCAGTCTGCTGGTTCCTATGGGCTCTTTAACAGGGTATCAGTTCCTCCGTACAACCAGTTCAGCAACAGCCCTCTTGTTTCTCCTCAATTTGGGGCCGTTGGCATCGGTAAGCACATGAACTTTGATCATGATTAGACAGATTTTAATGTAAAATCTGTTTGATGGGTCTAACTATAGAAGATGGCAGCGAAAAAGGGAGGCATTTAGGCATGATATCCAAGGGTTCAGGGTCTCTCCATGACTCTTGAACCACGTAAAGCATGCCACAGAAACTGAAGAGGCTGGGTTTCATGGCATCAGTGTGACTATAGCCAGTCAAGGCCTTCACCTTCCTCCTCTACATATTCCTCAGTGAATGTGCTGCAGACATGGCAAAAACTGGTTGATTTCCGAGTTTAGAAATTACATCTGAAGTAAACATATCCTTCCCTTAGGGTTGGTCGATTTAATAGTATAGGTGATGGCAGTTGTACACGAACTTCTTTGACGGTAATGTTACCAAACACACGTCTAAGTTTTTTCATAACTATTCTTTAAAATATGAGTTTTCAGAGAGATTTTCTCTGAAAATAATAAAAGGCATGGTGACAGTTTTCACCAGCAATTGCACCCACCTCAGACCTGCTGGTGTGCCCTTCCTTGAGCTTCACTCTTATGTTTTGGTGTATCTTCTCCTAGTTTCCATAAAATATTTTAAATGTTTAAAGATGAATCCAGTGGCTGAACCACCCACAACAGAGTAGGTAAAAAAACAAATTATTCATTTAGAGATGCAGAGAACTAACGCTAAGTTTTAGTAGAGCTGAAATAATCAGTCAGGTGGTCAACAGAAGAGCTTCTCTGTGTGTGAGTTTCTTTGTCGTTTGTGGAACAGTAAAATATATTTTAGGGGGACTTTAACAGTTGGACAAAACAAGCCACAAGATGTTAGCTTGTGAAATTCTAGCAGAGAGATTACACTACTTTCTGTTTGCATGTTACAATTATTTATCCATATAAATTAATCTGCAAGTTAACTAATTCAATGAAATAATTATTTGTCTTTGCCCCAGTGTGCTTTCTGCCTGGTGTCATTGAATTGTCAACATTCTACACGTGTTTAGATTCAGTCTATTTATGGTTTTATAGTTATTATTGCTGTCGCTGGTCAGGTGATGTTATCGTATCGGCTCAGCCCTGGCATTCACAGCTGTCACACAATTTGATTTCTACATCACAACGAGTTTCTCAGAGATGCAGAACAGCAAAGTGCATTTGAAAGAACCGGGAGCGTTGTAGCCTTCAGTATTCTCTTCCTGCTGTTCCTCCCAATACAGGACGATCAGTTCCCTCGTTTGTGAGCGACATGAGCACAACCTTGACGCAGTCTCAGAGCAGTTTTATTGGCTCTGCTCTCCCCCCTGACTCACGGTCTCTGGGTACCCTTGTAACTGAAGGTAAAAAAAACCTGCAGGAAGCCGTTTAAAAGTGTGACTCTCACCACAGCGTGTGGAACCAAGTGACATCTGACACAAACGCATACGCACTCATACATGCAACATTGTACAAGGTCTGTTAAATCATCACTTAATTTACGATGTTTGCCTACGTTCCTCGACATTGACAGTAATAAAAAATTTTAACTTCTTTCATGTCTAGAAACCTAACTGCATGGTTTTCACAGTAACCTGCACATCCTGGTGAATCAGTTTTGTCTTTGATTAAATCCTCAAACCCTGATTTGAACTGAACCTGCTTTACACTAAAAGTGCTTTCACACCTGTAGTTCGCGTTTATGGGTCCAGACCACGAAAAAAAGTCTTGTTTTTCATTCTAGATTGGTTCAAGTTTAGACTTAACCAACAGGGGTAAACAAAATGTTGTGTACAGACATCATGCATTGTGAGTACTTCTGAGTCATTGCTTATCAGATTGCAGAAATCCCCAACTTTTACTCAAATTACTTTTACTCAAAACAAAAAGCATTTTGAATGTTTTTTCTTTATAAAATAAAGGCAATAAACGTATAAAACAAAGGAAAGTGGAACAGTTAAGAAATAGAAATTATACTACAACTTTCACAAAATGTCACATGGATGCATGTAATAGTTGAATGTTCCCATATGTCCAAAGTTGGCTATATATTGATTGCTTCTTTTGGGCAAAAGAACATATTTTCAATATGCAATCAAATAACAAAGAGCAGCAAAAGTTTTGTCTGAATTGAACTGATTTAAAACAATCACTCTTATCCTATCTCATGTTAAAGTACATGCAAAAATAAAAATAAATGTCACATCCAGAGCAGCCCTCCACACATTCTTACCGGAAACAAGTGTTCCTAGCCATTCTAAAATTCTATCAGTACTTTTAAATTGATGAACTTCATATGTATGACCTCCAGGATTTCAATCTACTAGCTCCTGGTAACCGAAACAGCTGATAGGGCGCACAACAGGAGTGGAACTTTATTTTGTTTATTTGGAGCATTTCCCTAATAAATATATGCTATATACAAAAATAATTTGAACTTGACTATATGTTCGGCTTTTGAGAGTTTGACCACTGTCACTGGCAAATGGTTCATTTGAACCTGACATCTCAGGTGTGAAAGCACCTAAATGTTCGGCTTTTTATCAGTACAGTCGGTATGGTTGGTTTTGTTTTAGTCAACATGACTGGGTGCTATTGTCCAGTCACCGATGGCTGGCATTTTTCACTGACTCTGATCTGTGTCCTGTTTCCCTCCAGGCCGCGTCAGCCCCAGCCTGGATCCTTTGAGGAAGAGCCCCACCCTGGAGCAGGTGATGCAGACCGTGCCGTCAACCCCGACCTCTACGACCACCAACACAGCACCCGCTCCTGGCCTAGGACGCAGGAGCCCCGTCCATGGTCGCACAGCTCCCCCCAGCACCAGTCAGAGCAGCCAGAAGGTCCAGAACCAAGATGCTGTTGACACGAGGAGGGGTGAGACTGTGAGGGGAGGCCGCAGCAGCCAGGGCTGGTCTGCACCCCGACCCATCACTGCTGTAGATAGAGCTTCCACTGCAGGGCTTACCCAGTCGGTCTTTAGCCCCTCAGGTGAGACCTCAGGTCAAAGACCAGCACACTCTAACCTGTGTTGCTGTCACAGGAGTTTATGAAGTTCCTCATTACGGAGCACACAGTGTTGGTGGCTACAGAGATTCATTCACAAAATAATGTAACTTGAGGAAACAATTAGTTGTGTGCTGAATATAATGTGTGTGTTTGTGCTATCATCCACCTCAATATATAATGGTTATGTGTAATGTGTATGGCTGCTAGGCCTGGGTGGTATTGGGGAAAAAATGTTCTCTATTAGTTTGTTTCCCCCCTTCTGGATGAACCACGATTTAATAATTTATTTTCTCAGTTTACGTGAGATCAGGACAAAACAAAAATTAATTGATAAATTAATTAATACTGGTTTCAAAACCAGTAACTGGGGTCATATGCGCTATACCAAAAAAGAAAACCATCATTAGTGAGGCTTTTCTGCAACATATTTTAAAAAGAAAATGAAAAGCAGCAGCTGTGTAAAGAGAACAACAGAATACCCTTTAAAAAAAAAAATTAGCTATATGAAAGTTACAAAAAAGTAGTTCAGTAAAACATTCTGTGCTCAGGTCGTAGTGAGGCACAAATAAAACTCCATAAACCAAAGAATGAGTTAGACTTTGAATTGTTAACGTTGTGCTCCAGAGGTCACATTTCAAATGGTTGTGCCTTTGTCTGAAGGTAGGCAACTATTGCCAGCAGAGCTGTTGTCTCTTCACTGCTGATGTTGTTGTGGCCTAAAAGACTCTGCTGTTCCAGGCACAGATGTCCAGAAAGTCCCCAAACCAGAAAGCGAGCAGGCGCGAGGTGAAGGCAGGGAGACCAGTAAACGTTCTACAGGTTAACCTCCCTCTATGGTCTGAAACCATCTCCGAGCCCATTCAGACTCTGCATGCCTATAAAGCTTTCCTTTTGGATGGCAGAGACATACACTCATCCTCTGCAGCCACTGATAATCATTTTTGAAGTGTTTTTGTTGCTAGTCACCATGTGTGCAGATTCATATAATGTTCATGTCAGTGGTAAAGGCAAAGATGTTTGTATTTCCCCCCCCCCTACATTTTTTTATTCATTGAGCACCTGTGAATGCTAACCGTGGTATTGATTAGTAACTGGATGATTGACTGCATTTTCTCAATGTTTGATGTCAATTCTATTTCTGTAGTAGAACAGCTGTTATTTTACAACACTGCTAACTCCTCTCCCACACTGCTTTGGTTGCCATGTGATTGTTTTGTTTGCTGGTTGTGTTGTCTTCAGACCTTTTTTAAATTATGATTTTTTTATTTTTTATTTATTTATTTATTTATTTATTTTCTGTAATCAGCAGCTTCTGGTGCACTGGCTAACCGTCGTGGTCGTGGGGGAGGACACCGTGGCAGGGGACGCTTCAATGTTCGCAGAGAGGGACCCATGAAGTTCGAGAAAGACTTTGACTTTGAGAGCGCCAACGCTCAGTTTAACAAGGAGGAGATTGACAGAGAATTTCAGAGCAAGCTGAAGTTAAAAGGTACCATTTTTAGATTGTCTTGTTAGACTGCTCTCTCTCTTTTATTTATATATATATATATATATATATATATATATATATATATATATATATATATATATATATATATATATATATATATATTATTTATATATATATATATATATATATATATATATATATATATATATATAATATATATAATATATATAATATATGAAAAATAGCATATGTGTGTGTATATATGTGTACGTTCATATACAATGAAAGTTGACCAAAGTGCTTTACAAAAATTACATACAAATTAATATTAAAGAAAAACAGTACATCAAGGACTCAAAGACTTAAACACAGAGACATAAGAAACTCAGCTGGGTTCAAAAGCCAAGAAGAAAAAATTTGATTTTAAATTGGGACTTAAAGGTCTCTAATGTTGACGCAGCCCTGATGTGAAGGTAAACTGTTCAATAATCAAGGAGCCATTACAGCAAAGACATGTTGCTACTATTTTATTTACTATTTTTCAGACCTTAAATGTCACGCATTTGCAGTTGACCAGCCAGAATTTAAGAAAATGCTGATTTAGAGCATCTAGGGTAGCGGTTGTTAAACATACAGGAAACCTGTCACCCAATAAAGCGGTGTGTCTGGTGTGTTTTAACACATTTTAGACAATAACAGAGGTCCAGAGACAGAGGTCTGTATTGCAATTGTAGACAATACTATTAATATAGAAAATAACCATTTACTTTTCAATAATGAATTGTTTTGATCGAATTGTTTTTCATGGAATTTTCAAATATTCTGTGGCTTTCTTTTGTCTTGTTGCAAACTGAACATCTGTCTTCAGACTTTTGTAGTCAACACCGTGTGCTGTAGAAAATACTGACATTTATAGACAGTCAAAGCAGTTTATCCTGTTGCAAACTCACTATCATAAGTCCCTTTTGCACATCATTGCATTCTCTTGACTTTGTTGGGAGTGTATGTCAGAGCACAAAGTTTTGAGTGACATGATCTCCATGCTATCAGGAATTTATCCTCCGAGCCCCCTAGTACATTGTCCGTATTATGTGCATGAGCTTGTGTGTGCACCATGCTGCTCTGTTCCGAATTGTCGGGACGCTTAAAAAGAAGCGAAGGGGTGTGTTGATGAAGTTACCAAGCCTACCTCTGAGGCAGAAATATGACTGTTAATTCTCAGATGAGAAACCCGAGAAGTCAGAGAAAGCCGTTAATGGAGAGGATAAAGGTGACTCTGGTGTGGAGACTCAGAACAGCGAGGCCATTGCTGATGATGAGTGCGACCCACTCGGTCCCAACTGCTACTACGACAAGTCCAAGTCCTTCTTCGACAACATCTCCTGTGACGACACAAGGTATGAGTCGCATTTTAAAAATCATCAGCAATTAAGAGGACAAGCAGCAGTTGAGAGTGAGGCATTGTAATTTCCCAGATTTCACTGTGGTTTCTATGACCTTCCTCTTCCCACACTGCAAGACTAAATAGTGTAAAAGACAGAGGCGCGATGGGAGTTTGAAGCTTTAGTTTTTCTTTAAAACCATCTTCAGGAGGAAACGGTTAATCATACTTTATTTACAAGGCACATTGTGTCCGGGTTAAAAAGGTTTAGAAGTTAATACAAAGACAAAACCACATGTGGACAGTAAATTAAAACATTCAATCTAAAGCACAAAGGGGAATAAAATAAAAATATACAGAGAAAACGGATAAGATAGCGTTAAAATAAAACATGATAATAGACAAAAAAAAATACAAGGAGCTAATAAAAACTTCACTCCTGTAGTTTATTAAGGCTAACGGCCACATTTATGATGGTTTATGATGACAAGCAAGACTCTTTACTTTTTTTGGAATAACTTTACTTTTGTGTGTTATGAATATCTCTAAATCTCCTGGTTTTGTTCCATTTATGTTCTTTTTTTTCATCTTCAGGAAAGCAAATGACAAGACTGGAGGCTCAGGGTTCCCTCGGTAAGTGAGGAGGAGGATTCAGAATTACTAAAGGATCAGATTTGAATACCTGTTGTAGGAACTGGGGACAAGCCAGAGAAAAATTATGAAAGATGAATCTGTCATTACAAAACTCTGAACTAACTCTTCTAAATTGAGAACTTTGATAAAACTAAAGCATAATGTTCAAGATAAATGATTACAGAGTAATCCATGTCTCATCCATCAACCTTTTGACCTTTTTTTTTTTAACAATGTTTTCAATATGTAAAAGGAGAACAGCACTTATAGTGATGATTTTCTTAATCAGACCATATTGCCCACTTCTACTTTTGGCTAAAACAAATACAATTTGTCTAAAAGTAAATTGAACTTGTCATGACATCATATTACCAGTGTCTGCAGAGAAATATTCTGGCAACAATATTCTGAGCATTTAGAAAGTAGAGTTTTTATCCTCATTACTTTCTTTGTCATTTTCTGTTGCAGGGAGCGAAGGCAGACCTGGGCAGAGGAGAGAAGAATGAATGCTGAAACATTCGGTATCCCTCTGCGTCAGAGCAGAGGACGCGGGGGTTACCATGGTCGTCGTGCTATGGGCTTCCGTGGGGGCCGGGGTCGCCCAGTCAGCCGAGGGTCCTTCGGGCCCCCACAGGGAGGGAGCGGCTTCAGAGGAGGCTACAGAGGAAACCAGGCTGGCCGGGAATTTGCTGACTTATCAGCATACAGGGTAAAAGATGACTAAGGCTTTAAAGCTCCTGTTTCACCCCTGTTTGACGTAATATGCCATCTAACCCATTAGAACAGAGGCTTAGAATTAGCAATTTTAGTGGGGGTTGCAAACCGGTCAAGTTTTTTTAGAAAACCTTTAGGTTTTAGGAGGCTCTTATCCTTCAACCCTTACAGGTATTAGAAAGCATTTTTAGAGGGTCCCTTGGGTCTTAATGGGTTAAGCTATACCTGAGGAAATTTCTGAGCAGAGGAACAGCAAAACAGAACCAAATAGGAAAAGAGACCACAACGTTACCATTGACTCTGTAGCTGATGCCTTTTTGGAAAACATGCTGGTTTGTTGTTGACTATTGTAATTCATGCAGGCTAGGGAATCCATCATAATAGAGACTGTTGTCCGCTGGGAAATGAGGGGGAAAAAAAGACAAGACTGACTTAAAGTATCAGTTAAGATGCTAATTTAAGTTTATTTAGTTGAATGTTAGAAAACAGTGCAAAGATAAGTTATATTTGGACTTACAACAGAAAACCAGAGAACAGAAATAATTAACATATGTGTACTTTTGTATTGATGATTTTAGCTCCAGCCCACTGTTCAAATGAATAAGATCAGTTATGAAGTTTTAATTTACAAGTAAAAACAAAGGTAATTCAGTTGTACAGCCAAAAATGCGCGAACTATTTAAGAGGAACTTCTCCTCATTTATATATAATAATATCCAGGTGATAAAAGTGAGTAAAATCAGTTATTCCTGTGGGTTTTTATGTTTTATTTACCTTAACAGTAAGGGGAAACATGATTTTTATTGTAGCTTCATTGGCTTGCTTGCATATTTGATGTATAGTTTTTTTATTCATTTTAATTAAATCCTAAATGTCGTCTTTTTTTGTCTTTTCTTTCCCCACTCACTGCTTCTCTCCAGAAGGACAACAAAGTGGCTGCGTAGTCCCAATGAGAGGAAGATTCTGCAGAAAGGTGGAACTTCTGAACGCTTCAATGGAAAAGCAAATAGTTTTGGTTCCTATTTTGTTGACTAAAAATAATGAAGATTGTCTACTAGTTGTATATTTGTCACCAGCACTGGGGTAGACTGTTTGAATGCAACTTAACTTTCCTTTCACCGGTGGAGAAGACAATGCAGTTTATCAGAAAACAACATTTAAAGTACAAACTAGTCTCCAGGTGGCTGAAGTAATTATATGTAAATGTCAGAGGGAGGTTTTTGTTTTGCTATGAATTATCTGCCCCACCCCTTCCCGAACCTGTATTTAATATTTTGTTCATCCACGAGTTACTGTGACACTCGCTGACGTAGCTTTATTTGGGAGGTGAGTTCAGTAAATGCACAGGGTCAGTCTCCTCTTTCTAATGTATTTTTCTACTATTACATAGACTCTCATCCTGTAGTTAGTCCACTAACAAGTCTCTCTCTCACCCATCTTCAGTTGCATTATGTGCGTTTTCACCCAACTCTTGCAGCCTTCTGTCTTTCAGTTTTGTCTTTAAGTAATTGGTCATGTTTAAGGTTGATATTGTGATATCAAGATGTTTCTCTTAGAGCTGAAAGAAAATTGTCCTGCAGCTATTTTCATTTTTCAAGCAAAAATGTCCTGACATTTAGTGAGAATGTGCTGCATTCTTACTTTTACCTTCCAGTAGGTTCAGTATGAGCTAAGTAAGACTTTTAATGGAATCATTTAGTGCTCTAAGACACAGTAATGGGCTCAGTTTTCAGCATTTATTGAGGAAGTAACTTGCAGGTGAAGTGTTGACAATATTTTAGTTTCAGCTCTAGTTTCTTCACTCGCAGTCATTTTCTAACATTAGTGTAGGGAGCTGGTGATAGCTCTCAGCATCTGTACTTTACTGATATATGTGGTAGTTTTTACTCTCGATCCACAAAAAACTCAGTCTGGACACAAATGCATCAGAGGTAAAACTACAGTCACTTTGTTTTTGTTTTTGCATTAATTTGTCTTCTTTGATGGGGCCACTGGTTGATGGTGTAACTCGAGTTTTGAGGTTTAAACGAGCTGCAGTAAAATCTAAGGCGGAAATCTATATTGACGGGCATTTAGCCTAAAGCAGATGGGTATGGGAGATATAAAATGCTTAAGTCCCGCTAAGTATGTAATAGTTAAAATAACAAAAAAAAAATATTAAAATAAACTGATTTCTTTAACTTTTGTTGTCAGATATTCTGACTCCAGGCTCTGCATTAAGCGATGTTCCACTTTTTCTTTGTTACAGATCACTATAATTAAAACTTTTGGGCCAAATTAGAAAGGTAAAGAACATTATTTTTAAATGCTAAGATAAAGAGTTACGTCTCAGTTTATCAACCAGTAACAGTAAAACACGTTCTCCTTAAATCAACATAATTGAATGGTCAGGCTTTTTTTATGCCTGCATTATTTTACATAAATCAGCAAAAAACAAACAAAAAATGTTTACAATCACCTTGAAATAATGCTGCATTTTGTTGTGCTGCATTTCAATAAATGACAACACAGGAACCAGTGTTTCTCATGTTGGTGGCCAACATAAACAAGCAAAGACATTTGAATAAACGTGCCCATAATATGATGTACAACTGTGTGTTGTACCAAATAAATTGTCTTTGCTCTTGGGAACATTTGTTCTTATGCATTTTATATAAAGGTGGGTATGAAAGATGTACTTGTCCCTTTAACATTTTTTTAAACATTTAATGCAGATGTTGAGAAAATAGAAGATGCATTTAAAAAAATGTAGGGCTGTGACCCCCGGCCCCCCCATCAAATCTGCTTAATTGTGTTTTTCCAACGCTCAAAAACCATTTCCATGTCTATAATATTGTCCATCACAGCCTCACAGAGCCACATGCAATGATTTCAGATCCAAAAATATTTAGTTGACTGTAAAATACGACTTATTGCAGACCCTACAATCAGATATTTGACACTTCTTTTTTTTTCTTGAAATGAACCAAATTGTTTGAAATCAGTTAATATTTTGTCAAGCTTTTACTTGTTTTAAATGTTGGCATTTTAAATCTTCTGTAGATGAGGGTTATTGCACTTTTTTAAGAAGCTCTTTTAGGTAATATCCAGTCTTTCAAACATTTTGTAGATGTTTGTTGGGCTGTTCTGAGATACACTAATTTATAATGTAATGAGTTTAGCTTCTTCTGCCTTTAAACACAAACCACAGGTCAAAACTAAAATCTTGACTCCAGCCACTGCTGACACATATTTGGGTTTGGCTCCGCAGTTTGTGTACTGCTCTGACACAAGGTTCTGTTGGTTTACTGCAGAGTCTTCGCACCAGGATTTTACAGAGGGAACCTAACACTGAGTAAAAGAATGCATGCAGCGCCACTGGGCTGGTCCTCTCGTCATCTTTTGCTTCCAAAGATGAAATGGAGTCCTGCCTCAGTTGAACTTTAGTAGTCTGTTTATACCAGAAAGTTCCTGGTACATTTTTAGGAACTAAAGTCCATGAACCTCTGTGGAAAACATCCTCAAGAGAAACAAGATTTGCATTTCCAAAGCCCCAAAGAAATTGAGTAGATTAGCTGCTGAAGCTTTACGTGCAGTTTTTAAAACTGCTCACAGTTTAAAATGCAGAACAGCCCCATCAGAAAGGAAGGTTCCTGGTCCAGGGGTTAAGGTCCTGCAGTGGAAATGAACCTTAAATGTCTCGTAACTGGCATCAGCACTGGAAGCATCTAAGTTCGTCTTTGTTGCACAGTTCTGACTATCTCAGTTTTAAAATAAGTAATTTGGAAATGTTAACGGGTGATGCAGAGCATTTTTAGACCTGAAGCCCCTAACTGTCCCGCAGCACTGCATTTGGTCAACAGAGAAATCAAGGCTAGCTGTCTGCGTGATATTCAAAATTATTTTCAGTGTGAGAGCAGTCTGATGGCTTATGATTAAATAATCCAATGCCTGATTTAACAAATTATTTAGATAGGAATGTTAAGAGTTTCACTTTGACAAAGTTGTAGGACATGATGCTGTTTCTTGAGATTGTATTATGCTAACAAAGACTAGAGTTGCGATAACTACAAGTAAAACAACTTTAAATGGAGTAATGGCTTTCAGGAACCAGATCTGGGTGAAACATTACAGAAACCACTTCATCTAATGGTTTGGGCTTTAGTTTCCATAAGGAAAAGAAGAAAGTAAAGTTTACTTTCTATTTATCTCCAGCTAAATTTCTTTTGTTTAATATCTACAAAAGTTAAGAGGATTTTATTCAACCCATGTCTGTTCCTGTCTCACAAATTGTCGTAAAATAGATGTCACTCTAACGAGCAATGTTTCCTTTAAAGTACATAAGTGCTCAGAGCACCTCCTTAATTCTGTTAAATATAAGATTAGAGACATTTATTGGGAAACATTTGCTCACTGCTGCTGTTGACCAAAAGTGAACATAACTTTTTAAAACCTTAATGATAAACATATTGAGTTTTGTGTCTTTGCATTAAGGTATAAAATTGCCTGTTTTCCCAGGTGAGAGTTTTTGGGAGCTTTGAGAAGTCTTGGACACAACAAGAAAACCTGCAGCGCAGACAGGTGTAGAGGCTGGAGTGTGTCCACAAATTTTAAATTATAACCAGTTAATAAAGCTCAAATGGAGTATTTTTCTTTTAAAAATGGAAATGCAGAATAAAATGTTTGAAGGCCTTATATATTTAAATCTACATTAAGTTGCAAAGATGTGAAACCAAATAAACCGACACTGAAAGTACAATATAGAATTTTACTAATGAGTTTAAAAAAATACAGAAACTAAAATCTTAACTGACAAGTTTATTGATCTGTTTGACATGACTTCAGTTTTTGTTATTTATTATATTCATACAAACTTGGTTTTAAATCAGTTATTTGATTTCCTTCAGGATCCAAGTTTCAGTTGTTTATCACACAGAATCTGAAATTTGCTGCTCCAGTTCTCAGATCCATCCAATTTTCCCAGCCTCTCACTTTTTCTTGATGTGTCCAGACTAACCTGGTACCAGGATATAAACCTGCCCTTTTTGTTTAGTTATGTTGGGAAAATAGATGGTTTTTGAAGCAGCAGCAAAGTATTAAAGATGTGTGAATGAACAGATTTCTGATGTTTAAATAAATCACATGTTACAGAAGCTTCAGGCAAAGAGAGCTTAAAACCCAGATCTTCAGACCTGAACGTTGCGGGTTTTCAGTTTGTGATTTTTTTCACTGTTTAATTTACTGTCAGCACTAATAAAGCACATCAGGAATAAATGAGTAACTCAACATTTTGTGAAACATGTTTATGTCCTATCTAGAATATTTTTGGGAGAATATTTCACATAGTTCCTCAGTGGTAGAGCATTGGGTTGGGATGCAGAAGGCAGCAGGTTCACATCCCACCCCACCAGGTGTGGCCCCACCCAGCCACCAGGGGCAACCCTGGTGCCAGTCCAAAGCCCAGAAGAAAAAACGAGAGGGTTGCAGCAGGAAGGGCATCCGGCATATAAACACATGCCAAATCAACATGCAGAACATGTTTCACTGTGGCAACCCCTGAAGGGACAAGCCGAAAGCTGTTGATCTTTGACTTCACATAGTTCCTCTGCTGTTGAATTAAAAAATACTGGAAGCAGGGACACTTCTGGCCTATCAGTATTTCTACAGTTCACCCTCACATTTAGTACATGCACATACTGAAATGTGAAAATTACAGCTACAAAGAGAAATTCAGTGATATGTCAGCATTAATTCACTAATTTATGGTAAAGGAAAAGACTTAATTTTTTATTTTTGAAGGATTTGAAGCTTTTCTGTTTAAAATGAACCAAATTAAATGTCTCCATTTGTTGACGGGACAAAATGAGACATTTGAAGACATAATGATTAATCCATAATGAAAAACTTGATTTGTTTCAACTGGATAGATTTAATAACACAAGGACAAGAAGTCTTTATAGTCACCGTTAACATTTTGTTGGAAAGTCAAATGACCAGAAAGAGGCATAATTTGACACTGCACAAAATATTATATAAGACTTAAAAGACATTTGTAGACAATTTGACAAGAATCAGTCATGAAACTAACACTGATAAAAAAATAAAACATTCAAAGAAGACATGCTAACCTCTAAAGTGACACTATGAATAACAGATGGAAAATGACTAAAATGAGATGTAATCTTACTGTAAACTAACAGTCAGCTTACACGTTGGATCAGTCCCAACCTGACGTTTCTCTGTAAAAACTGCAGATAAAACACATTCATTGATTTTCTATCACTCAGCTTGAAAATATGGAGAAAAGAAGCAGTGTAATTAAAAACCGTCTGAAATCAGAGACGTGTTACTAATAGTACCAGTTATTATTCTTGTAAAAAAAAAAGATAATTGTCTGCATATAACAGTTTGACGTCACTGTCCTGAAAATATTAACAATAATAAGGGATGATGTTAAATACTAATTCAGTTATTATTTTGTTGTTTTAAATTGACTGAAACAGTAAAAAAGTTCAAAAGTCATGTATAGTTGTGTCCTATAATAAAATAAAACACAGAGTGTTAGTTTTCTCAACCAAAGCGCTGCCAACACACACACATACTGTCGTATCTGCACTATGAGCTGATGTCAAAGGTCATTAAATAGCAATTACTGAGGCATATGATGTTTGCACCATTAATAATAAAAACACTTTAGTTTACAAAACTTTTACCTCAGCACCTGTGACCGTTTCCGGGTTTGGGCGGAGCTGCTGCGGAGGCGGGGCGAGGCCTGCGCTGTCAACGGTTCTGCGCGTGTCAAGGCGTCTCTGCGGCTGCTCCAGCTTCTTCTTCTCTCCTCTGCAGCACCGAGACCGGAGGCCAGCTATCACCTCGGAGGTTGACTAAGTATACCGGGACCAGTATCGGAACCAGTGACGGCACCATGGCTCTAACCAGCGACCCCAACTACCAGAAGCTGGAGCAGTGGTACAAAGCCAACGCCGGGAGTCTTAACATGAGGGAGATGTTCGAGTCGGATAAGGACCGATTCAACAAGTTCAGGTCGGGAAAACGAGCACAAACACCGGAGATGGTACCGCGGATCATAACGTTACAATGAATCATTTTCACGTGAAATGACGGCAGTGGGGAGGTAGAGGTGGGCGTGATAAGTCTGAAGGTCACCACATCATGTCTGTACTTTCACCTTAACTTTCTCTGACTGGAAACGTGACAGGAGCCGCTCTCACCGTCCGGTAGAACCGTTCACCTGTAGCCCGTTAATCAGTGAAAATCGGCGACAGGCCTTAAAGTAGCGGCCAGAGAACGACATGGCTAGTGGTAGATATAGCCAGCTTATGTGGCTGCATCCATCATCGGACGGCTAACGTTAGCTCCGGTGACATTTCCGGACTGAAAGCAATGCCACCAGTTCTTTATTTCATCCTTTTACAATTGAATTTAATTAAAAGAACAATGCTAGTTATTAAGATAACTGCATTAAGGACTATAATACTTATTTTGAACGTTTAACTCCCTGAATATCATTGATTCACACCAGATATGGTTTTAAATTGGTCTTCTGCACAATTTAAACACAAATTTTCCTCCAAGTCTGAAGGTTTCACGATATTTAATATAAGCGACAGAGACGGTATTTTAAGCTGACGCAAATAAACATGTTGTATAAATGATCTCCGTCAAGTTCTCGACCTAAACAACTCCTCCTGAGCATTAATTGCGGGCACACTGCTGGTTAAGAGCTGGTTAACTGCCGTGATGCTAACGCGTTCGCAAGACTGTGTGGCGGATAATGAACACAGGGTGATACATGAAACAGTTCTGCTGTGTCCCGTCAAACCCCATCGTGTGTTGGAAGGAATGAGTTTACATTTTAAATAGCTCGTTATAATCTCAGTTTGATGTTTTAAGATGGATGAGTCAGACTGTAGGTCGATGTCTGCGGTAATGGAGGACTTTCAAAGCCGGTGGCTACGTGCGACGCTGCACAGCTTCAGTCAGACCGAGCAGGGCATCGGGTTCTCGCACAGTACCACTACAACTACTGATGCTGCAGTTTTCATCGTGATGACACTCTGAAAACAATGCATGTTTTAGAATAATACAACTAAATGAAAATATAATAATAAGTAATTACTGAATTCAGTCTGAATAATTCAGAAGCTTCCTGTAATGTAATTCATAGTATAACTATTAGATTCAAAATATGATCAGAAAAACTGTATACTGTCATTTTTAATCGGCTCCATCAACTGCAACATAAAAATGAACAGATTAATGCATCAGTAATTATAAATCACATTTACAAAATTATAAAAGTTGAACGGTGTAAAGAATCTGAAAGCTAATAGTTAAAAAAACTACTTTGTATAATTTTCTTTTCTTCTTCTTTTTCATATATTAAATTTGCATGTGTTTCACAGTAAGGTCCAAGAGACAGGTGATGGAGACATCCTACTGGACTATTCAAAGAACCTCATCAACCAGGATGTCATGGACATGCTGCTTACCTTGGTAAACCCCCATACCTACCACTCCCAGAGTCTCAGTCAGTGCAGGGGTTCTCAATTCTGGTCGCCAAGGACCCCTGCTCTGCTTGTCTTTTAGAAATATCCCTGCTCTGTCCACTCCTGACTACCTGGATCAGGAGTTCAGTCGGTCAGAAGCTGGAAGATGCCATTTAAGACAGTGGGAGAAGGACAAAGTGATTTGGTATCTTTTCCACCTGATCCAGGTAATCAGAGGTCTGTAGGGCAGGGATAGTTTGATAACAAGCAGTGCTGGGATCCTTGAGAACCAGAGCTGAAAATCCCTGTGTCACTGAACACATCGAGTGTCTCTGTGTACTGGTGTCCTGCCCAGATGTAGTTACAATTGAAATCTGGGTTCGAGTTTATCTGCATTTCAGAGCAGGAAATAGGCCCTAAGAGTTTAGCACTAATACAACAATCCTGTTATCGGCTACCTCATCCCTCCTAACTCATTAAAGAGACTCTCACTTGGCCTGACATTTGGACAGCTGCAGGAGGTCTTGCTGAAGTGGAAATATGCTAGTGAATCTACATTTTATTAGCTTTTGACTGAGACCATGCCTACATGGGGAGGTTCTGCTGTTTCAGGTAGTTTGGGTTTATCTCCACAATAAAAGCGGTGATTCTCCTTCTGTTGATCGATGACCATGATGCCACAGAAAACAAGTGAAGTAGAAACAATTATGGTTTCCAGTTCCACTTTTTGTGTTTACTGCAAGCAGACTTTTGAGTTATGGCTTCATCACAAAACTAGCAGAGCAATTAATCAAGGAACGGGCAAATTTGGCTTCTTAGCTGTGAAATTCGGATCCTGCCTGGTGGTTTCAAACTTACACACTCCAGATGTTTTTAAAAATCATTTTTTAACGGTTTCAAAAACGGTTTTATTCTGGACAGAGCCAAAATAGACTGGGAATGATATGTTTATGGATTCTCTGGCTCTAAACGAACCTGCTATTCCTGTAGCTGAGTTGTCATGAAAATAGAAACCTGCTTACTGTGATTACATTCACATAAATCTTAATGGGAGATCTACTGAAAGCTCATAATTTCCACTTAAATCAGGTTTGTATAAATGCAGCTTTGACCCCAAACGATGAGGAATGAATCTATGTGTTTATTCTCTAAAGCTGTAAGAGCAAAGTGCTGTCACAAACTCTTCAATGATCTTAGAGTTAGAAACATCTCTGCCAGTCTGAGAGGACATTTCCTCAGTTGGGGTGGTGATAAATTACTCTGCCTTCTAGTCATAAAAGTAGAATTTTTGTCCAGTTACACTTTCTACTCTGAGATGCTGGTAAATACAAGCCCTGATCTTGACTCTGTTGCTCAAGGATACAGTGAAACAGGAAGGTTGCAGCAATTTTATTTTGAAAGAGAAATCTGGTATCTTGCCCCACCATCAGACATCTGTTGGTTTTGTCCTGCAGTGAAAAGTGGAAACACTAACCATAAAGCTGAAGAAAGACTAGTTTTGTCAGGCTCTCATACTTGTAATAAGATCTGAGCTGTGAAGTTTCCTCTTATGTCCACAGGCCAAGTCCAGGGGGGTGGAGGAGGCTAGAGAGAAGATGTTTTCTGGAGAGAAGATCAACTTCACTGAGGTACAACAGATGCAAGTGAAAGTGTGAATTAAATAATAGATCACCATAAGGTCATTAACCTTAGTTTGGTTCAGAAAGGCCTCACACACCTTTTTTTTATTTTTATTTTTTTAATTTCCAAAACATTTCCACCATTTTTGTGCCTCTATAACTGAACCCCATGTTGCTCCTGTAATCAGTCTCCTTATTGTTTCAGCTGCATTATTTTGACTCTTCAATCCTACTTTATATTAATGCAGGGAGCAGAGCTTTCCTGCAGCTTCCTGAACATTAAAACTGACTGTGTGTGTGTGTGTGTGTGTGTGTGTGTGAGAGATCGGGGAACCTCCCTTCTTACAAAGTCATGATGCAACAATATTGTGTAACAGCCTCATCAGTGACTTTGCAGTTTGAAGACAAAGAAGGAAAGAAGAAAATTATCACATGAACTGATTCTTTCATCTTGTGAACTGATTTAGATGATCTCATCTCAGTTTCAGCTCCAGATTAGTTAATTGTAAATGGCTGCTTATATAGCACTCTTATCCAAAGCACTTTACAACGTTGCTTCTCATTCATCCATTCACACACACACTCACACTGATGGTGGTGGCTGCCATGCAAGGTGCTTGACCCACCAGGAGCAACATGGGTTTTGGTGTCTTTCACTTCAGCATGTAGCTGGGACTGGGGATCAAACCACTGACTGAGCTACAGCTGCTAATGAATCTGCAGATCAGAAAATTGTGTCAAGTGCCCAAAAGTGTTTAGATTCTTTTTCTATTTTAAAATGTTCAGTTTAAGTTAATGTAAGTTGTAAGCTGGTTTCCAAAATTGGGGTAGGGGATTAGGAAAACCTGTTTTCCCCAGGTAGATTTCTGTAGGCGTGCATATTTGTATGCCATGTCTAAGCATAACCAGCTTTCTAATTGTCTGTCTCTAACTGTGCATGTGCGTAACAAAAGGCTGCAGATGGGAACACACAGTTGAGTGAAAGACTGAATGAAAGGAGAGATTATTAACAGGGCCATGCCGCTTCATTTTAGTCTAAAAATGAAAAATCTAAAAAGCACAAAGTTCCTCTTAAAAGTCTAAATCTGTCTGCAGCACAATGTGCACAGCCAACAAGAAAAGTCAGAAAGCAGCATTTTCTGTCACTTTACAGTTAAAATCTGCGATATGATTGTTTTTCTAATTTACTGATGTTATGTCCTTCTTTCTTTCTGACTGATTGAAAGAAGGCCAAATAATATAGTGACTGATTTCAGCTTTGTACAGGAATCAGGTGAAAGAGCAGAAAGGTAACACTTTTTTTTTTTTTTTTTTGGTAACGTGTATGAATGGAAATGTGTATCAACATCTACAGTGGTGTTCCTGATCTTGCATTTTAGTGCATCATCAATTAGCATGATGTAATGGTAGCAGGAGCAAAGTGTAAGGAAATACTGTAACTGCACCTTGCTGCTGCTGCTTCATGAGTAACAAGTGTTTCTTCAGGGTCGTGCCGTGCTCCACGTGGCTCTGAGGAATCGTTCCAACACGCCAATCCTTGTCGACGGTAAAGACGTAATGCCGGAGGTCAACAGGGTGCTGGACAAAATGAAGACCTTCTGTCATGTAAGCTGTGTCTGTGTGTGAGAGAGAGATGTTGGAGTTTTAAGTTATTGTTTTTCCCTCCATAGATTCAACATGAAGCTCGTGATGTTTATGTTGTTTCTAGAAAGTTCGCAGTGGAGAGTGGAAAGGCTTCAGTGGGAAGAGCGTCACAGATGTTGTGAACATTGGCATCGGAGGATCAGACCTGGTGAGTCTTGCACTGAAGCCCCAGATCTTTCAGAGTTCTTGCATGAAGCTGTGTTTTATGGGTCTGATAGTGTTACAGACTTTCTGTCTGACACAGCACCTGTCAACAACACACAATAATGATAAAAAGATGCAACCGGTTGTTGCTCGGCCGTAGGTCAGATTACAGTGTAACACCACTTACTCTGAGTAAATGGACCCTGAGTGGAGGGTCTGTTCATACAAAAAAGTCGGAGGGAGTTACCATCCACTCTGTAGCGGACGTGAAGCTGTAACTCTGATCAAATGTTTGATCACAGATGCTGCTCATTGTCTTTAAACTTGTGTAACGGCTGCTGTGTTGGCTTCAGGGCCCTCTGATGGTGACTGAGGCTCTAAAGCCGTACTCTGCAGGGGGACCAAATGTTTGGTTTGTCTCCAACATCGACGGGACTCATCTGGCCAAGACCCTTGCTCAGCTCAACGCAGAGACCACGCTCTTCATCATCGCATCCAAGGTCAGGACCTTACAGCAGCTTTAACTGATGCTCATTGTTTGATGTCTGTTCTTTGAGCTCATCCACAGATGGGCGTGTACACACATCCCTGCTGCACCTTAGACTGCATCAGATCAGTTATCAGTTGCGCTCATTTCTAAGTGGAGCTTCATTTGGCTTTTTTACAAAACAAACGCAAGTCTGTCAGGGCTCTAAATACCAACCAGAAATCCTCAGAGCCCTGAGATTGATCTGTATTACAATCTAGTTTCATGCACACATGACTTGTTATGTCACTGAGGACAGCTGATGTGTTTCTCAGTGTTGTCTCTGGACTCACTCTGTCATATTGAACCTTTTTTAAAGACGTTCACCACCCAGGAGACCATCACCAATGCTGAGTCTGCCAGAGACTGGTTTCTGCAGAAAGCCAAAGATGTGAGTGGGAGCAGCTTTGCACATTCAACAGGAAAACAAAATGCAGTAGTTTTAAAGTACTAGGAGGACACACATCTTAGTTATAATGAGCACAAGTGGCTCATTATATTTCCATCTTCCTCCACAGAAATCTGCTGTCGCGAAACACTTTGTGGCTCTGTCCACCAATGCAGTAAGTTCTTATTCCTCTCTCTGAGACTGATTCCAAGTTTCACGATTTAACCCAGAGTCTCCATCAGCTTTGAATTTACTTTCTAGCAGATGTTACTAGTTAAGTTTGATATTTTAAGTACATTTAATAACGCAGCTCTGCTATCGCCTGTGGGGTTCTATAAATAAATGATCTGTCTACATGTTGACATGCTGTTCTTCTTCTCAGGCTAAAGTGAAGGACTTTGGCATCGACACGGCCAACATGTTTGAATTCTGGGATGTAAGTTAGTCTGACGATGGTAATGATGAGCTAACACCAGCAGCTTGTCAGCCAGCTTGGTGAACCAGTTATTGATGATGATTATTGTACTGATGATGATTGGTGGACTGACTGTGTGATGTCATGTTTCAGTGGGTTGGAGGCCGTTATTCGCTGTGGTCGGCCATCGGTCTGTCTATTGCTCTGCACATAGGTACTGATCCTGACCTTTACTTTTACTCTATCAGCTCTCGTTCTGTGGGTTTGTTAAGCTGTAAATCTACAGATTTATTTAATAATTTCTCCATCTCAGAAAACAATACCTGATAAAAGTTCCACAGCCAAGTTCCATCTTGGCCAATAACTAAAAATCTTTCATTCAATAAGAAAAAGCAGACAAACCTCATTTTTGCCATTTTTTGCTTCAAATGTGAATTGTTTAATTTCTCGAGTTCTACCTCGGTTGATACAAGATGTGTAATTTCAGCCTAATCAGAAATTTGACAAAAAAACAAAGCTTAAGAAAACTGGAATACTCTCTCTCTCTCTCTATATATATATATATATATATATATATATATATATATATATATATATATATATATATATATATATATATATATATATATATATATATATATATATATATATATATATATATATATATATATATATATATATATATATATATATATATATATATATATATATATATATATATATATATATATATATATATATATATACACATACACATACATACATACACACACACACGGTTTTTAACTCAATGATTTAACTTATTTCCAGACTAAAAAGAGGATGAAACGGAAAATATATGACTCAGCCACATATCGAACTGTCAGTATCCAGGCTTCCTTCAGAATGGCTATTTTAACTAAAACAAATTTTTGTCTGTGCTTTGGACATTATCTCATATGGCCATGCTGAATGAATGAATGTCCACAAACACAAATCGCATAAGATTTTTTACAATTTAGGGCTTTAAGGGGACAGCTCTGGGTTTTAATATTCTGCTTTGTAAATGTGTTCAGATGTTTTGATGATGTTCATTTAATGCCTCTTAGAAAAAATGATTTTAAAAATAAGTTTAATAAGAAAACTGGTGATTGCTTTGAAATTGAGTTGGTGTTTTTACCTATTGCAGACACATCTGACTTGTCTCTTTCCTCTTCCAGGCTTTGAAAACTTCGAGCAGCTACTTGCAGGAGCTCACTGGATGGTAGGAGAACATATTTAATCAATCTGTTGAATTTAGCCCCCCCCTCCCCTTTTTTTTTTTTTTTATCAGTTGTGGTTTGACTGAGTTCAGGTCATGTTGCTTCACGTCTGCACTAGAACAAAAGTGAATTTCACTCGGTAAACGCTAAAATATTGACATTGTTCTGTGTGCTTAAAGCACAAAAACCTTTCCTAATGTCAACCCAATGTCTGAGGCTGTGTTGGAAGGTGAAAAGTTTCAGGAAACTGTTGGTGACAGGAACCAGTTGTATCCCTTTCTTCTCCTCAATATTTTTGTGTTTCAAATGTGTGTATGTGTGTGTATGTATGTATGTATGTATATGTATATATAGATATAGATAGAGATAGAGATAGAGATAGATATAGAGAGAGATATATAGAGAGAGATATATAGAGAGAGAGAGAGATATAGAGAGAGATATAGAGAGAGAGATAGAGAGAGAGAGAGAGAGAGAGAGAGAGAGAGAGAGAGATAGAGAAAACACAACGCATGTGGGATCAGATGTAATTTGCAGAAACATTTTAAACACAAATAGTGAGACGGAAAAGGATATTTCCCCATGAGAACAATAAACTGATTGTAGTGGACCATCACATTCAGTGAAGTTCTGAAAAATTTGTTTGTCTTTAGCTCTTTTCTCTTGTTTAATCCCCCCCGCCCCCTTTTTAATTTTTTATTATTGATCGTATTGATTCCCCGCTGCAGGACAACCATTTCCGGAGCACCCCCCTAGAGCAGAACCTTCCTGTTCTCCTAGCTGTTCTGGGAGTCTGGTACATAAACTTCTTCCAGTCTGAGACTCACGCCATGCTGCCCTATGACCAGTATATGCACCGCTTCGCTGCCTACTTCCAGCAGGTGAGGAGGGGGGCAAATAACAGAGCAGTACAGTAAAAGGATCTCAGAAATTCCCCATCACATCTACATTGCTTTAGTATGGCAAAGGAAATACAACAAACCTTTACTCACTGATTCACAGAAGGCATTTGGCTTCAACATTTTCCTTAATGATTCTGACCAAGATCTGATCAATTTAGACTCGATGACTTTGGGTCAGTGTGTAGTCTTGTTCTGTTGACCTAAGACTCACTTCTTAGTTAAGTATCCACTTCAACAGACACTGACCCTGTGACTTATCGGTCCATGTGTTTGATCCTCAGGGAGACATGGAGTCCAATGGGAAGTACATCACCAAAGATGGCAGCCGTGTGAACTATCACACTGGACCTATCGTGTGGGGGGAGCCAGGGACCAATGGGCAGCACGCCTTCTATCAGCTCATCCACCAAGGTCCTACACCGCACTCTGCTGGTTAATTTAATAATGGTTAATTTTTCAGTCTATGATGAAATCACTTCTTTGTTCTGCAGGCACTCGAATGATTCCTGCTGACTTCCTCATTCCTGCTCAGACTCAGCATCCAATCAGAGACAACCTCCACCACAAGGTAAATCCACACCTGATGTACCTTAACCTCCTGATGTGGGTGATGTATCAATTTGTACCTTAAGAAGAAAACTTCAATTTCACAATAACCCCCACCCTTGCCAGAACTGGTTCTTTGTTCTAAGACAGCAAAGGGCTGATGCTACTCTGGAACCAGTTTTCCTAGACTACAGCCTGTTCTGAACTGGTTCCACTGGCTCCAGTGGAAAAGGAGCTTCAGCTATTTTTTTTTTAGCTCCTTTCTGAGAGGAAATTTAGTCACTGGAGCTGCCTTATGTCTCCAAGCCTTGAATTAACAAAGAAGTTAATCAGGTCATAAGCCTAAAACATAGAAAAATCTGGTCCCTGGTAAACCAAATGTCTTAATTGTTGAAATCAGCAGCGTGTTTCCTGATGTTTCTGTCTTTTAGATCCTGGTGGCCAACTTCTTGGCTCAGACCGAAGCACTGATGAAGGGAAAAAATCCAGATGAGGCTCGTAAAGAGCTGGAGGCCAGCGGCCTGAAAGGAGATGCTCTGGAGCAGCTGCTGCCTCACAAAGTGAATCATTCTTAATGATTATTTATTTATTTAATGTGGAAACATCATGTTCTCTACTGTTGCTGCAGCTGTTTACTCACCTAGTTTAAAAACATTAATGTGACAGAACTGATTTCTTCTTCTTCTCCTCATCAGGTTTTCCAAGGAAACAAACCGAGCAACTCCATTGTTTTCAGGAAGCTGACCCCATTCATACTTGGAGCTCTGGTTGGTAAGTACTGGAAACAGGAGCTGACAAAGAAATTTGAATATAAACACATTGAAAGAAATCATGTTTTTGCTAGAAACGTCAAAGTAGCTCACCTCTGTTATCAACTTTTTTTTTTCTTTTCCCAGCCATGTATGAGCACAAGATCTTTGTTCAGGGCATCATGTGGAACATCAACAGCTACGACCAGTGGGGGTGAGTCACATTTAATATACTTTTATCGATAAGGAATGTTCCTCAGGCTCCTTTTCTGGAGCCTTTTAACAATCTGTCAAAGACTTCCTCAGCAGATGGAGTTTGCTAATTGACTTAATTTCGGTGTTAAACAGACACAGGGGTCATTGTTTATTTTAATTTTTGTCTTGGTGTCAATTTTGGCTGAGGTAAAATAATCTGCTCATATGCCATTTCAATGTGAGGGGAAGCAAACTTGACCCCAACCTAAAAGTAGAAATCCTACCTTCAGAAGTAACAAAGTAGCCATTGATTCTATAACTTAGTAAAAATACTGATGATCTGTGCACAGGTTTGTGCCAATTTAAAATAAAGACCTTTTAATTTCTGACTGAACATCTGCATTACAGTTGCATCTGAATTTGCTTTAAATATTATGTTGAATTAAAACTGTCTAACATTTTGCCATTTCAAAAAGAGGGCATGCATCCAATAGTAATCAGCATTTCCTTTAGAAAACCCAGCATTAACTGCTCAGTGTTTCTATTCAGAGGAATAGAAAAATGTTTAAAAAGTCCTGGTTGTCCGACACTAAAATTACATTTTGTTGACCTTGACAGCAGGGTAGAAAAATTGATATGTGCAGTATATCAGCCTTTTAAATAAATGCAGTATACTGTATATTTGGTGTTTATTTACCAAACTTTTGTGACAGCGTTGAACTGGGGAAGCAGTTGGCAAAGAAGATCGAACCGGAGCTGAAGGACGATTCTGAAGTGTCGTCCCATGACTCGTCCACCAACGGCCTCATCAACTTCCTGAAGAAGAACTTTGCCTGAACCCTCATCGGTCACCCTCGTCCTCCATCGTGTCTTCTGAGCTGTGGGAACAAGCACTTTGTTGGTTTGAGCTTAATGTTGCTTTAATCTGACAGAATAACTTTCCTGTAAAATGTGCAGATGTTACTGTAGGTGACCCCCACCCACCCCCCATGTAGTCAGCACTGCCAGCTTTAAAATAAAAGACCTGTCTGTCACTGAATCTCTGGGTTATGTTCTTGTTGTACAGGGAAGAAAAGACAATTTAGGGACCGTAGGGTATCATAGCAGTGAGAAACAGACTGAAACTCAGTGATGCAAAGTGTCACAATTCTAAGTTCTAAACTTGTTTTACAGGGCACTTCAGTAATTAAGGGAATAAAATTATTTCTATTATGACGTCCCAAATATCTTTGGGTTGGGCTCAATCTGGATTGTGACGGACTAACTGAAAAGTGAAGATAAACTGTTGGTTGTATACAGAAGAGGAGACTCATTTTGATAAATTATCTGTTCTCACAAGATAACGGGATAAAAAAGTATCAATGGCTGTTAATTTTGGGAAAAACAACTTTAAGCCAACTAAACAGTGGGGACGACAGGAAGGTAGAGCCACCAATCTCAGTTGTTGGTTCAATCTCCGGCTCCTCCGGTCCCATGTCGAAGTGTCGCTGAACCCCAATTTAATTGCTCCGGGTGAGTGTTGGCCAGCTGCATACCAGCTGCAAAGCGCTCTGAGTGCAAATAGGTAGAAAAGCGCTATATAAGTGCAGAACATTTTCCATTTAAACAACTGTGATGCAGGATGGTAGTGCGGTCGTCCACCAATCATACAGTTGTTTGTTTGATACCCAGCTCCTCCAGTCACACGTCGAAGACACTGAAACCCAACTTAGTTGTGCCCAGTGTGATTGAATGACTGGGTGAATAAGAAGCACTTTGAGTACCAACAGGTAGGAAAGCGCTATATGAGTGCAGACCATTTAGTATGCAGAAATATGAACTAAAGTCACCCTGTACAAATACTATTACAGAAAGGAAAATGTAATAAAATTGTAGTGGAAGTACTAAAAATGAAAATACTTAAGATAGCACCCAATTCACCAGTTGGAGCTGCACAGTAGCGGGTAAAGAGGGAAAACAATAAGACATGAGGTGGGTAATACTTAACCAAATAAACTGATAAACTAAACTGATTTTAAAGCTGGATGCAGGAAATGAAAACAAAGTGACTCCTACACATTGTAAACACTTTGTATAAGGGCTATAGGAGAGTTGGTTTTATTCTATGCCTTCAGTGGGAACAGATTAATAATTAACAGTTTTGTGTTGAATTAAAAAGTCATAGGTGATGCTACAGGTGCACTGTACACTGATGATCAATGACTTGTTTTGAGAGTAAAACTGGATTTTCATACTGCAGTTTTGTGTTGCAGCTGGTAATGACGGAGTAAGGTTTTAAGTAAACCACTGAGTAGCCTGTGAATTTTATACTTTGTTTGGCTTTTGTGCTTTTATTCTGACTTGAGAACTAGTAATACCATTACATGAAAATACTCAAGTACAAGTGCCTCAAAATTGCACTGAAGTACTTGAGTAATTGTACTTGTGTACAACAGTGCCACACTGTGCACACTCAAGGAATAAAAAAAGTTGGTGGAAACAAGTTAAATTTGTTGTAACTTCAATTTCAACTCTCAGCCTCAGTTTGACGTTACTCTGAAAACTTTGCTTGACTTCTGTGAAGTTGTCACAGTAAAGTTAAGGTTATTTTCTTGTGTATTAACTCTACACGCGTCTTTTTACTTTGAGAAAACGTTTCACCTCTCGTCTGAAGCTGCTTCAGAGAGACTGGCTTATAAACTCTAAGGAGTCACTGTCATTTGGATAGTCACCTGGTTTGTCCTAATAATTAGTTTGTTGTTTTCTTTGTAACTATAATGTACTCAGGGTACAAATCTAACACTATATCTAAAAAGTATTTTGTTTAATAATTAAAATTTAGCAGTTCATTTACAGACGAGGTTTCTGCAAATATTTTATGACTCCAGGTTCAAGTGTAAAGATTTGCTGCTTCGTTTCATTAAACAACATGTTGGATGATCATTGTATGATACTGTCAAAGTGTCAGCACTAAAAACATTTCTATTTTCATTTTGTAATGTACAGAACCAACACCTTAGTAAGAGACCAACTCACTGCAAAGTAATGATTACATGAACGTGTCAATAATTCCTCATAGAAGTATTCTGAAACTATTTACCTTTCATAGCATGTACGACTGTGATAATGACACTGAGCACTCCTCACAATACTGCTTTTATACAGTAAATTAGGTTTTATTTTTAGTATGAAATGGAAATGGTGAAGAAAAGTACCTGAAACTGTTCAGAGTGTTCTCAGCTAAGGATCAGGTTTACAGCCTCCTGCTGAAAAAAAAAAGTTAAAGCCTGTAAAGACAGTAACATCTGAATGAAGTCAGGTGAGAGTGAGTGATCTTAATCTTCATTAATAGGAAAGAGGGAGGAGGAGGAAAAGTTTAAGTCCTGCCTCTGACAATGAAAACTATTTTACCTGCAGACAAGCAACAGGTTTTACAAAGAAAGGATTATAACAGGAGGACAGGTGTGCCTCTGAGTTTAGAGCACGCTATGAGGACAATTTCAGACTGTGTCAAAATGGAGATCTGTACCTGGTTCTGTGTCGGGGCGGCAGCTCTTTACATCTTCACCTTGCTGCGGAAGCTTAAGGACGGAGCCCAGGGCAGACACTGGCCTGTGGCCCTCACTGTGGCCCTCGTCGGTGCCTGTCTGTATTTCACAGAATCTCCAGTTTTCTGTGGGTTGGTCCTCCTCGGCTGCAGCCTCGGTCTGCTAGGGGAGGTGGCAAGGAGGCCTGAGCTGCTGCCGGTGCAGAGCAGAGCTGTGCTAATCACAGGTGAGATCAGGACGGACACACAGGGTCACACTGGGACACACCTGCATCCTAATGAGTCCAGTCATACATATAAGAGGTCAAGTGGTGAGGCACAGTGACAAAGATCCAATGCTACAGTGAGAACCACACACACACACAATAAGACAAGTGTTTTTGTTCACACTGTGGAGGAAGGAGACTGACAAACATCTGGGCAGCATGTGAACAAATTATTCCATAAGCTGAAGGACTGAATCTGTGCAACTGTGGGATTTTTTTCTGCTCCTGCAGCAATTTGTCAACATGCTGAGAGAAATCATGACTGAGAGGAGGAATCAGATGCCTTTCCCACCAAGGCGGACTCTGCTGGGAACTTTTCACATGCTTGTAAATAACGTGACACAGCAGAACCACCATCTCAGTATGGCAATCTCTCAGTATTTTCTGGAGTATCAGAATTGTCAATGTTTTCTTCTGTTTTTGGTGGAGAAATATGAATGAATGCTCGCTGCTGCCCTCTCCTGTGAGAAGGTTTACTACAGATCAGGGTGGTTATGGCCTGTGCCTGTGTCACTAAGCTGCAGACAGGTACAACAGGAAACAGACGTTTTAAGAAACGATAAGCACCTCGAGCCACCTGAGCTATGCACTAACTAAGCTGAGTTAGTACTAGCTAAGTACTAACTCAGCTGACACTGCAGCATCAAGGCCTCGAGGCCACATTCCTCTACTGGAATTAGCAGGAGTCTGCTCTAGGCAAAAACAAAAGGCTGTACTTGTAGTTCCAGCAGTAAAAGTATTGTCTGTGCACAGTGAGTAAAGGTCTGAACTTATATAGCACTTTTATCTAAAGAGCTTTACAATGTTGATTCCCATTCCCATACACACACACACTCAACCACCGATAGCCGTGGCTTCCACACAAGGTGCTCACCTGACTCACCGGGAGCAACTTGGGTTGGCCAAGGGCCAAGACACTCAACATGTAGCCGGGAGCGGGGCTTGAACCACTGACACTGTGGTCTGTGGATGACTGCCTTACCAACTGATCTACAGGCGCCCACTTTTAAAGTCTAGTTTTGATTTTTAATAGTATGAAGAGATATATTCAATGTTAGAGTTACATTTTTTAAAGACTTGCTCATATATGTGTTACCAGTGACATGTCTTTAAAGTTGGCTGTGTGGGACAAGAACAAAAAACTGTGCTGAACAGTGTTTGGGCCACTGCATTAAAACCAGACAGGATTCTGTAGTGAAATCACTGCTCAGGAAAACCTCTGAAAACCAGTGTAGGTGGACACAGCTTGTCTCCGCACCCACAAACATTAAAACTCTACCACACAAAGAACAGATATAAACCAGACCCAGAACCTCTTCTCTGACCCTGAGCTCATTTAAAATGGACTGAGGTGAAATGGAAACTGTCCTCTGGTCTGACGAGTCCCAACCTGAAACTCATTTGCACATCATGGACGACGTCTCCTCCATGTTAAACAGGAGAGGAATCGTCTGACTTGTGGTGTTAATGCAAGTGGGTGCTGTGTTCTTTTTCTTTGATCTTATTAAATCTAAACATCTTCAGTTTATATCAAAAACTAACAAACTCTGAGTCCAAATAACTTAATTGCCCCAGTCAGTCAGATAAAGCCACTTTAAGCTAAACTTAGATCAGTTCTTCTGTATGGGATCAAGATTGTATTATGATTATCAATTATTATTGTATAATATACAATATTGATTATTGTATTATATACAATATTGATTATTGTATTGTGAGTGAGTGACTCTGTTCCTGCTGATCACAACTTTACCACAGAACCATGTCAGCGCAGAGAAGCCATCACCACACTGCCCCAGTAACAAGAAGTGTGATTCCCTGTAGTTACCCGCTCACCATGAATTCTAAGTAAATTCTTACAGTAATCAGATGACCGTTAAAGATGACTGGTTGATTTACTGCAGGTAAACACAGCTAATTGCTGTATACACAGATGCCGGCTTGTTAAAGCCTGTGTTTACGGTGTGATGTACAGAGCAGTAGGTCCTGCATCAGGACCAGGTCCTGTAGGAGGACAGAGACTACGCTTCATCACTGTTGCTGAGCACACTGTTTTTCTCTGTCCCCCAGGGTGTGACTCCGGTTTCGGTCATGCTCTGGCAATACTGCTCAGCGACATGAGAGTGAAGGTGTTTGCAGGTGTGCTGGATGTGAACGGAGCTGGAGCTCAGCAGCTTAGAGAGCGAGGGTCTGAAAACCTGCAGGTGCTGCAGCTGGACGTGACCGACAGCTCCCAGATAGAAACAGCACGGCGGTACATCTGTGCGCAGGTCGGAGACGCAGGTGAGCTTAAAGCACAATAACACAATGGCATTCATTACCTCACCAGACTGGCACATCTCAAATCTCTTCCTCCAGATCAAAACCAGTGAGGCATGAAAAGCACAGTGCACTCAGGTTTCTTGTCTTGTGTACCTGCAGGTTTGTGGGGTTTGGTGAATAACGCAGGAATCTTTCATTGTCCCGTGGAAGCAGAGCTCCACCCACTCTTTGTGTACAGACGCTTTATGGAGGTCAACTTTCTGGGTGCCGTCACCATGTGTCAGGTCTTCCTCCCTCTGCTGAGGAGGTCCAGAGGGCGAATTGTCAATGTGTCCAGCCTGGCAGGTACAGGCCGAGAAGCTGAGAGACTGAGGGTCACATTTACTGAGTCAACCAAATATGTTGAAAACTACAAAATCCCATTTAAAGCTATAATTTACTACTGATCCTTCTCCAAAAACACACAAAACAATTTACAAATGGCTCAATTTCTAAGCAGACTGTGGTTTCAGTGTTACCTGAACAATTCTGAGGTACCTGTACTTTAGGTACTGCATTTTTATAGTAATTCATACTTTATTAATGAATAATTATAATTATTCATTAATAATTTGAATAGACATCAATAATTCAATAGACATCAAAGGGAAAACATGGTACTTTTTTCTGCACTACACATGTATGTAAAGCTTCTAGATATTAGTCACTAGATATAGTTTTGAGGGAATAAAGTACAAATAAAGTTGGAACATTATTTAAACAAAGTCGGAATTTTGTAACGGACTACCAGGAGAATAAAGTGGAAATGATGAAATAACATTCTTAGAATAACGTGAGGATATTGTGTTTTTAACCTTTGAAATGTGGATGGTTTCTTCTGTAGGTGATGTGCCGATGCCCTCGCTTGCTGCCTATGGATCTTCAAAAGCAGCTCTGAAGGTTTTCTCTGAAGTCCTGAGGCTGGAGTTATTGGTTTGGGGCGTTAAAGTGACCTTAATTCAACCTGCAGGCTTCAGAACAAGTAAGTCACGGATGATCACATTGCAATGGGAATTACAGCAAGTGTAGACATGTGATGTGTTACAGGGACTTTACAGGTATTAAAACAACAGACAAACATCTAGGAGGTGCAGATTTTATTTTCTGATAACATTCCATTGTCAAACTAAGGTTTTTATATTCTTCACTTAATATCTAACCAAACCAATTTCTATTTCTAATGTTCATTAAAAGAAATGCATCATGTGAAATTATACGGAATTTAAACTTTATGAATAATCTGTGACATAACACAGATTGACCGTTGAGGCTTGGAAGTACTGTTTTGAAACAACTGTGTGGGACGAATTGAGCAATCCACATTACTTTTGTTAACATTATGGACTTTAGAGATTTGTGAACCATGAGGATTTCAGCATGAACTAACTGGATCCTGCATGAATGCAGCTCACACTGACACATGACCAAGTCACTGTGGCATCGTGGGACTGCGTCAGATTTAGTTATTAAATGTTTGTGATGGCTGTAACCATGTATAACCAGTTAAAACGGTCATCAGGTGCCAGCATTGCCATGACCCTGTATTTATGTCATATTTACAGGTTAGTAGAGGTTTAGAGTTAAAATATGTAGTTAAGAATGTGGTGCATACTAATGAAGTTTTCACATTTATTTAGGTCTCATTAAGCCTTTCGCGAGATTCTTGGAAAGTGGCTGGTAGACAAACTGAAGTGGGTCCAATGATTGGCTGTGGGCACAGAGGGTTAAGCACCAGCCTCTCCAGCCTCTTTATCAGACGTGAGCTCAGCGCCACTGGTCTGTAGTCCCCAAAGGCTTTTGGGTGAGATGTCTTTGTTACTGGTGCCAAAATGGATGTCTTCCACAGCTTTGCCACTTTCCCCAGCTTCGGCACTTTCCCCAGCTTCAAGTTCAGACCAAACATGTGCTGAGGACACTGGGTGCCAGCTGATCAAATCTATTGAAGAATAGGTTCAGGTCATTCACCCACTTCTGGTCATTAGAAGCTCCTCCTCGTTTCCTGATTTAAAAGCTCTCTTCTTCTCCTTGAGGAGAGCCTTTATATCAGGGTTTATCCATGGCTTATTGTTGGAGAAGCCCCGTCCAGTCCCGGTGGGTACAGTGTTATACAGTTCGTTATACAGTCTGTTAGACTGTCAATATCCTCCCCATGTGTGTTGCACAATTCCTCCCACACGGTTGTTTCAAAACAGTCTTTCATTGTGTGGGAGACAGCTGGTCTCCACACAAAGGGCTTGTACACAGGCAGGAGATGAACCAGGTTGTGATCCGATCTTCCCAAAGTAGGGAGGGGTGCTGAGGTAAGTCCCATAGCAGGGTTAGTGTGGCTCAAACCCATGACTGCTTAGGACTTTACTTAATGACACTGGTTTTGACTTGGTTCTGTCCAATCAGGGCCGAGCAGTGTTGTCCCTTCCATGTCATTTCCTGTAAAGTTGTGTAGACAACATTGTCCAGCAGTGTTCAGGCAGAGTGGAGACTTAGGACAGTGATGCTCTGATAAAGTTGATCACTGAACCACAGCACATGATCATTTTTCAGGAACTCAAACATCCTTGATGAGTTAATGCATTTATTCATCTCGAGTCGTGTATCAACCCGGTAACAGCGGTGAGAAAAAGTAAGTGAACCATTGAAGCAGCTTCCTGTAGCTGTGGATCAGACCCGCATGCAATCTGCTGTGACCCTCTGAGCTCATTTCAGGCTTCTCTGCTGGATTCAGGTCTGGGCTCAGGCTCCAGAAAGTGGATTTTCTTTGTTTAAAGTCATTGTGTAGTGGATAAAAGTCAATGCTGCTCCCTCCCCTGCAACATTGTGGTATTTTCAATACTTCTGGTTTGTATTAATCATTCTGATTAAAATTTTGCAGTTTTTTTGCAGTTTTTTTTTTGTAGTTCCCAATTTTACGTTTTTTTTTTTTTGTCTTCTATTTAGTTTTAGTTGATTTAAAACGTTTTAGATTTTTTGAGGCTGTAGGGTGAATCTAGTACCTGACAAAGACTAGAACAGATCCAGGTAAGTGAAGCCTGTAGAGAACGAAGAAGAGTCAGTTTTGTAATTACTGACAAAGAGGATCTACACAGAACTGAGTTAAAGGATCTGAATACTGTTGTAAAGGAGACTTAAATAATGGGTGAAAGTGCTATTTTTTTCCATTTTACAGTAAGAATGAAACAGTGAAGATGATAAAGTGTCCAGATCACGTTATGACCACGTAATACAGAAAAAAAAATGCAGCTGCTGTATTACTATCATAGGTTACTGTAAAACTGCAGTTTGTATTTGTACTTTCCTGTGAAGTAAATCCACATCTCTATGTTCTTTAACTCTCAGACATCTTTGGAAACAAAGACGACAGGAGTCGCTACAGAGATGAGATCTTCTCAGGAATTTCCTCTGAGGCCAGACAGGACTATGGGGACGAGTACATCTCGTCTCTCCTCAGCCGTCTATCCAAAATGTCCCAGCAGGTAACAGAGGACCTGTGTCCTGTGGTGGACAACATGTGTCACGCTTTGCTGTCCGTCCATCCCAGATCCGTGTACACCCCCGGAAAGTTTGGATGGCTGCTGCCGTTCCTTCACCGCTGCTGTCCCACTGCCGTGTTCGACTTAATCAGTATGAGAATGCTGATATCCACTGACTGTGAACCAGTAGGTCTCAAAAGGAACTGAGACAGTTTTATCGTCCAGGCTGACTGGACGTGAAGACTTTCAATCTAACAATCTAACTTTTCTGAAAAATCAGGATAAGATATGAAGCAGGGAGTTGTATGAAACTGGTGTCATCCAAAAATCAGAGTCGCCACCTTCTGGTAGAAGTTTATTTTTTTAACATCTGAACTGTGGAGATTCCCACATGATATAATGGCACCATCACATTTAAACTTCATCTTTGTTGCATTATTAAAATGTATAATGACTGAAACAAATATAGAATCAGCATTACAACTCTGGTGATGATTTATGTTACTGTATCTGAATACATACTGATTCATGCATGCGAAGACTTGAGCTCTGAGTCTGATGTGGGGGAATGTTTGTTTTTCACTAACATTTGATTGAATAATTATTATATTATAGTAGATTGTAACATTTGTCAGGAATTAATCTGAGCTCAAATTAAAATATATTCACTCGCTCCTGATATCTTCAGTGATTTACATACTGAACTCTCAGATCTTCAAACATGTATTGAAACAAAAGAATATACAGCCTCTAAAATCACAAAGGTAAAAACAAACTTTACAACTAGTCCATTTTCAACAGGAGGGGCTAACTTGCACTGCTTGTTTTCCAACTTTCCCTCCACAGTCTCCATCTTCTGATTACTGAACACCTGAGCCAGGTTATCAGCAGTGGGCAATGAGGAGATGACTAGGAAACAAGCAGGACAGTGGCTCAACTCTAACTAGTTGAGTTGTGGCAAAATTCAGACGAGCCCTACTTTTCCTCTGGGTCAGTTTTCACCTCTTAAACTTTGTTCTGCTTTCCTCTAAATCCAGCAATGAACAATAAATGCAGCTTTTAAATGAGCAGAACCACTCAGTACTCCTCACTAACTCAGATTAGGATTTTAATGGACAGCACACATCAACAAGAGAATCCACAAGGCTTTCATAAGTGGGCAGCTGAATGAAGCCAACCTTTAGAAAAGAGCCCCTTTAACAACACACTGGCTGAACAAAACCGCTTGAGGTGAGTGTGCACCTCGTCCTTTTAGACAAAATCCACTGCCCACCATCTCTAAAGTTCACTGACTGATAACTGCTGACATATGACAGACACATGAACACAATGAGCTGTTTTAATCAAGGTCTCCTCTCTTCCGCACAGAGATATTCATAAATCTCACAGGGTCTCAAAAACATCTTTGATAAAAATCAGGATGTATAACATCCACTCAGGATTAAAACGCTGTACATGCTGTTTTACCAGCTGTAAAAACTTTACAGAGAAAGTAGATTTTCTAACGCACATCCCATGTCGGGCTCAGTCCTGAGGCTTCAGAAAAACTCTCTTTGGGTTTGTTCCTATGGCGTTCTGGTTGATGTCGTCCTCTTCAATCACTGCCCGCTCACGCTTCTTCAAAAATTTCTTCTTCATGCTTGTTACTAAACTCTCGTACCTGAAACAAGTTTGTAATAAAATCGTCAGACAGCCTGTTTGTTTTTTAACAGGTCAAACCACCGCAAATAAAGATGTGTTAAAAGACTTTTTTTAAAAAGTACAATAACGCTGAGTTAAGAGTGGGAGAAACACTCACCGATAAAAAAAAATTTACCATCAAAATATGCTGGTGAAAAAAAAAAATTATATATATATATATATATATATATATATATATATATATATATATATATATATATATACACACACACACACACACATATACATATACACACACACACACACACACACCCTTATACTGTCACTACAGTAAAAACATGTTTGTTACTTTAAATCAAAAGAACACAGGTTACTGTATTGCACATATAAAACAAAAATTCATTTTAACTTTCTCAAAACTGTTTCAAATCTCTTGTTAACCTGTCACAATACTTCAGGGTTCATTTCTGGATCAGAGTTTGTTTAATCTGAAAACCCAGAAACTGGAAATACTAATTTTTTTAAAGTAACATCACAATTTTGCAAGACTAAAGATGGAATACTCGGGTATTGCATTCAGTATACAAAAAAAAAAATTCTGATAATGTCAGAGTACTGGCAGAGTAGGCCGGGAGCTTTGGCAAAAATATAGTCAGAAAACTGTGGTAATAAAGTTCGTTCGGGACTTCGTTCTCTCTATATTCAGACTTTGATTGTGTAATTTCTCTTTCCATGTGTGTCACTAAAATGTATGTTTACAAAAAATAAAAAATACTGAACCTACTAAATGTCTAACATTCAAACAGAACTGAGACACATCTGTTTGCACGTACCTCAGAGCCATTTCTTCATCTGTCACATCCGTCTGCATCCGGCTGATCTCCTCTTCCTCTCGTTTCATCTCTTCATGTTTAGGATTCAGCAGAGCCATGAGTTTCTGTGACGAACAATGACACTGTGAACAGACCCACGATCGAATCTAATTCATATTCTGAACGTCGTAATGTCACGAGAATTACCTGGTTAGGACTTTTATTTATTGGCCCCCAAAGGCTGATTTATGTGTGAGCTGATGTCAGACAGCTGTAAATAACTTGTTTTACTGACTCATTTTTGTATTTTTGTTGCTTCCCTTTCCCAAGCTGAGCTGGGTGGGATTAAACATTTTTTATTATCAGTGTTAATGAGTAGTCAGTGATGCAGAGGAGGCAAGCGACAGAAACAGAGTGGCACATCTCAAACACCATGGGTTAACTGAAATGTCAGTGGACCAACATTTGGGTCCAGCCACAATTTCAAGCAGTCCCTGATGCAGGTTTCAGGTAAGTGTTTTTGACCAAATGATCAAAGTTGACTTTATCTGCCTTCAACCACCATTACAGTGTGTATATAAAAAGATATTTTTGGACAATCTAGTTCATTATAGGGCTACAACATACAATGGCTACAGAATAAGTTATTTAATTAGCTGGCAACAGTCTAATCATGTCTGTTATTTAGCAGAAACCAAACATTTGCTCCATCTCCTACACAGAGTCACTGAAGTTGTTAATCAGTACTTTAAAGCTTTCACCCAAACACAGACTACAGGCTCCTCAGCTGCTTCACAAATTGTTTTATGTCACAGGAGGGAGCAAGCACTGGATTTTGGTTCGTGAAAAGCCGATAATGTCCAGAAACATCATTTCTCTTTTTTCAATTTATGCAGAGAAATGCCAAGTGAACAACAAGCAGATGAGATAAAAATGAATTAAAAGCCACAAACCTCAACTTCTGGATTAAAACCTTTGAAAGACATGCGACCATAGTTCAGTTCCTCACAGGGAACAAAACTCTTCTCCTCTATTATCAGGTTCCTGTGAGGAAAAAAAAAATAATGCAACCCAATTCCAAAGCTGCACACATGACAACATTTACTTCCATGTTGTAAATGTAAGACTAGCAATTTTGTAAATCCATCATTGGCATTATGATGGGACCACTAAGTACCTTAGTATATTCTATATACTATAGTACTCATTTAAGATCAGAATTTATCAATTTTAATTGACTAATTTCAATTGAAAGCTGTAGTTAATTTTTTTTATATATAAATATGAATAACTTATTAAATATCGACGTTTCGGTATAAACTCATTATCCAAAATAAATATTGGATGTTTGCTGGTTCACTGAAAGATTTAAGCAGGCAGATTTCCTAATGGAGTCTGGTTCATACTTGTCTGTTTGGTGTGAAAACACCTACTCTTTAGCTTTTAGTTCTGGCAGGTCCAGATACCAGTGTTCATCACTTATGATTCGCTTTTCAACTTCTTCCAGCTGCTTCTTCGTCTCCGCGTCCAGACCTCTCTGCATGAACTGTGGGAACAAATCATCGACTTTTATTGGAACTAAAAGAACGGCTTTAAACGTTGGGGTTTCTAATGGTGGAATAAGTGAAGCTTATACTTTATTAACATTAGAAAACACACACGTTTCACTCTCGTGCACAAAACCACGCAAAACTATGATAACAATACGGAGAAGTGAATTCACCACAAAAAACAGTAAAAGGGTGATTTACTCAACCTACAACCCGCTACAAAACTCAGTGATACAACGATTGGATCACTGAATAAAACTGCACATACAAATATCGTATTTCACCATTTGCCACGAATGATCTTGTAAATCAGGAGGAAGCATAACAGTCTTTTTGCTGCCTGAAATTTGGCGTGGCGTCGGGTTTCTAGCATACTGCTGTAACATTAGCTTGGTGGCTTCTACGTTTAATTATTTATTAGAAAAGACGCTGTAGTTACCTTCATACGAAGGAGGTTTTTGGAGAGTTTCACTGAGTCGTTTGCCATTGGTTAAAGTAAAAAGTCACTTAACAACAGGAGGTTTTAAAAGTTCGTTAAATGTTTGGCTAAAACCACGAGTACCAACTCCGCGCAAGTCAGACAAAAGCAGCCGAACGTCGAGCAGCTTTTAGCTTCTAGCAGTTACGCTAATCCATCACTGAGAGCACCGATCTACATAATCATTTTATTCTCAACCTTCTCGTTTTGTGCTTACGCGAATTTTCTTACATTTACATTTAGTCATTTGTCAGACGCTTTTACCCAAAGCGACTCAAAAGTGAGGTACAAGGCAGCAAAAATCTAAGTCAAGGAGAAAACATCAAAGCAAAGTCCTATCAGAAAAGTGTTTCCATTTCATGAGATGAAATTGCAAGAAAGAGCAGAGAAGAAGTTTTTTCTTCATGAAAACTTTGTACTTTCAAAGTAATAATATCACTTGTTGGAGAGTACTTCTACAGTGTTGGATTTGCACCTTTACTTAAATAATGTTTCAGTAGCTCACTTAGAATCTTTGTATATAATACATTTATTGTGGATGTTTTAATCTCAATGCAAAGCACAGCCAGAGAGCAGCACTGATGCCACATTCAACTGGATACACTATTTACAGTTTCTGTAATAATGTTTACCAGTTCAGAACTAATGGCCAAAGTGTTAAATAAGGTGATGTCAACAACCTTACACCTTCTTAAGTGGATTTAAGAGAAAACTATGTTCAGGTAGCGTCATTGTCCTCCAAGCTCCATCTGTCAGTGGATCATCAGCTTCCTGACCACACCACTGACCAGCACTGGTCCACTCAGGGACAAGTCCTTTCCTTTCTGCTCTTCTTCCTCTACACAAGCGACTGCACCTTCACAATCATCACAACAAACAGGACAAGAACAGACAGCAGTGGGCAGTGTGAGTAAAAAAAGATTCCTTTGTGCTCCACTTCCCACTGTCCAGGACTTGTACTAATCTAGATCCTAAAAGCAGATCAACAATGACCCCACAGCCTGGACACAACCTCTTCCAGCTTCTCCCCTATGGTGGGTGCTTCAGAGCCAAAACCACCAGACACTGGCACAGTTTCTCACCAGCAACTGGCACAGTTTGTCTTCTCGGGCCTTCACACTCATTATCAGCTGTACAAGCTGGACATATTAATACTAACCCACTGCATCCCCACAGAACGACTAACACACTCACACAAGCAGACCCTGAAACGTAAGTAGAAACTTTAATTAGGAAATTGTGTTGGAACTGCCATGTCACTGTACCAGGGTTTCTTTGTCATTCTAATGTTGTCCTCAGCCATTACCTTTGTTTGTAATTGTTATTCTCCTTGTCTTCATTTATCTGCTATTGAACATTTCCCTGAAAGAGCGCAACAACCAGAAGCCAGTTCTCTGTATGTGTTAGCATACATAACCAATAAAGGCAGTCACGAACTGCCCCACACCCCCAAAGTAAAGAGGAACAAGCCCACATTCAAAATAGTCCTTGGGTAATTTCAGTAATTTCATTTTGTGCAGTTCCTCCCTCACGTTGTAAAAACACAGTTTGTGCGTTGTTACCTAATCTGCATTGAAAGTGAAGCAACATTACACAGGTTCCTCTGCAAAGAAGACACTTTAATTCCTGCAGACAGAAGAGTGTCCTTTATGGACATGGACCAAATGTTTAGCAGAGGGACAGTTACAGCTTTTTTAGCAGTGACCTTTCAGAGGTATTCCTAATATTTTGGCTAACTCATTCCAGTACAACAGCATCTGAGTTCAGTGACTAACACAGACTAAATTTACACATCAACAAAACCTGAACATTAGGAAGTTATTGAAAATGTTGGTAGAGCTACAATAGATGTGTACCTAATAAAGTGGCTCCTGGCGCCGTTAAAATCAATACCTTTGGTCACCAGTTAGTAAACAAATTAAAATTACTATGCCCCTATCTCTGAACTACGGTGTTCTGTAGGTGGAAAACATTGTAAAATGGACAACTGGAACGATTTTAATGTCTCTATATATGTTCATAATTCATTTGTTCATTCGTTCAAACCCTTTCAGTTTGTTCTTTCGGTCATAATTCACATGTTCAAACCAATTTAATTCAACACAGAAACCAAACTTCCTGGGTAATTGTCGAATAAATTAATGTTTTTAACATGACAAAACAAGTTCAATAAACTTAAGATATTAATTTAATTCAACTACAGGTAAAGTGGCTTCTTCTCAGTTTAGACCAGGGGTTCTTAATCCTCGTCATGAGGGATATCGTTCTGCTTAATTTCCAACTGACAGCGACATCAGAGGCTGCCCCTGATTATCTGGAGTCCAACAGTGACGTGTTTTGTGGTTCATAGTTGACATCTTTTATCATAATGAAAACCAACAATTTCTGTTTTAAAGGACAAAAAAGATATTTCCTGAACTAGAGGACTGTCTCTGAAACAGATTGAGAATGTGCTGCTTCTTCTTCTTTAGGGGTAAAGTGGATTTTAAGAAAGTCATTGGTTCGGGTCTTTTGTAAGACATCAGCTTAGAACATATTGGGTTTCTGCAGGGCTTGGAGTCACGGCAGTAAATGTAGACCTGTTTGACTGACTGATCAGACCAGATCAAGGACAGTTTCTCAGAACTGAATTGAACCATTGAGACCTCGGATCCACCAGTGCAGAAGAACCGGCACCGTCCTCACATAAACTCCTGAACCACCAACTCCTTAAGAGAGCGCAGGGACACCTCACCCCTCTCAGCGTCTCTCAGGAGAGTCAGCTCCTCCTGAAGCTGGGCCACAGGACGACCCAGCTGGTATCCCAAATCCACCAGCAGTTCTAGGATCCCAGCCCTGTATTGGTTGAGCCCGTATCGACGGACCGGGGGCAGCACTCTGTGAGCTGCAGCAAAGGCCTGCTCAGGTTGTTCCAGGTCCCGGTAACAGATGGCGAGGGCAGAGAGGCTGGGTACGATCAGGGTGGGGTTCTGCCACGGTAACAGCTTCTCCTGGATCTCCAAAACAAGCTGCAGCCGCTCCAGAGCCAACTGAAACTGTCCCGCTCGCAGTAAAGTGTGGGCCTGTTTCTGCTCTGGCTCGGTGAAGAATTTGGGGAAATGAGGCGAGTGCCGGATGCAGCGTACACCGTACAACTTAGCCAGGTAGTCCTGCAGAGCCATGCGGCGCTCTGAGATGACCTCATGGCTGAAGTTCCTGGTGAGGTGTTTGCGGGGGAGAACCACGTCCTCCAGCTCTTCGTTGAACTCCTCCACCAGTTTGTGGTGGAAGCGGGAAAAGTCGCTGTAACGGCGCTCGACAGAAACACGGCGGGAATCAAAACTGCCGGAACGCATTACCACCACCTGGTACACCTAGAAACACACACAGAAAAAAGATGTAAACCTGAGAACGGGGTTCAGCCATGAGTGCGGTTCCTGAGTTCACCCGTGTCCTCCTGGGTTTGAGGGCACTAAACTACACCTCCTCAGGATACCAAAGGACCAGTCACAGTATTTAGTCCTAGGCAGGAAGTGCTCAGAGACTTAGAGCGAGTAAAAGTTCCAAAATACCTGAATACAAGGAAAAGTTGTTCACCATTTAAAGTTAAGCAAAAGTACACAAGTATTATCAGTATTATTCGTTTGTTAATACTCTTCGTTAGTCCCCCACAGGGTAAATCTAAAATGGTCAGATGAGTCATAAAACAGAAAAGAGGAAAAACTAACTAAAAACAGTTACTGCAGTAAAAATGTCTGTGTCTTTTCAGTACAAGTGTGTACTTCATACACATCACTGTTAACGGGTGTTCTGTGTTACTTCACCAAATTTTCATGTTGCGTTGTTACTGGTCTGTGACTTTTCTCCAGAGACTCACCACATATTTGGACAGATTCTGGTCAACAATCCGAGCTGCTGGGATCTCAAACAGCAGCCGGACCGGACGCTCCCTCTGCTTCACCGCCCGCAAGTTCTGCTGCAGCTCCTTAGTAGTTAAACTGGAACTACTGGGAGCTTCCTCTTCATGCACACACACACACATACACACACACACACGCACACACAGTACGTGGGCTTTATGTTATGGACAATAGTAAAGTTTTTGCTTCCTTTAACACAGCTTGGATAAAAATTATTTCCACGTTTGTGTGAGACCACATTGACTCCCTGAGACCTTTAGAAACTGAGATGGTGAACAAAACCATACGATGCATCACTCCCTTACGATTTATGGTAGTAAACAAGTATATTTCACTAGTGTACTTTATGTAGTGACCATACTAATGACACTGTACCAGGAGTATAGTTGTAAAATTATAAGTACTGAAATATTATACTTACATATACTTATACTTAAGTTGTAAGTATGGTATTTCAGTACTTATTGGGACTAATTTGTTCCATTTTTGTTTATAAACTGTTTACTAGTAGTTTTTTAATGTGTTAGTAGTATAACAAGTATACAACTAGTTTACATTGTTTTATTTAGTCCTGAATTGAACCAAAGCACAAATACTAAAACGTATTTCCTTTATATTTACTAGTATAACTGTGTTACTTTAGTAGTATTTCCCAGTGAAAGAGTAGGAAGTAGGTTGTGTATGTGTTACAGAGGATGGTTAAGTCCACCCTTCTCACAACCGTCGCCCTTTCACTCTTGGTATTTAGTGCGAAGCAGTAAATAATTTGTGACATATCAACAATCTACAGAATGAACCGCACGACATACTGCGTAAAACTGGAAGCACAGCAGTCTGTGACATGTACAAGACATATAAAAAGTACTGATTTAGGAGCTCTCAGGTTCTGCCACATCAGGCTAAATATTTTACTTTTTACTTCACTTGGTCAATCTGACAGTTACAGTACATTTCTAATAAAATCTGCTTTGTGAAGTTGTTCTCTTCTTGAATCTGCACATTAAAATTAAACTGAACCTGAACATTTCAGATTTCTGCAGAAACTTTTTTATGAGGAACGAGTGGAATTAATCCGGACTTGTACTTCATGGTACTGTACATTCATGGTATTAACAAAGGCTAAATAGTTTGTTTCTGTCAGGAACTCAGAGGAACCTCTGTCTTACTTAAAGTACATTTCAGAGCATGTACTTTACTGTGTGCACAGAGGTTTTTGTAGAGGAGTACTTTTCCAAGTAAAAACTCGGCCCTTTCCCCCTCCCAGCTGTCGTCTTACTCACAGATGTGTTGGACCGTGACCCTCGTCTGTGTGTATCTCTGAATGAAACCCACTAAGGGTCTGTGTCTGTGCAGCACAATCAAACTCAACCTGAAGAAGTCTCTGCTGTGGGTGGACGTTGACTTACCTGGAGCCAAAGATGGACCTGGTTCTGCCATGTGATCCCACCCAGATCCAGGAGATCTGTAGACCCATAAACACACAATGAGCCGAGAGCAGACAACAAACCTCTGCTGCAGCTCTTCTCACTGACTCTGCTTCCTCATCACTGGTTCTTGTTACTGAGGTGCAGAACTTCGATCTGACTTACCGTCTTTCTAGCAGCTCGGTGTGGTGTTGCAGGTGTCCAGAGAAGAAGAAAAAGCCTGAACACACATCTAGGCGAGTGTTTCTGTGCTAACAGACGAGCAGAGAGGAGGAAGTTCTCGGCAGCGAGCAGCGAAAGACAGAATGGGTGGAGAGGGAAGTGAAAGTAAGAGTGGTGCGCTGCCAAACAGCAGAGTCAGCATATTCAAGTCAACACAAACCTGTGGTAAAAATGCAAAATAGTGTTTGTTTTGTGGCTCCACAGGAGCAGGCAGGCGGTGTCACTCGTGACTGTTTGCTTCTGATAAACTCAATCACTCAAAACTGGCTGACAGGCTCATGTGCTCAATGCTGATCCCTTTCAGAGGTCGCCACAGCAAATCATCTGCCTCCATCTAATCCTATCCTCTCGACTTTTCTCCAACCTGCCTGCACTCGCCTCTTCACCTCTTTTCCACAATCTCCGTTGCTATGAACCGTTGACCCTAAGTACTTAAAGTCCCGCACCTTCTTCACCTCTGCTCCCTGTAACCTCACCGTTCCACCTGGGTCCCTCTCATTGACACACATGTATTCTGTCTTACTGCGGCTAAGCTTCATTCCTCTGTTTTCCAGAGCAGACCTCTGGATTATCCTTCACCTGCTTCCTGCTCTCACTACAAATCACAATGTCATCTGCAAAAATCTTAGTCCATGGAGATTCCTGTATAACCTCATCTGTCAGCCTGTCCATTACCAGAGCAAACAAGAAGGGGCTCAGAGTCGATCCTTGATGTGGATCTGCCTTCGTCCTCATTATCTTCCTCACCACCAGAGTCATTTTACACACAGCCATCCTGTGTTGTCTGGCTACATTCGCCCCTAAAATGCTTTACAGTCACTGATCTCTTTCAGATTACAACATCTACACAAGATGTAGTCCACTTGAGTGCTTCTACCTCCGCTCTTATACATCCCCCTATATTCCTGCCTCTTCTGGAAGAAAGTGTTCACTACAGCCATTTCCATCCTCTTTGCAAAGTCTACCACCATCTGTCTTTCTGTGTTCCTGTCCTGAAGACCAAACCTGCCCATCACATTCTGATCACCTCTGTTCCCTTCACCTACATGTCCATTGAAATCTGCACCAATCACCACTCTCTCACCTCTGGAGATGCTCTGCATCACTTCATCTAACTCACTCTGGAAATTTCTCCTTCTCTTCTAACTCACATCCTACCTGTGGGACATAACCATAACAACATTGAACATCACACCTTAAATTTCCAGCTTCAGACCCATCATCCTGTCTGATACTCTTTTCACCTCTAGAACATTCCTCACAAACTCCTCTTTCAGGATAACTCCTACTCCATTTCTCTTCCTATCTGACCCATGGCAGAACAACTTGAACCCTGCTCCTCAGTTTCTAGCCTTGCTACCTTTCCACCTGGTCTCCTGGACACACAGTATGTCAACCTTCCTTCTCTGCATCATGTCAATCAACTCCCTAGCCTTCCCTGTCATAGTCCCAACATTCAAAGTCCCTAATGTCAGTGCTACATTCTTGGATTTCCTCCTTCCTCCTCTCCTTCTTCGACCAACAGTAGTCCAATTTCCTACCCTGTAGGTCAATGGTGGTGGTCGTCGTTGTTAAATCAGGGCCGACCGATCCGGTGTGTCCTGATTCCCATGTTTAATTTGGCCTGTGTTTTACATCAGGTGCCCTTCCTGACACAACCCTCTGCATTTAACCAGACTTGGGACTGGCACAAGAAGTAACTAAAAATCTGAAACTGGAGTTTTGTCTAGTATTACACTAAAGTATTACTCTCTTCATTTATAATTGAGATTGCATTACTGTGGTTGCATTACTTTTATTGTCATAGGTTAAGAAATATAAACAAATTTCTTCTTGCAGTTTTTTTTAATTTGAATTCATTTATTTTTGCTCCTGTAGGTGGAGATCAGTGACATGAGAGGTACTCAGATCATTCACTTTAGTAAAAGTAACAATACCACAATGTAGAAAAACATAATGACAAGTCCTTCCTCAAAAAAGCAGCAAAAGTAAAAGTACAAATTGTGCTTTGTACTAAAATACTTAAAACACTGTACATCAGTATTTATTAGTTTATCATATTTTTATTAAAAAACACTGCTCATATGTTTATATTAAAATTACAAGGTGGTATTAAAGTTCTTGCTGAAGAACTTTAAAGTTCAACCTGAATAATAACTAGTGAAAGCTCTGTATGAAGAGAGTAGTAGTTTAGTGTAGTACTAGAAAAAACTCCAGTTTCAGATTCTTATGACCAGTCAATTCTAAGTTTGAGATATCAAAGAAATAAAAAGATAAACTATTTCAAATTATCTTTAAAAGAGCAATATCTAAGATATCAAAGTGGAGTTGGGAATGACTACTTAAAATTTTCATTTTCCATCTTCCACCCATCTGAATATGTCACATTTTATCCTGGACATTCCCTCACTTGTCACAACCTAGATCAAGGTCATGACAGAAAAAGTTATACACACCCGATGACTGAACGAGAAAAACAACAATCAGGTGAAATGCTGTCAGTCATATCAGACAACTGTGCTGTAGATGTCTTGTAATTGATCCCTATACAAGTCAGAACTGTAAATTAAGAAGTTGGTAATGACATTTCACCAATGTTTGACAGACAAGTAAAGACAAGGACACAGAATCCACCAGGTCAGTCTCAACATTTTATTAGCTCAGGCTAGTTTTTTATCAAGAAAATCTAATAAAAGTGGGCTTCACTAGATGTAAACAGACAGAATCAGGAATATAAAATAAAGGCACTTAACTTACAACAACCTCCATAAAATAAAGTTTTCTGTTCTGCTTTTTACAAGTATTTAAAAACTTTTCAATATGTGACGCTCAACAATAACACAGTTGGTGACAAATGATAACACAAGGACAACTACTTTTCAGACCTTTTGTTACGTCATCTGCTGGTGCAAAGTTCAAAATCAAGTTACTATTAAGTATTTATAAAGCCATGATTAATGAAGAGCCAAGAATCATGCTGGAGGTTTTTTGAAATTAAACTCTTTTTATACCTGTTAACTATTAACTCAACAAGACCAGAGTTAAATATTGTTTGTTTCTGAAAAATCAGTAAATACTGTAGAGAATTGTTAAAAACCATCAAAGAGCATAAAAACAAAGCTGGTGCAGAATGAGAAAGCTGCTGCTACATCATGTCTCCTCACACAAAATGCCCAGTAATACAATTCTGAACCACTGTTATATACAGAAACACCAAGGATAGTAAGTTTTGTTGTGGTCATTTTGCATGTAGTCCCCACCTCCTTACATATTTTTAGTTCAGTCTCAGTCTGACACTGTGGGACCCACACATGTGCACTGGCTGTTTTTATGGTAATCTACATTTGCTCCAATTTAGCTAAGTTGTTTCCACTAAAATATGCAGAATTATCCATTAGCAGCTCCTGTTTGCGGTGTTTTGTGGATGTTCAGACAAATGTCACTGTTTCACTGTTAGTGATAATAACTTAAAAAACACCAAGATTCTGAATGAAGTCCTGTTGCGCCTGTTTTATGGAGGATGGACCTCAAAGATTATGATCTCCTCAGAAAGTGGAAGTCAGCTTGTGTTTCATGTCTATGTTTTCACATTTCACTCTGAGAGACAGTGCTCAGGCTTTTGAGCAGCAGAGAGCATAGTGGGCCAAACCTGTGACCAAACTACAAAAACCAATAGTCTCAGACTGAAAAGAGCAAACTTTAGTGAGAACTTGAGGAGCAACAAAGGATTTGACTTGAACAGAGCTACAGTGTGGAATCTGATTCAAAGCGGATTTTTTTTAAGACTGAATCTGATTGAAAAGGCATTTTTAAACACGTTCACAGCAGATTTTCAAAGAACCTCACTGAATATTATCATTGTATTTTGGTTAGTAAAAGATTCATTTGCCACCGTCCTTTTTACGTGCACCTCTTTATAGTTTAGCCCGACAGTGTTTCACAAATGGTATTTGTTATGTTCCCTGCTGAAAGCAACAAGTATTTCTTAAAAAGATAAAAGATTTGATCCTTTATGTTTCATAGACACCACCTGACACTTTCAGACGTTAGATAACTCGGTGTGGGTGTTGGTCTTACGTGTGTAAGCTGAGCAGATGGTGTGATTCTACAGATTGTTGCTGCCACCTTGAGAAAATAAAATATCGTCAATCTTTTCTATTAGAGATCTTTTATTATTATGACACAGTATTTTCTCATTGTTACTAGATACCAACTTATTCTGTTCCAATGAGAAACTTTGTTTTAACAGAAAGATTTCTGAATACCATAGTTTTACAAAGACAGAAGTTGTTTTTAATGAGATACATTTTTTTTAAATACGAACATTTTAAAATGTAATGAAGTGTTGATATTTTGTCATGTAAAAAAACACAATAAGCTGGTTTCTCATAAAAATGTGAAAAGTTTGTCTTTATAACACGAAAAGAGTTGTTTCAAACAAGGAGGCAGCAACTCACTGTTTGTTTCTGAAGTTCAATAAAACTGCACCTGAAAGTGATCTGTGGGCACGTATGGCAGTGACAGTGAAGGTGTATTGTAGCAGTCAGATGGTGCAGCTTGGACGCTGTGTAATGGGTGTGTGCACAAGCTCTCAGTGGGAGGAGCTGCGGTCGTTGGCGACGTCCTGCAGGCGGCGCAGCAGAGCAGAGTGGTTGTCAGGACAGACCCTCTTTGAGGATGTTTCCTCCTCCAGAGGCATGCTGCGCTTTCTGGTGGGAGTGTCTCCGGTCCGAATCATACTGTTGATCTCCTGCAGACGCTGAGGGGTCAAAGGTCACAGAACACAGGTCAGAGCTGGCTGTGAGTTATAAGAATGTGGAAGGACTTCTGTATTTACTGTTTATCACTCACAAAGAACACTTAAGGCATTTGTTTCTCACCAAAAGTCTATCAAAAATAATCATACATAACTATAAAGTGTATAAATATGATATAATATACGATCAGGTGAGTATATATTTGGACAGTGACACCATCACGTTGGCTCTTTTATTCACAGACCTCAGTTTCAGTGGCAGAAAAGTATTTGGACTGTTACCATTTCATGGAAAATACTAGCTCACTTGAATTTGATGGCAGTAACACATATCGAAAAATTTGGAACAGGGGCAACAAAAGGCTGGAAAGTAATTGCTGCAAATCAAAAACAATTGGAGGAGCATTCAAAAACTAATCAGTTTAACTCAGCAGTGTCCAGATGTGTGTGTTATTCCCTCATTTCTGTCAGACTTTAGGTGACTGTCCAAAGGCAAGCATTAGCATGGATGCAGCATTATTTACATATGGTAACAGCTAGCCAGCTTTTAGCTATAACACCTGCAAACAGCAGCTCAGGAGAGACCTGTCTTCCACCAGCTGATGCAGAGCTGGACTGAAATGCTGATTAGATGGAAGATATTCTCTCTCCAACAAAATGGACAAGTCACCATGCTGATGGGGACCAGTCCGGGTATGACTGAGTAAACTTGCTGTCCTGACTTCCTTTGACTGGATAGTTTTCGGATGGTGAGGATGGACAGGCTAATGCGAGTGCTGCTGCCTTCGAGCCCCAGTGTCCACTGCTCCCAGCAAACAAAACTGCAAAAACTGTTCAGCTAAAGTGCTCAGATTAAAGGTAGTCAATTCTATGAAGCTTTTGCCCCTCACAGACTGCGTACTTTGTTTTTTACTGTATCTCACGTGTGGTATTACCTGTTAGACTGCTGTATTCTGTATCATGCACTATAGTTTAGATTCTGTTCTGGTGAATTAGAATTTTTGTATAACTTTACTCAGCTGCTGTGGCACCTGAATTCCCTTAACAGTCAGTATGAATCTAAACAGCATTGAGTGCCGGAGAACATGTTAGAGGAATGCATTTAAATTTGATAATGTAATTCATGGGTGTGGTTTGTCCTGAAATTACGACATTATGAATATATGGCTGTAATTTTTCCTTCGTTTTTCCATTATTTTCAACCAAACCCTTCAATACAACCCGACACTGTAATCAAATCCACTATGCTGGCTACAAAGTCAACATGATGGTTTCCGTGTGCAAGTACGTGTGGACCTGACTGTATACTTTATATAGTGTGTACAGTGAGAGTGGTGCACAGTATCAGGGTCTCACGTTGGGGGGGCTGCTGCAGATGTAGTAGTAAATCTTGTCTCGAGGAGTCGTTGGTGCGGGGGATGAGTCGCTCTTGTGAGGGGAGATGTAAATGGAGTGCTTGCTGGACAGAAGCATCCTACGAGGAGAGCCAGTCCTTAGGGTGGGGTATGGACACAGAGGGGGGGAATCCATCTACAAACACACACATGCACAGTTAACAGTGTTAAAGCAGGCGCAGGAAGCAGCATGTGCCCAGGGTGGGGGAGTGTGAACATACGCCTGCAGACGGGGAGTCTGGTGAGTATCTCAGAGCAAAGGGTCTCATCTGTCTGACGTAAACACTGTTGTAGAAGTGGATCAGGTCTCCTCGCTCCTCGTCACCATCACCCAATGAGGAGGAGAAAGATGAAGAATTTTTGTTGGAGGTGTTAGTAGGTGTGGAGGGGGTGCTTCCGGGCTGAGGGGCTGGTAGGGTGCTGCTGGAGCGAATAGTAAGCGGACTGACGTCGCCACCTGCTGGGTATAGGGTGGGTCAGTTAGTCACAAACAAGGCAGCGGCTAATTGGTTGTATTTATAATTGGTTGTTTTAATATGAATTCACTCATTTCTGGGGCAGAAAATATTCAACACTGCCTGTTTTTTTATTGGTGTCCACCACTTCTTTTGTGTTTTACTTTCCACACCTGGTTCCTGGCTGGCATCAGCAGAGTTGTGCTTGTTGGCATCGTTGCTGCCGGAGTGACGTCTCCTCTTGCCTGAGATCCACACACTCCTGTAGACCTGAAACACACACACACACACACACACACACTCAGGTCAGGTGGAGAAAAGCTAGATGCTGCATGATGTCTCACTGGACGGTAAAGACCACAAAATAATTACTGTAACATTACAGCACAGTGACAGTGTGTGTTTTCTGCTCAGCTTCTTACGTGGCTCTTGGCCTGAGGCTGGGTGCGGTAACACTTCATAATATTCTGGAAGGACTTGTCCTCTTTGGTCACCTGACAAAACCAAATATTTACCTCAGTAGAAAGACACAAACAGTGTGGACGCACACTCAAGCTAACACACACACACTCACACACCTTTGCCATGACATAAACAGCACACATAAGGAGCTGGTCGAGGTGCCGGTCCATCATCAGCTCAGTGCAGTGAACCAAAGAATATTCAAAACATGTCCAAATCTTCCTCCTCAGCTGTGATGAGATGTCGAGTTTAGCACAAAGATCTCGTAGACGCACACTGGCCAGGTGGTACACCTGCGAGGGGTGAAATACCAAGAACCATAAGCTACAATCAGAAACGTAAGCCATTGAAAGCATAAGACATGGTATTAATCAACTGTGCTCAACCCAGTTCTCCCTTTTGCTGGTTTGCTGTGGTATCTGCTATGCTCCACCACACTCTGCATTCTCCTTTGTGTTGTAGTAATTGTCAATTTAAAAAGAATAAGAAGCCTCAAAACTCGTCAAAATTCTTGCTCAGAATCTTTAGAAGTGGATATCTCTGCACTGCTGCTAATACTGTTCAGTGCATCTGTGTCACAGGAGGCATTGGCAGCACCTCTCTACAATAATTGTCTCTAGTTTCTGGTACCCACCTGTTTTTTACATGTTTGTCTCCCTTTCCACCTTCTAGTTTTGTCTATTTGTCCCTTGTTAAATTCCTAGTTTCAGTCTGGCTTTATTCCTTGTTTTTTAGTTTTGTAGTCATCCCTCTGCGATTTACCAGTTGGTTCTCCTTCATAGGAGTGAGGTTTGTTTTTGTTCGTTTGTTTGTTTGTTTTTTCCCCCTGTTCTGTGTTAGAATCTTTAATAAAGCTCAATCTTTTCACTGAACCTCTCTCGCCTTGTTGCTCTTGGGTCCACGTTAAAACTAATCCTGACACCTAGTCTGCTGTTGAGCTGAATCTCAGACATTCTCCACTTACGTTTATCCACTGTTCAAATATAGAAACACATTCACAGTAGATGTAGTGTCAGTTATACAGATAGAACATATTCCCTAACCTTCCTGAAGAACAGAGACAGAGAGCCTTTCCTCAGCGGGCTGCTGGCTGGTTTGGCGGCTGGTTTGGTGGGGGGCGATTCCACAGCAAGAGTGCTGGCAAGTGTCTGAGTGGACAGAGCTTGCAGTGTGGCTCCACCCTGTCCAGTGACACTCACCTGGATGGGGATGAAGGTGATTCCTCCGCTTTCATTGGCTATACCTGCAGAAGTCATTTACAATCAATAACCAGTTACAGTTCTTCTAATGCACCTCTGTGTTTTCAGCCTCTTACCCTGCACAGGTATGGTGACCGTCTGCCCGTTGTTGGCAGTGACTGTGGCAGTTGCCATGGTGACCACTGTCTGCCCGGCCGGGATGGCTGCGACGAGGCTTGGTTGGCCAGTCTTGGTTACGTTAGCTGGTGTTGTAGTGGTGTGACTGGAGGAACTGTTGGAGGTGACGCCAGTGTCACTGTCCACAGGGTCGACAAACAAACGTCGGCAAGCCGGACCCTTGGGGGGGGAGCTGTAACGGTCCAGCAGGGTGGTGGGGGAGGGGGATACACCTGGAGGAGGGTGGGTGGGTTACATATTTCAATACACATGTTGTAGATACAGAACTGTTTAAGATCCTCAAGACACTTAAAGGACAAAGTGAAACAGAAGCAAGAGGAATGATTAAATCAAATAGTTCTCCCTGGATGCTAGTTTACTCATTTTAAATTAAAGAGACGGAAAACAGTTTTCTCTAAGCTTAGTGTTCCTATGTTTACAGAAGTGATTAAAATTAAATGTAGTCAAACAGAATCTTTGCTGGCATTTCCACCAAAACTCTGTATGTTTACACATTTATATACTCAAATACAAACCCCAATTCCAAAGAAGTTGAGACGATTTGTGAAACATAAATAAAAACAGAATACAATGATTTGCAAGCAATAAAACCAAACAAGATTCTGCAGTGAAATCATTATCAGAAACACCTCCCTTAAAAAAAAAAGCATCCACAAACATAGGGTTAGATTACAAAGGTTTTGAGTAAGGGGTAAATAATTATTTTTTCTTCTTCCTGCTACCTTTCATGAAATGTGCACAAGAAGCAAGAATGTGTTTTGCTACAAATTGAGTGTTCATTGTCTAGAGCGGAACAAATTAAAAAAAATGAAAATCAAAAGGCCCTGGAATGTTAGGTGGCTGAAATTCTATATCAAGCATGAATGGAAAAACTTCTCTTTTAACAATTAAATCAGTTGGTCTCCTAAATTCCAACTTACAGAGTGTTGGTAAAGAAGAGGAGGTACAACACAGTGCAAACATTCACCTGTCCCAGTTTTCAAACATGTTGGTGGAATCATAGTCCAAATGAGCAGAACAAAATTTGTCAGTTTAAAATTTCTTGGTACTATTTCTAATCTAAAATGGGTTTCAATAGTTTGCAAATCATTGCATTCCCTTTATTTGCATTTTACACAGTGTCCTAACTTTTCTGGACAGCAATTTTGATATTTTAACTCACATTTATCAACTCTGCACAACCAGGTCCAAGGTTTAGAAAAGGAGAAGAAACCTATCAATCAAAGACAATGTACTGAAACATCAAATCTGAAGTACTCTTAGTTTGACCAGTAAAGAAAACCCGCTGGGACAAAGAGCAGCAGATAAATGTACCTTTGACAGAGCTGTTAGAGTTGAGTTCAGGTCCTTGGTTGATGGGTGTAAGAGGAACACTGCCTGTGCTGCTTTCATTATTTTGCTCCAGATACTGTGGAGGCATCACCTGAAACACAGACACACAATAAGCACCTGCTCTTTATCTCCCTCATTCCCTCCCATGTCACCAGTTGCCATTGTAGTTGGTTTAGATTCACACTCAAAAAACACTGAAAAAAATAAATTCCACATGCTGAGCTATTTAACCAAAAAAAAGGAAGACATTTTCTTGCATTAGATAATCTACAGTTTTCCTGTGTCTCTGTGCTGACAGACCTCCTGGCATGTGGGGATGTGGTCTTTGGCCCCATGGAGACTCTCCCACAGTGGGGAGTTGCTGGTCCAGGCCAGACTCTCCAGAACCTGCTCTTCCACCTGGTTCAGGTGTTTTACCACCTCCCGAAACAGACCCTGCTCCGAGCGCACCAGCACCTCGATCACCTGCATACAGAGACACAGACAGTGAGCAATGAATGACAGAGAGTCTTTTATTTTTACTGTTTTTCTCTCAACTTTAGACATTTTATATATATACATATAAACACCCAATTAGAAGAGTCAACTTTCCTCCAAAGATCTGCATACCTTGAAATCCAGTTGGATACTGACCGCTTCTACATTTAATCTGTCTCGATATTCTCTAGCCCCTTTCTTCAGACCTGCTCGTCCCTCAGCTCCTAATCCCTGGCTCACTGACAGTATCCGTGATAAATGCACTATGCTGAGGAGTGCTGAGAGGAACTGATGCAAATCCAAGACACCATCAGCTCTTGGTGAATACCAGAGTCTGCTTGTGTCCTTTTCCTCACAATGTCTCCAAGACAAAAACTGAATACTACCAGGGCAAACTTAGCAACACCACTGACACCAGGAAACTGTTCTCCACTTTCAAATCACTCTTCCAAGCCCCCGCACCTCTGTAAACTCAGGCTCAGATTACCCCACTACTGAAAAACACTACTGATGGTCATGGAATCCCTGTGGGTTGTCTTATGTCTTAAACTCAACAGCAGCTGCCGGCCTCATTCAGGTCTACAATTCCTCCCCCCACTGCGCTCTGTCAATGAATGGTGTCCGAGGGTGCTTTATGTTGCCAATTTACATACAAGGTGTACAACGAAAATGTGTCAGATGATCAGAGGTAGGGTTAGTCCTGAGTCGCTGCCACTATGGACCAACCTGACCCGATCCCTAACACGTTTTTTCAATTACATCATGTCAGAGTTTGTCCCCTGTCAGGCAACAGTAACACATGTATTTCTTTATTAATTATTCATGTTTTTATTATCATTATTATATTTTATTATCACAGTCCACTAGGCAGGCTGATCGGAAGTAGTGAAATGCATGCAGGACATGTAGACGACAGCCACAGCAGCTACAGTAAAACAGAGAACGTTGACCACATTGCAGAAAAAGCAGCCTGATAGATGAAGGTGGTTGGTCCTCAGAGGGCGTAATGTTTGTGTTCAAGGATTTTAGCTTCTTCACCTTCCATTCTTCAAATTTCAACCCAACAATCACATGTAAGTGTTTTTTGTTCCAACCTTTCATCCCTCTGTCTTTCGTGCTCTAGTCATTTCTCAAACAAGTTCAGCTTCGTCCTTCTTCGAAACCTGACTTTGACTGTGACAGCCCATAGATTCTTCTTCTGCTTTTCAATTCTTGGAACGGACTTCTTCATCTTTTTCAAACCCCATTCACATACACATACACTCACACAATCACACACAGATTGCCATGCAAGCTGCTGACCCATTAGGAGCAACTTGTGGTTCAGTGTCTTGCCCAAGGACACTTTGTGACGTAGCCAGGAAGGACTGGGAATCGAACCATTGACTCTGTGGTCCGTGGACGACGTGGCCTTACAGACTGAGCTACAGCCCCCTGATTTTAGCACCCTGAATTTATTCCAATGTGTTCTCAAAAAGGGCAGTACTTCCCTGTGAAATGCAGCATAAAGTGTAATATGGTAACAGAAAGGATGTGGGTTCTAGAGAGTTAGTTGAGGACAGCAGCAGAACCCAAATCTCTGATGTAAGTAACTGGGACTTTACCATTCAGCGTATTTAATATCTGACAGATAATTTTAAAATATGTAAGTGGATTTCAGATGCTGATACCTTGTAGAAGTGATAAGCAGAGAGCTGAAAGATGTTGATCACATTTGGAAAATCTCCTGGAGGTCTGTAGGAGAAGATGACAATCTCCAAACAGCAGGCGAGCAGAGAGCGATGGAAGACGTCCTGCTCGAGAATACACTGCAACATACAAACACTCATTAATGACTTGGCTTCTGCAGCTACTTAAGCTTTAATTGAAGGGTTTTAGGACAAATGAAAGCAAACCCAACTTGTTTTACAGTGAAGGGAAGTAAATATTTGACACAATATTTATTATCATTACATATATTTCCAGGGCAGCTAATTATAAAAAATTAAGACCAAATGTTGTTCTAACTTTAAAAAGCAGCATAGCTAAAATCATAACTTACAGCCAAGGGAAGGGACCCCCAACCTTTCTGTTTGGTGCTTTTGAGTTTCTTTGTGATTGTTTTACATTTTTGTTGTTTTGTAGGTTTCTGGCCATTTAATGTCATTTATTAGTAATATGTTTGTGGACCCACATTTGTGGATGTTTTGTTTGTGTTTTGGTCTGTTTCCATCTGTTTAGCACCTTTTAGTTTGTTACCAGTTGTTTGTCATTATTTTTGAGTCATTTTGCATCATTATGTGGTTTTTGTGCATCTCTTTGTGACCATTTTGTGTCTTTAAACTGAGTTCCTTTAAACACGTAATATAAGCAGTATTGCTGTTCAATATTTGAGCATAAGTGTTGAATATGCATTAAGAAAAATTTATTTATTTTGTTAGCCATACTGATCAGAAGGAGTTAGTTCCATTGTTTTTAAAAGGATCTGTAAATTGTTTTAATTCCTACAATGTTTTGAACCAAACCTTAAAATTAAACCTGACAATCTGCACTTTATTTACTGTTTTATTTCACATCCACTGTGGTGATAGACAGAGATGAAATTATGTCAAATGACGGTATCTGCAGTTTTGCCAAGAAATAAGCTTGTGTGTTTCACACTCACAGACAGGTCTGCATCTCCCAGTATCATCTTCTCTCTCTCAATGATGGACTCCAGGATTCTGTAGTAGAGTGCCTCTGCCAGATGGAAATACTTCATTGCCATTTCTGCAAAGAAAAAGATTTTCAAGTAGGTGGAAAGGAACAAACCACTGATGTTTTCTAAGATTGGATTTGTGTGGTCGTTCACCTTTCCCCATTCCTCTGTTCTCTGTGACTTGGTCCTCGTGGTGCTGAGAGAACACATCAAACATGTCCTTCAGACGCTGACTGATGACCTGACTTGGGTTTCTAGCACAGCTCCTACAGCAGATTGGCGACATGGTTTCTGTCATTACACCTTAGACGATGTGAGTGTGAGAGAAATTTCCTACAATTGGAAAATGCCTGTTCATAGTGAACAAATGTGTCCTTTGAACTCTGCTTTCACACCTCAGCAGACCTTCTGTCTGCACTTTCTTTAGACTGGTGCTTCATCTGGGAGCTGTCCCAGCAGGAAACACATAGGAGATGAGTAGTATCAAAGACTTGCTAATTAGGTTCCTGATCACTGTGTTGTACCCTGTATGTATGTTCTGTAAGGTTGATTTGCATTGAGTCAATCCTTTGTCCTTTTGTATGAATTCAGTACTGAGCTGACTGGTTAAAAGGCATTTATAACCTGTAAAACCTGGTCAATCTGATTTGGCCCACTGTGAGTAAACTGCTCTCCTTTTGCCTCTTCAAGTTGCCTTACAGTTTTTACCACGATAGATTTTGGTGTCAGAAGGGGGATGGACACTTGGCCTGGACTCTGACGGATGAACATTACGTTGTGCACACCAGTAACAGTTAATTCCTCTTTTCAAGTTGGGAAGCCTCTCCTAAGGAGCCAGACCACCGATCCAATCCAGGAGCAAATAGAGTTTAATACAGTGGTGAAGTAGCAAAGGAGAAACATGAGCAGACTAGAACAAGGTCAGAGTTCTATAAAACTCACTACTCAGTTGGGTAAGTGACAAGGCCTTGTCATAGTAGTTGAACTGTTGTGTTGTTGATTACTGATGTGTGCGCCGCAGTGAAATCTGAGTCGCAGGAGGAAAGACAGTACCAGGGAATGGGCTACTATAGAATAGCACTGGGTACTAATAGAAGTAAAAGCCTGGCCTGGGCACAGTTTACCAACTGAATTGTTACCATAATGTTAAGAAATTTACACTTTTAATCAATTGACTGAACAGTGTGAATTGGTCATGTGATTCCCCAGAGGTCAACAGTGTCACAGAAATGAATTGGTGCAATTCAAAGCTGATACAAAAAAACAATGTTGACTTTTTCTGGCATGGCACCAATTTGCAGACGAATTACTGTGTGAAGCTTTCCTGTTTGCTGTGGTGCATAGTTAACTCAACTTTCTCCTCACAGGATCTAAACCTACACACTGAACTGCAAACCATGCAGTCCCTAGCAAGCATATCTACAAAACTTTTGAAATTAGATGCAACACTGCAAAAAAGGGACATGGCTTAGTCCAATGATAAACTTTCTTTACCTAATTCATGCTTTCATTTGAATGCAAAACTAGTTCATGATAAAGATCACATTTGCAAAGGGGGAATGTGAGCATATTTCAACACCTATTGGTACAGCAAGGTTTTTATACCATGGTTCTTTCCATCATATGGAGCTAAGTACTACAGGAGATTTATAATCTATGCAGCACACAATGTCTCTGGTGCCTTTAAATGCCAGTGCAAGACCCCCATCCACCTGATGGGCTTGTCGAACATTGGATAATTGACTAAACTGAACTATTGCTGTGTCAGAAAAAGAGATATTGCTTGACTATGGTTTGGCAAGTGGGTTGAGGTTTTTTCCTTTATTCCCCAAACAGGATGCATCTACTTTGGTAAAGGCCCTAACACATGACCTTTCAGTTAAGTAGTAAAGTTATTAGTGACAATGTTCCTGGGTTTACTATGAAGGTGTTGAACAATTTGTCAAACTAATTTGGTACAATAGATGGGTCTATGCCAGCCACTACAAGAGGACTCCCATACCAGAAAAAGAACTACGCCCAGTGTACCCTGACTCGAGAACTGAACGCCGTGGAAGACAACCAACATGGCACAGACGGTCAAATTTGTCCCCAGAATTGTTCAGCTTAGTGAGAAGGGAGAAGTGCTGATTGGGCTTGACCAGCACTTCAAGCTCCAACAAACATCAAGAAAGGTGAATACAGGAAGGTGACAAACGAGACATCTGGTGCCCAACGTTGGAGAACCCCACACAAGAGCAACCACTCAGAATGAAGGAGTGAAACCTGAAGATCAGATTGTGCATTTATTCTCTTCACCATGGATGCAGCAATCCTGTGGATGATCCATGAATTATTGCGAAATTAATAGACTCAGCAACTCACCAACAAGAAGTGTGGATAGACCTACATGTTTGCTTGACCTATATTCTTCCACATAGTCTCTGTCATGGATGATTGATGACCTCTGGATACAATCAACTACTTGTATTACCACCAACAGAGGCTCTTCAATTGCATACACACAACAACATCAGAGGATATCATGGAAGAAAATGAGATGACAACAAGCATGCTGCTCACAGACAAAAGGGTTGTCTTTGCAATTTTTGGAGACCCAATTAGTAACCTTGTACTAAACAACAATGGTGCTAGAGGGACTGAGGTCACTGCGAATGGGACTGAAAAGACATTCAAGCTACTGGTTTGATGTTATGTTTGCAAGGTTGGAAGCCTTCATTTTGTCTGTCTTCACAGGTGTTATTAGAGGCATTACCTCACAGACCTTGTGTGGGCTAGAAGCTAGGTTCAGCCTCATGGCCCAGCCTTGAATATGTTATTACTGCAGATGCTAACATACCTGAGAGTTTCTGCTAGTTTAGCACTCGGCCCTTGTTTGGTTCCCGACAGTAAAGTGTGGAGTCGGCCAACGCTCTTCATTGGAGATGAGACTGGAGACACCAAACTGTTCTCCTGCACATACTTCCTTCCTGTTAGAGGCGTGGAAGCCTTCAAAGATGAGGCCTGAGGAGAAGAGGAGCAGCCAATTGTACATTTAGATACTAGTTAGCTTATATTTGCAAGAGAAGATACAGCAGTGATTGTATGGAAAAGGAGGTTGTCTGCCACAAACAAAATAAAAATAAAACACACAAAATGCATCTTACACTGAGGTTGGTGTGAAGCCTGTAGGCGGTGCTGTCCTGGTTCTCCACTCCCTCCCACAGGCAGGATCCTGGTGTGCCGATGTCTTCATTTGCCCCCTCACCAATGAATATTCTCTCATCCAGACTGCCAGTGGCTAGAATGTGTTCCTCATACACCCTACTGAGAGACAGACTGAGAGGAGACAGAAGAGAATGAAATCAAGAATAAACTTATTAATAAAGCACAGGTGATTCAACAGGTGGAAGTGAAAGTGATGAACAAATAGCAACAAAAAATTAGGGGAGAGTATCTGAAAATCAATCAATTTAGGAAATTAAACACAATTTATTAAAGGGTAACTTCGCGCTGAATCTAGGTAAAGGTAAAAATATCTATTAAGCTAAGTTGTTTTTTATAGTGTTCATTGCAACCGTAATGTTCTGTTTTTCTAAAGCCCCCCTCCTTTGATTTCATTATCGCCATGTGATCTTATTTCATAATTATTTAAAACATTGTGCCACTGTGCAGTGACATGCTGAAACTCACAAACTGTCTCCGAAGTTCATGGGATCCAGAAAGCCGGTCAGACTGTCCTCTTTTCCTCTGAGAATCTGTAGTAGAAGAAGGAGAGGAAGTTGAATTTGACAAAAACCGCACACACCATCAGAGCATTGGTGTTTATTTCCTGATTGTGGTGGTAGGAAGCTCAAAACCACATTGTGCAGGTCATTTGGGGACAGAAACATTCATTAGAAAAAAAACGTAAACCCGTGGTGTTAAACACTATAGGGACGTAATGTTGACGAGCTTGAGAACACCACTGTCACTTACCCTCTTGTGAAAGAGTTTCTTAATGAATGGTTTCCAAAAATGTTCTTTTACTCCTTTGGCCTCCAGCACCAGACCATCATGCAGCTCACACAGCTGCTCTATGAAGCAGTATGGACCTGAGGATGGTCTGAAGTCTTTACTGCTGAAGTCCTCCGGTAGACCTGGGACACCAGACACAAAGAGAAGTCACAAGTGACCAGAACAATAAGAAACCTGAAAACTAGGCATGCTCAGAGAAAACAATCGCCCTAAAGTCCATCCATCCATCATCTGTCACCGCTTATCCTTAGTGGGTCACGGTAGAGCTGGAACCTATCTCAGCTGTCATCAGGCAAGAGCCAGGGTACACCAGTCTATTTCAGGGCCACAGAGAGACATACACAGACAGTCAACCATTCACACTGATTCACCAATTAACTTAATATGTATGTTTTTGGACTGTGGTAGGAAGCCTGAGTACCGAGAGGAAACCCACGCAAGCACATGGAAAACACGTAAACTCCATACAGAAAGGCCACGGCCAGCTGAGGCGTGAACCCGAAAGCTTCTAGCTGTGAGGCGACAATTCTATTATTAATCAGATAATTTTAAAAACTATTCTGTGTTTTACTTTGTTTTCTTGCTCCTATTGTTGATGACTTTATGCACAGCTCTGACAGGGCTAAGAAATGTCAGGGTAAAAGGTTCAGGTAAAGTAACACGTTCACAGCATTTCATGAAAGAACTATTTATACTGCTTTTGCTTCTATTTTCTCTTGCTGGATTCTTTTATTTTGTGCAGGAAATCAGGAGATCTACACAGTTACTTGTACTCTTGAAGCGTACTTAATAAATAAATCTGATTCTGAATGAAGATCCATTTTTCTGCTCTGAATGATGTTAATTCAACAGGGAAGTTGCATGTATGGGCATGATGTGTGGAAGCTGATCACAGTCTAATCATCTTAAATCAGTGTAATATAAAACGTGAAACACATGGTTCTTCTCTCTCACTCATCTCCTTTTCTGCAGTGACTGGGGTCAGTAAGGTTTTATTTTGACCTTTTCCTAGAAATTCTGTTTATATTGCACTAGTATTGGATGAAAACTCAAAACTAAAAATATTATTCTTCCAGATTTGGAAAAACAACGCTTTTAAACAATGTTCTTCTTCTTCTTTTCCTTTCAACTGTTACCGTTCAGGGGTCTCCACAGTGAATCATGTGCCTCCATCTAACCCTCTCCTCTGCATCCTCTTCTGTCACACCAACTAACTTCATGTCCTCTCTCACTACATCCATAAATCTCCTCTTTGGTCTTCCTCTAGACCTCCTGTCTGGCAGCTCCAACCTCAGCATCCTTATACCGATATATTCACAGTTTCTTTTCTGAACATTTCCAAACCACCTCAATCTGGCCTCTCTGATTTTATCTCTGAAACATGAACTTCCCCTCTGATGTCCTCATTCCTTATCCTGTCCATCCTCTTCACTCCCAAAGAGAACCTCAACATCTTAAACTCTGCTACCTCCAGCTCTGCCTCCTGTCTTTTCTTCAGTACCACTGTCTCTAAGCCAAACAACATCTCTGGTCTCACCACCGTCTTGAACACCTTTCCTTTACTTCTTGCTGATACTCTTTTATCACACAACACACCTGAAACTTTTCTCTGCCTGTTCCAACCTGCCTGCACTCACCTCTTCACCTCTTTTCCACATTCTCCGTTGCTCTGAAACGTTGACTTTAAGTACTTAAAGTCCTGCACGATCTTCACCTCTGCTGGCTACAAATCACAATGTCATCTGCACACATCATAGTCCATGGAGATTCCTGTCTGATGTCATCTGTCAGCCTGTCCATCATCAGAGCAAACAAGAAGGGGCTCAGAGATGCAGACCCACCTCCACCTTGAACTCCTCTGTCACACCTACAGCACACTTCACCACAGTCTTTCAGCTCTCATACAAGTCCTGCACTACTGTAACATACTTCTCTGCAACTCCAGACGTCCTCATACAATACCAAAGCTCCTCTCTCAGCACCCTGTCATACGCTTTCTCTAAAACTACGAAGACACAATGCAATGTGATATTGCATTGATATGATAGTGCAGAAATAAGAAATTGATTCACAGAGCCTTCTATAAAAAGCTACAACATGCAGGAACAGGTTAAGAGCTGATGCGTACACCTGTGCATCCCTTTCTATTTTCCACAGAAAGTGAAGTCATAAATGAGAGAAAGCATCAGTGCCGAGTTTAACACCTTTGAAGTTTGGGTTGAGCAGGTCCTTTCTGGCATTGCACAGTAAAGTGTTGGTGAAGACCAAGTCGAGAGCACAAAGCAGCAGATGATATGAGTTCACCAGGTCATCGCTGATCATGGGGAAGTTCCCTAGACAAAATACAGACAAATATGACACATGAGAGAATTTTAATTTCTGCTGGCTCAGAACCATGACAGTGTTGTAAAATTCATGCAGGCAGGTCTAGACCAGCCACTTCAGCAGTAAAGGCACCAGGAGTTCTCAGTAAGACCAATATGTTTCCAATAAACCTCAGTCATATCACTATCACATTTAAGTCACAGAAATAATTTAATTAAATGAAAAATAGATTGTCATCTGCTGGAACTACAGATCCATTTCTGAGATTTTCCATTTTAAAGCTTTTAAATACTGTCCTTCAAAGAAACAATATTTACCTTTAGCATGGACAAACAAAACCCAGCAGAAGTTAAAGACCTCAGTCACAGTGCAGGGATGGCGTCTGAAAAAGGCACACAAGAGGGAAATTTAAAACAATCCCAGTCACTTAAATGACAACATCATTTGTGTGCATGCAATACAAATTTAAAAGTGTTGTTTCACTGTGGCAGACCCACCATCATGAAAACCTCAAACAATGTAACCTTCAGCTAAAAGTGAGACTATAAATTATGAAACTATGCAATAAATTATTTTTGACTGTGGAGCCTAATTATCCCGGGAATTTCACCAACATTGTACCGAATCAAAATGTAAGTAGTTATTTTTACCCATCAGTGTGCTCTGAACAGTTGATTTATGGATTACAGTAAATGTTTGAAGTAAAAAAGGGATTTTCTTATCCTGGCATTTTAATTCTACATTTAAAAAAGATCAGAACAGAAAAAGGTAGAATATTTTATTTTATAAAAATTATTAAAACCATGTCATAGCCCTGGTTTGCTTAAGCAGTTAGCTGGTTGGTGCAATAACTTTACTATACAGATATATTTTTGTTTATCTAATTTATTTATTACAATAATATTTGGACTTTTTTCTTAAAACATTCCTATTTCATTTTGACAACATTACCATTTTTATTCACTTTACACTCAATACACTACAATACTTTGACTAAATGTTAGACATTTTGGAGGTAACATACTGCTGTTTTTAATTTATCAGGAAGATTAAAAATTTCAATGTATTTGATTAGGTTGTGTTTAGGCTCATGAGAAACATCACATACAGCTGAAGTCAAAGGTCACAAAGGTCCCACCTTTGTTTGCGGCTGCGGTGAACTCGGAGCGGTTCCTCTGAAGGGGGTTTGAAAATGGCTTTAAACATGGGAACATACTTCTTGAAGATGACTGCAGACACAGTAAAGTGCCTCTCCAGCTTCTCGGTGCTCTGACAAAAATCCTGAGGCAGGTTGGCCATGTCCTGCCACTTCTTCATCTTACTGAAAAACTCAATCAGGCTGAGGAGGAAATAGGATACAAGAGTCAGCAGGTCTATGTGTGTTTGACTAATCTGTGTGGAGGGGTTTCTCTAGATGGCGATCACCTACATTCTCCTCTTATACCAGCATCAGTGGTAGATATTTTATCATTATATTATTATATTATATATTATTATATTATATTATTTCTTTATTTATACAGGTTAGTTTCACTTTCAAGATAGACCTGTTTCGTAAAGAAAACACATTGCAATCAATACAAGCCAATAAAATATACAATATACATGGACATTCTGCAATATCAAAAAGTGTCTTAAAAATATAAAACATCCTTAACATAAGAGTACATGTTAAAGATGAAACATATTTCAGATGTTTTAATTAAGTAAAAATACCAATACCACAGTTTAAATATAAGTATCAAAAGTTCTCTTTATGCAGAATGCCTCATTGGTGAAAATAATGATATTGTATTATTGTAACTGATACATTATTGTGCTCATTACAGCAGTATTACAGCTGGTAATGACAGAGCTGATTATAACAACTTTAGAAATCCCGAGTCAGTTGGTTCAATTCCCTCCCCAGGATCAAAAAGTCTGATCTTTACATATGATTATAGGTCTATGTTTTTTGTTGATTATGTTTATTGTTAATTTGAATCTGTAACTAAAGCTGTCAGATAAATTATTTGGTGTAAAAGTATGAATTATCATGAAATGGGGATACTTTGAACTACGTAAAAATACTTTTACATGCAGTAGGCTCTATGCTATGAACAAAATCTCAATTTTAAACAACTTTCAATATTAAAAGACTTTTTTATTTAACCCTATACCTTAATATTTCAATGTGAACAAATAAAAACAGCATGAGTGCCCAACATAAAGTACTTTAACAAATAGATCTTTAAAAATGTGTTGGTGCAGCTGCTGCACATGTAATTGAAATTAATCTTGCTCTTTTTCCTTACAGTATATGGGACATTTATCATAGGGGAAGAAGAGATTTCAAAAAACTGTTCCATAAAAAGGGAGGTAATCAGGTTTAACCTGAGAGCAGTATATGAGGAAGTAAACTAACTATGCCAAGATTATATATTACAGTTTTTCAATATTTCTTATCATTTGACATTTAGCTGAATGCTGGAAATTCTTTTTGTAATTATTTGTATTAAACAAGGGTGATGAAATTTTAACCCTAACTCTAAACCCTTTTAAGAAATGGGTGACAATAATGTTTTTATACAGCTAGTATCTATGTTCATCTGTAGGTCTCATGTTAGACCATTGAAAAAGAAACAAAGATCTTGCTGTCTTTTTTTTTGCACATTAAACCAGTTTTTAAACATTTTACTTAATTAAACAACCTGTGATCTTACTCTTTGCTCTCCACTGTCAAAAACAGCCTTTCACTTGTTTTTAACCTGAGTAATTCTAAAATATTGTGTACAATATGTGACTGCAATACTGTGCTCACTTTTATTATTGTCATAGGTAAAGGATGTTTGTCACTTTTGACCTACCTCATTTCTGAGCAGCGCAGGATTCGAGTCAGAGAGACATAGTTTCCCTCAGCGGTGCCTTTTCCCACGGTCGGTACAGAGGACCTGCAGGCCACATAAAGAGCACAGGCCAGCCAGTGCAGCTCGCTGCCCTGAGAGAGGGAGAGGTAAAAGAGAGGGGTAGGCAGTGGAAGAGGACGAGACAGACATATATTAAATATAAATTCTAAAATACAAGTACATCAAAATGTGTTTTTAAATGTAGTACTTAAGTAAATCTACTAGGGTTTTTTCCCACCAGTGTGTAGAAGGATTTCAGGCTAAAGTTTCACTATAAATAAACCTGAATATTATTTAATATGCAGGTACAGTCATTAATCATGAGTCAGGTTGTTGCATTAGGTTACGCTGACTAATGTTAGAAATCATCCTCTCTAGTAGATTTACCTCATCCAAGCATGATTATTATTATTGTAGTTAAAACCACGTAATAACATGTTCAACCTTATATGTTAGGATTTTCTCCTGTGCACCAGTGCCAGAAACACAGTCTAATGTAACAACATTACCACAGTGTAGAAACACCAAACACCGTCAAGTAAAAGACTTGCATCAGAGACAATTTAAGCAAAAATACAAAAGCATTAGCATCAAAATATACATAAGTTTAATAGTGCTAAAAACTTAAAGTACTCATTATGCAAAAGGACACAATATTATTTGATTATATTTATTACAGTAGTATCATGTAATCCTCAATAATGAGGAGCTGATTCTAACCATTTAATCTGCTTCTGCAGTGGAATAACCTATTGTGGAATAACGTATTACACACACACATATATATATATATATATATATATATATATATATGTAATATATATATATATATATATACATATATATATACATATATACACTTATATATACTTTCCACATTCCATCTGACCTGCAAAGCAACAAAATACAAATACACACTTAATGTACAGTACAAGTAGCCCACTTTACAGTACTTGAGTACATGTACTTAGTTACTTTCCGCCACTAATTTATGTTACTGTGCTTTACACTCAAACTTTATAAAGAGGTTACAGGTTGAAGATGGCGTTAATTATCGTGTCCAGTAACGCTGGTTAACGTTAGCAGGCTAACGACAACGGAGGTCTAAAGCTAGCTGACGTTACAACGTTACGGTAAATACGGACCCTGGCGGAAAGCGGCACCTGGAAGCGGAACGTTATACGCCACGGCACTAAGATACATTTGGTTTTTACCTCCAGTGTAAAATTCCTGCTGATGTTTTCGTAGGTTTTCCAAGCCTCGTTGCTCGCCTCTTCGTCCATATTCAGAGCCCGACACAGATCTTCAAACCCGGTTCGGGCTTTCTGCAGAAGCTCCTCGTCTTCGCTCATTTTGTGGCTTTCTGAAGAAACTCAGAGAACAAAACCCCGGTTTGAAAGATGGAGAAAAACACCGACACGAAAAACAGACGGGTTTTATCCAGCTGGCTGCCTGAGTATTATCACAACGGCGTTATTACGGTGTTGTATACGGCTCTGTACAGTGTGGCCATTTAAATGTCCTTTGACTGACAGGTACTTTTACGCGTAGCTGCTACAGACGTACGGAAACCTACCAACGATGTGTGAAACGTCAGTTCGGTACGTACTTCACGTAGAGAATAGAAAGACCAGCGTATCTTACCCCCGCCCACTAAACGTGCGTAGCTAAGCACAAATGGGTGGGTCCACTGCCAGTCAAATACTATTACTTCCGGTTGTTTTTGTTTCAGCTTGGCAGGCCTCACGGTAGTTTTTCAGGAAATCCGTTTGTAAAAGCCTTGCAATCGCTTTGTTTTTTAACGTACGATGACTAACCGATACATCAGCTTCAGAATCAAAACGCATAATATAACGTATTATTAAATATAATGATTATCCATTGAACAGAGAAACCGGACGAAATCACTCGAAATGTAAACAGTGACACTTCATGCTTAAGGGCCATTCATAAAGAGTTTATAATTGCAATTGTATACTGCTGTATATATCCATATATTCCACATGATTGCAAGAAGCTTGCTTGGATAAATAGCTAAACGTTTCTAATAAAGAAAGAAAGAAGTGTAGTTGACATGATCAAATCTTTGGATAACCAAACCTGGATGACTGAGATACAGTCATACAATATTAAATCTATCATATGTATTATAGTATAATTGTATTGTTAATAGTATGTACAATAGGTATATCCTCCACAACTACACACCTCATACTACCCACCTACATTTGGTTTTTTCATCTCTTTAAATCTACATCTACAAATAACTGTTTGAGCACATGGCTTCTGAAAAACAGCTGGAGAACCAAAATTTTATTTAGAAACATCAATTAAAACTAAAACTGTTGATAAAATGTATTCAGATCTTTTAATTAGGTACCAATACTAGTAGTGTAAATACAAAAGTTCTGAACAAAAAGTAACTCTTCTAGGTTTTAGAGCTCTTAAACAAAGTCGTGTTATAATAAAATGCTACATGTTCTTAGTCATTTATCATGTGGGCTTAAAATTGTTTGGTTGTATGGGTTAATTGGACTTAACTCGTAGCACATGAAACACACATGGACACAACGTTTTGCTGTCTTTGTGTACGTGCAGGACTGAAGAATCACAAGAGAAAAGGAAGAGAAGGACAGTGTTGACTTGGCCTTGAGAATGGAAAAAATAAATACAAAAATAATCTTTTTTCCTGCCTAAACTTTGTATTAAACAAACACAAACACAGAAATACACCAACAACTAACGAGCATATTCTCTACTCTGGTTAGTTTGTTGTAGATATACTGTAAGTAATAGCACCAGTCACATCATGGATGTAAGGGGAGTGCTGATAGTCAACAACACTGAGGCAGTTTTCCTCCTGTAGATCTCCTGAATGCATCTAGTGGTGAAATGAGTAATCACATCATTTACAGAAATAAAAACATTCACACCAAAGTGCAGAAATACTGTTCAGTAAAAATACAAATGCTACTGTACTGCTCATTACTGGTACTAAATGTAAAAGTACTCTATGTAGAGTGTCTCATTTGTCATCAGTGAATATTCAAATATTGGAATACAATTACTGATGCATTAATGCTTTCAACACATTAATATTGTTGCTGGTAACGATAGAGCTGATTTTTAATCATTCATTCTATCTCATAATTAAAATGTAAATTACTGTACATACTGCTGATTAGCTGCTGATTTTCACAGTGCTATCTAATGATTAAACTGTACTTAGTTGCATTAATCAGATTCTGAAAAGAAACGGCAGTTAACTAAATGTAGTAAATAAAAGTAAATTTGCCTTTTCCATGAATGTAGTGAAGACAAAGTATTGAACTGCAGAGAATGGAAAAACTAGTCAACTAGAAATACCTCAATATTTTGCATTAATACAGTACTTAAAACCCCATTCCCCTCCCCAGCTGTGCAGTGCCGGTCCAAGCCCGGTAGAAATTGGGGAGGGTTGCGTCATGAAGGGCATCCAGCGTAAAAACTGTGCCAAATCAACATGCGGACAATGATCTGCTGTGCCGACCCTAAAATCACGGGATAAGCCGAAAGGACAAAAAACAAAAACAAAAAAAAAAACAAACCCAGTACTTAAATAGACTTTGTGGTGAAGTTTACTGATCTGCTGGATTACTTTTTCAGTGTCAGTACTGTGTTTAGTACTGCAGTATAGTGAGCAAGTTGTAGGTGAGAGTGTCTCTGATGACCTCAGCAGTACAGTACGAGTCCTCTTCATACGGCTCTGTATCAGGCTGTCGTGAATAAATCCCAGCAGGAGCCATGTCTGTGTTCCATTCAGGAAGGAAAGAGTCTCCCAGATTTTCACAAATGTTGTGTAACACGCAACACGCAGCCACAATTCTGGAAATCATTGAGATATCAATGTCGCTTTTCTTCAGCAGACACCTCCAGCGGCCTTTCAGCCGCGCAAAGGCGATGTCGACCACGGACCGAGCTGAGGTGAGGGTGTAGGTGAAGCGACGCTGCTCAGGAGACAGCTGGTGCTCCAGGCTGTAGCCTTTCATCAGCCAAGGCTTCAGGGGGTACGATGAATCCCCGATCAGGTGGATGGGGATCTCCACTCCTTCAGAAATTAGCGACTTCTAAGAAAAACACAGCTTTAGTCATTGCAACAAAACAGACTCCAGTTGGTTGCTTTATCAGCTCAGTTCAGTTCAGTTTCCTCAGATGTCATACAAACACAAGTGTAAAACGTGTGATCCCATTTCTACACTGAGGATTGGAGTCAAGGCCAAAGGAATAAACAAGCATTATTTAATGGACAATTAAAAGAGGAGGTCTACATATTAAAAAGGAGAACTACGTTATCAACTTAAAACAGTGTGGTCTAACATTCTGAGACCTTACCAGGTAATTTTTTTCATTAAACCTAAAAATATTCAGAGCATTTAAGGATTTAAAAATGTGTTACCTATAAAATGATTTTTTTAGATTCTGCCTTACTTCTAGGAAGTGTATAACAAAAAGGGGCTGCACTGACACAAACCCTAAATCTGAAGGTAGGTTTGTGAATAAAACATTCTACATCACATTACCAATCATTAGCATCTAAAATCTCAATAAGAAAAAAAAAACACCCATCAGTTCTTCCCAAAGGGAAGACTTAAAAGGGTGTTCGGCAAAAATTAGCAAAAACTCTAAAACCAGAGAAAGTTTTGTCATTGTTCTACTTGAAAAATGATTGAAACAATCAGCTATGACTACTTTTTACAGGCATCAGCTAGTAAACTAATTATTTAAGATCAGTACTCTAAATCTGCATTCTGCCCACATGCATATTTAGCCAGTGTGTTTTATGGCAGCATGCGCTCTGTAAACTGACGGATGCTGTGGTCCACAAGGCAGCAGAGTAGGTAAAAGGGGGCTTTTACAGGCTCTGTCCTCTCACCTCTCTGGTGAACAGGTAACCGTCTGGGCGGTCCTCTGCTTTCAGGTACAGGTCTGAGCTGGACAGCACTGCTGCACTGCTTGTACTTCCAGGCCAGCCAGCGTACACATCAGTGAAACTTGGAAAGAACAAATAGCGTTAGGGCCGCATTAAAACGCTTTAAACAGAAAACATCATTGGGTGCAGTCCTCACCACACGTTGTGGTCCACCACAGCCTGCAGAATAACGGAGTGCCAGCCTCTCCTGTTCAGGTAATGGTCGGGGTTATTTCTCGGGGCCGCGATAGGGATGTGGGTCCCGCCGATGGCCCCCGCACACTGGGGGTAGCAGCGGTCCTTGAACGCAGCGATGGTGTCGTCCAGCCTCTGTCCGCTAGGAAGAGACACGAAGCGGTCGTACAGTCGCTCCACTATGGCCGAGGTAACCTGGCGAACAATTGTACACACCGTGGCGATCCCCACCCCGAACATGTCGGCGATGGAGCGGTACTCTCCGGACCAGGCGAACCACCACAGGGTGATGGCCAGTCTCCGGCGCGGCTCAATTGGGACTCGGTAGTTCGTCCTGCGGCGTTTAATGGCCGGACCGAGCAATTCGATTAGATAGTTGAACGTCGCTCGGGACACGCGAAACTGCGCCTTCCACTCCTCGTCGTCAAACGATTCGGCCATAGACCAAAAGTTCTGTCCGGGTCCCCGGTACCGGACCCATATGTGTCTACTGGTGGAATTGATGAGACTCAACACCGCGGCGATAGAGGACAACACGAATGCTCTCCTCCTCCGCAAGTACTGCCGCCGCCGCCGCTCTCTCTCCATCAACTCCCGCTCCCTCCTCCGCCTCAGGAGAGCTGTTTGAAGCCGGTACAGCTCCAGAATCTCGTCCCCGAACATCGGAGGAACATTCAGGCTTAAAACGGAATAAAGTAAAGCCCCTGTTAGTGACGGACACTCCTCCGGACTCGGCTCCATTTTGAACTGGCGGTAAACAAACTTTACGTCGCCTCCTTATGACGAACTGCTGGAGACAACCAGATGACCCCTGTCACACGTTATCGTATTAAAAAACACACATCAAACAACTTACAAACACCGCCCACCGCCCACTACGACCAATAATAAAAACATGGTAGAATTATGACATTTCTTAAAAACTGAGAAATTATAACCACACTCCAGTCCAGAAGGTGGCGCACATGATAGTCATTCACATAAACGCTGTGTACTACCAGCAATTAAATAAATTCAGAAGAAGACACGTGTTCCGTGTGAAGGCGGATGGCGGGAAAAACTGTCATTTCTGCGTATGTAAAACCAAACTGAATAAACACTATGAGTTAATTAGAAAGACGTCCATTACGCCACTTCTGGCTCAGTGAAACACTAAGTTAATATGAATTAACTGTTGAAACTGGTTCTGTTTCGAAGCCTTTGACACAGGTTTTACATGGGAAATTAGTGAAATAAATGATAGAACAGTTGATCAGAATACACAGTGTTTTAAAGCTGCCATTGTTGTTATCTGTGTGTGGCAGGTAGACACTAGGACTCAGGTTGGGGTGGTGGCAACAGAGGAGCAGCAGCCAATGAGAGAAACCGCAACCTGATTAAGAAAGAAATGTTGAACAGGTGCTTCTCATTCTGCTGGTACTGTTGAGATGCTTGTGGTTTTAGTAAGTTACAGTTGATATTTTTGTGTTTTGTATTTTAATGTCTGTAGTAGAGGCAGGTGCTTAAATGCTCAAAAAACAAAACAAAAAAAGTGGATCTGCCATAACTTTTATAGGTTAACGAGTTGAGCAGTCTCATCACCTGGGGTAAGGTGTGGTGTTTGAGTTTATATAAAAATATATAATGTATGGTTATTTCCTTACACATATAGTAACAGTGCTTTGCTAGTTTGCAGGTAGACCACTGACTGCCATTTATTATAGTATTGCTGTACATTGTGGTTTTAATTTGTTAGGTGGGTTGAGTTTTAATCCTCCTTTTGTTTGTAGTACTGCGGTGGGTTGGGGCCTCCACCCATGGGTATGGTTGGTATATTGGGAATTCAGTCACTGTTATACTGCATGTTTAGTGTTTGTATGGTTTGTTGTCCCTTTTATTTAATATGATTGTGCTTTGTTGTGTGGTAATTTCACATTTAGGACACTCCGAGCCATAGTATGACTATCCGCCTTCTTTTCCTTTAATTTTAGGATTTTAATATTGTAGTGTTTTTTTGTTATGGCAGTTAACCCACACTGACTGTTGTGACCTCTTTATTGAAGCCCCCGTGGTTAATTTATACATTTAATCTTGACTAGGTATCTCAGGAAACTCAATGTCACATCTTTGTTACATCTGTTTTAACTAAAGGCTGAAGCTGTAATACAGCAGAATCAGAAGTAGATCTGATGTTTAAATCGGTGGGAAACCTTTCTGATTAGACTTTTCTTGCGCATTTTAGCGTGGTATTTGTGTTTCTAAAGCTCCATATTGGGTCGAATATATTCTTCGAGATTAGATTACCACTGAAGCTTTTTGAAGAGTAAAATGTGTTGCAGTTTTTATAAAGAATTTGAATAATTAAGTTAGAACAAAATTCATGAAAAACTAGACCCCATTTTCTGCTTCATGTAGTAAAATAATTTGAGAAAGAAATTTCAGCAAAGATTTTAATTGAAGAGGCTTCAATTAAAAGGAAAAATACTAAAGCCAGGTTTTTGTTAGTCTGTGAATCAGAAGTCAGACCTATACAAATACATCAAGCTAAAACTATGTTGGTACAATCCAACAGCCCTGCAGTAAATCGATCTTCATGAAGGTTATAATGTTCCGACTGTTTCAGAGAGCGTTGATTTAGCTACAGTTTATGCTAATGATGTGTAATGATGACAAGTGGTTCTGTTATTTTGCCTCATTGATAAAAGGATATTTACGTGGAAACATGTGACAGTGAAACTGCCTAATGTGAAAATACTATGGTAAATAATGCAATTAAAATGCAGAAATTTTGAAAGTCATTTAAAAAAAAAAGTAATTGTTGTGTGACACAAAGAAACTAAATGAACCAACATCAGAAATGTTGTGAAGAAAAAGTCTGACAATAACACTACTGCTTCCAGCAGAGAAGACAGCTGAAGCTTCAGAGGAATTTTCAGTTTGGATCCGAGTCCCAGCAGGTCTCTGACAGACTCAGGTGGAGCATGAGGCCAGGCCGTCTGCTGTGGGGAGGGACAAGAAATATTCAAAAGACTGGGAACAGGAGTGGAGGAAGTCCTTAGTATGCAGACTGATGTGACTTGGCTTGTATAATACTATAAACAACACTAACAAAAATTTAAAATGCATCAAGTTAAGGTGGAAAGTAAATGCAGAAAACAAAGGTGGATGGGAGGAATTAAAGTGTTCAGGACAAGGAACCAGAAGTGCAAAACCACTAAATGACTTATTTCTTTTAGGACTCATTCCTAAGGTAACTATAGCTGTCAGATGCATGGAGCAGTTGAAAATGCATAAAAGCTGATACCTCACTGCCATTATTCTGAAAACTATTGAATGTGTCATGAGACATTTCCTCTCCTGGCACTTTGTTTTCTGTGTCTCCTCCCTGACAGAGATATGAAGCCTGTTTAAATAGAAGCATTATCCAGTGGAATAAATGCAGTAGTGGATGGCACCAGGTGACACTGGATATATTGCAGCCGGTTAGCGGGGGCTAGGCTAACAGGATGCCACCCAGTCAAACACATGGAGCAGCTTCCTGTTGTGTGACATGCAACGGTAAGGGTCACTGAAGGTATGACTGCAAGCAAACGGCACCATCTGTCTCCCAGCTCTTGCCAAGTCTCCAGCGGCTGCAGGAGGAAACTCGACACCAGTTTTATTCACACCTCCACTCTGACACTCACCTTGATGTTCTAATGTTAATTTCATGTTATTTGTCGAGCCTCTGCAGATACAGAGCTGCTACCTTCATCAACAATTCAATCAAAAGAAAATGAATTTCAGTAATTTCTCTAAATGGAAAACACCATTTGTTGTTTTATTGAAAATTCATCTTCTTCTTTCAGTGTTGCATCTGAATCATGTTAATATCTTTGGGTTTTGTTGGTTGGATAAAACCTGACATTTAAAAATGTTAAGGTAGGACCAATTTCACTATTTATTTATTTATTTTAATGCTTTATGCCTTATTAACTAATGCATCAAACACAAACTCAATACTCAAGGTGCAAGTAACTGCATGGAAAAACTACTAAAATCCAATGTTGGTGGGTTACACAGCAGAGAAACTCAAATTTTTAAAAGTTCATAATATTTTGCTTTTATACTTCAGACCAACTTTATAAAGTTGTAAAGTCTGAAACTTTTGCAGTGATGGAAAAAAAAAAGACCACGGTCTTACTTCCCAAAAAGTGGAACTTACAAGTGGAGTTTAAGTGTAATTTTGGTATATTTACAGTAAGATTAGGAAAACAACATTAGATCAGTGTGACCTGATCTGATGATTAAACAAGGTCAAAATAAAATTTTACATTTAGAAAAAGTAATTTAACGGGTTCCATTATAAATGTCATCCAACATGAGGTGATGCAGTTTTTTAATTTTTTTTTATCATTTGTCAAATGATAAAATTAGTTGAAAATTACCTTGTTCCTATATGGAAATAATTACTTAAAATTTTTTTTTTTTTTTTTTTTCTCATGTAATTGAACTGATAGCAAGTTGTCACTGATTACAGCCCACAACTGGTAAATGTATTTGTGCAGCAGTGGGGGGCGCTGCAAGCAAAGCAAAAGGAAGCCTGTGACGCCGTTTTCATCACCTCAGTGTTTGCATTTGAACTCTGCCACTTACCACAAAAAGGATTTGGTTTAAACTTTTTATCTGCAACTATCCCTTAACACAAACTGACATATAGAAGGTTTAAGATATACTCAAACACTTTAAAATGACGAGAGACTGTCTGTGACAGGCTTGGGGGTGGTAGATGTCCTGTTAATCCGCCTCAGAGACTGTCGAAAAATAGAATAATAAACCCGTTAAAAGGTCTCACCTGGCCCAGGTGTGTCCCCCTCTGCTATGCAGAGAGCAGACGCTGTGTTTTCACATAAATGATTAGTTTAGATTTTATGTTCACTTGGAAAAGAAGATTTGAAGATCGGCCTAAATTGGAGAGATTTGGGTGTCACTCAATCTTCTTAAACTCTCTAACCCTCTGAATCTACGCAGACCTCCAACAGATCCTGCTGCTTCTCCACACTCTTTATGATCTGACGGCGTCGCACTAAATTGTATCATTAGTGTTCGTTTGCTCCAGACTGAGCGCTGCCAGGTTGATCTACACCGATCAATACCCTCTGTTTCCTCTGATCACCGTCAGCATAGCTCATGAATTATTGATCACAATCACACAAACATTTTCTTTTTCCAGGCGTGAATCAATGTTTTATAGCGCAGGCGGCTTCTGCTCTTTTCCTACTGTTCTCAGTAAAATGGTCACAGTTCATTTGTTACTGTCTCATTTTAAACATTTGCACTGCGTTCAGCCTGGTGTTGTTTTAGCACAGCTGACTCTGGATTTTCCTTTTGGATTTAAGAAATGCTGTGTAATTGGCCTAAATAATAAAAGCCTCACAGCAATAGCTGCCGATTTCAGCATTAGTAGAACATGGTCGTCAAATTCTCAGTTTTAGTATGACTGTAGCTCAGTTGGTAAAAGCAGTCGTCCACGGACAACAGGGTGAATAGTTCAATACCCAGTGCTATATGTCGAAGTTTCTCTGGGCAAGTCACTGAACCCCTAACAGCCCATTCCCGTCTCCAGCTGTGCAGTGCTGGTCTAAGCCCGGTAGAAATTGGGGAGGGTTGCGTCATGAAGGGCATCCAGCGTAAAAACTGTGCCAAATATACCTGCGGACAATGATCCGCTGTGGCGAAACTGAACTCACGGGATAAGCCGAAAAGACAAAAAAAAAAAAACATAAGTATTGCCACAATGGTAAATTATTTCAATACATTTGAAAATACTACAAATATGTTTTTACTGAAAACTAAAGTAAAAGTAAAATAATTAAAGAGTAAAATAACTTGACTGAATTTCTCCAGTTTGGGAATTTTCCTACTTTTTTTCAATTAACTTCACATAATTATTTACAGGCTCAGAAAATTCTACATCATTGCTAAAATAAAAATGTCTAAATTTAGCTTTAACATTTGTACTTACCCACACAGTCTGAGGTATCAGTCAACATGAATAAACCTTATGGTAAAAATATGTCCTCAGAATTTTCCTGTATTTATATTTGAAATAAATCAAATCATAACTTTAAAATAGTGTTATTTAATGTCAAAATGTTTTCATCGATTGAGTAAAATCATAAATCAGATTTTCATTTTCACAGACTTGTGAAAATGCAAATCTTTTAAATTATGCATCCCCAAAGCGTATCTAGTGACAACAGTACATTAGAAATAAATAACTATATTTGTTGTATTGATTTTTCTTCTCAGATCTGCTAAGATGCAGAGAATCAAACTAATAATAACTACAGTGAATCAAATGTTTGAATATACTAAAATTTAAAAACCCATTTAAATTCCTTCAGAACGGTAAAAACAAATCTGTAACTTTTCAGGATTTAATGTCCAAAGACTTTTGCTTAAAAAAACAAAATTAAATAAATAAATAATGCAGCTTTTTCTGTGCAGACTTGTTGAGATTCATCATCTCCATTTTATTGTTGCATGTAGTTAAATATCGTGTAACAGAGTTCACTTCTCCACCTGCGCAGATTCACAGCTATTGCTCAGGATGAAACTTTGAAACGTTCCTGCTGTTGGTTTCCTCTGCAGGGCTGAGGACGATCGTTTCAGTGCACACAGTCCAGTTGTTGAGAGCTTATGTTTGCTGCTGTAGGATCAGGATCAAATCCACCCACCTCAAAACGATCTACATTTGAAATTTGCACAATTAATTCCTCAAAGATGCACTGAGAAAGTGTGAAGATGTAAAAAGCTGTAATCCTCTTAGCTGCTGATTCTTTGGGTCTTTCAGCTTAATGCTAAGGAACCTGCTCGCTGTTCTAAATCACCTCGTGTACAGGGAGGCAAAATAACACATTCAGTCTGCTTTTCTGACTTTGTTTACAGACCTGCTGCTGCCAACTAGTAGAAAATAAACTGTGTATGAGAAACGTCATTGACTTTTAGTTTGCATTTAACAAATTTTCACTGATTTGATGAGGGTCAAAATTCACAGTATTTGTTCTGAGCACAAACATATTTCAAAGTTAATCTAAAGTCCATTTAGGTGGAAATCTTGCTAAGCTGTTTTTACTTTCCTGCCACTGTAGCTCAACATGGAAACACAAAGAAGGAAAAAGACTGAAGAAGCCTTGTATTATTCTGACACACACATTTCTGTACCTGCACAGAACAGGGACTATAGATTTTAGTTGAAAAGGGCTTTTAAAAAAGCATATATTTTTATCAGGAGAAAGTAAAACTTTCAGTAAAACTGGCCTATGTTCATATAAACACCTGTTCTTTCAAGATGGACTTGGAAAAACGGTGAACTAGGACTTCAAGGGTGTCAATGCAACAGCTCAAAGACCACATTCAAAAGCCCAAAGAGAAACAGCATTTCATCAAAATCTGCAGCTGAGATGGATCCGGGTGAGTTTCCTCAGTTTTAGTCATATCGGACTAAGTCACGTTGTGTTGGATCGAGTTACGTTAGGTTTGTTTGGTTAATTCCGGTCAAGTTGGATTGAATCGGGGTAAGTTAGGTTGAGTTAGGTCAGTTACAACCAATATGAAATTGGGAGAGGTCAGAACCTAGTCAGATTTAATTCAGTCAGCCTGGATTAACTGATATGGAGTTTGAGTTTAATTTTTATTAGCACAAAGAACTGATCAGGCATCAGTGAAGAGAACTGTTGTCATTCCTAGACAGGTAAAGTAGAGTCAGGTACTTTTGGACTGAGTCGAGGGGAGTTCGATAGATGTTGAGCAGAGTTGGTTTGGAAACAAAAGCAGAAGCACCGGGACAAGTTGAACATTTATGTCACTGTCAGACTGTGGAGTGCAGCAACATAAAGCCTGATTGCTGCTGCTCAGTAAACTCAGTATTGCTTCACATTACTTAACTACATTACTTAACAGTCTGTTTTTTCTAAGAACAGTAAAGAAAACAACTCGTCGTCCTTTGACAAAGGAAACATGCCTTTGTGAATTTTTAGAATAAAGTGACATTCTGAAACATTGACAAACTTAAAGCTTTCCTTTCCTCTTGATACTTTCTATACACTAGCTGATAATATTGTACGTTAATAAAATGTTCAGTGCATAGCTGTTTATTGTAATGTAGGATTTGTACAGTGCAGCCAGTCATCAAACATAATCCGTAATTATTATCTTAGAGTTGGTCACAAATACTTGAGTTGTTATAGACTGAATTTATATAATCGACCCTGTCAGCAGTTTCTGTGGCCACAGATTTATTAAAATGTAGACGTGAATTTAGTGAAGTTCGGAGAACGACTGTGAGACCTTTAACACTGACATCAGACACAACATGCTGATTAAGCTTCAAACCAAACCATGATCTATCTCTAACCTTAACCAGCATGATATATCACCTAAACCACAGATGGGACTATGAAGTCAAAGTCTGGACAAAACATTTTAGAAGACAGTGTTAATATGATAAACAACAAGGCTTAAGCTGATAAAACTTTACTTAATGTAACGATTTAATTACATGGTCCATCTCTGGCTTGAATTAAGCAGCACCAATTAAAAATGTCACTGTGGTCTGTGACTCAAACCTGAGGTTTCAGACAAAGCCTGACTAATTTTCTCTTACAAACACACTAAGGGGTTGATAATTGACCAGTGATGTGATGTAGCAGCTATTCTGTCCAACGTGATCTTTTCTGCTGAGTGAAATCTATTAGAGGTAACAGATAAAAGTGGAAAACTCTTACCCACACTCTGGATTGAAATACTAATGCCTTAATTTTACCGAGCCCCCACTGGGAGAAAACCACGTTTTGACCCAGTGATCTGCTGGTACTGGGTATAGATTTCATGGACCTTTGTGCCCCTGATTTAAACTTTTTCTCACTTTCTAGGATTTAAATTAGTTTAGATTTTTCTGTTTGAAATTTGATTGAAATGAAGTCAGAAATGATAGAAACTTTCATCACCAACAAGGGCCTGTGCAGGAACCAGATTGACAGAAATGTTAAAACCCTCGATTTTCTGTGATCAGTTCCTGTTTGCAGCAGTGGATCATGGATGTTCAGACAACTCTGTATTTTACGATGATACTGAAGAAAATGTTAAAACATCAAGACTCTGAATGAAGTTCTGGGGATCTTTTGTTTCTCTAGTTTCTTGGTGGATTTATGATGGTTTATTCAGATTGACACCACAGAAAACCATTTCCTCAGGGGCACCGTGGAGATTTTATTTCCTACAAGCCCCTGTGGAGCTCACCTGTTTTATTTTATAACTGGCATTTTTTCTGCTTAAAAAGACCCCCCTTCCTCCTGTTAACATGTTTCCTGAGCAGTTTTGTGCAGCGTTAATTTGAAAAACTGCAGGTGATCATTTGTGTATTAATAAACTATCTTTAATTAGACTTCATGTCCTGTGCAGAAACGCACTACAAAGGTTAAATCTTATCAACATAGAAAAACTCAGTCTAAAAGGAAATATGAGTGTTTCTGCTGCCTCTTGTCTTTAAATCCAGTCTTTTCTGAGAAGAATCCCACAAACTGTTATGTCCCCTTAAATAAATAAATAAGTTGTGTCTCCAGGCTCTCCTGGCTCTACGCGTTCGTCATGCCTTTCTTGAGTTCGTGCAGCTCCAGCTGGCTCTGGCTGCGCAGTCTGTAGGCCTCGGCTCTTTGCAGCACCGTCTGCTGTAATCCGTTTAAATGTGAACCGGAGCCGCCGTGCAGTGGCCCCAGGGGCCCGTAGCTGGAGTATCCGGGGATGAAGGGGGAGGTGTAGTATAGGTGCCGAGGCAGGGCGGGGCTGTGAGGGAACGGGGTCCGGGGTGTGGGCGTTGGGACCGGCTGCTGTGCAGCTGCCCCACTCTGTGAACAGTCATTACATCCTTTACTTTTGTCCGAGGATGTGGCGATCTCAGCCAGGGACCACAACTTGGGCTTAGGGGCCGGGTTTGATCCCTGGGTGGTGCTACAGGAGCCTCCGTGCTCCTTAGGGCTCAACTTGTGCTGCTGGTCTGAAGCTCTGAGTGTCCCCAGTGCTACGGTTTGAGGAGGACCCCCTGTGGAGGTGGGGCTCGGGATGTGGGGCAGCCTCCGGTCCCCCAAGTCTAGAAGGTCAGAGTCAGTGATTCCTCGGTCGGTGTCGCTGCCGCTGTCCTCTCTGTACATCAGCCGGCAGGAGTCTCCCTCAGAGGGGGGGGCACGGCCGGCTGCACACAGTAGAAGGGGTCAGGTCAGAAGGAGATTAACAGAGTCACACACACATACTCGTGTCGTTCTAAACCTGTGAGGACACTTATTACCATGTACTAATACTAATCATTTTTCTAAGCAATATGCAATATATTTTTCAGGCCATTTACTTAATTGAATGAGAACTTTAAAGTGCAATACTGCTGCTTTTACTGAGGTAAAATCATCAGTTCATTCAATTTTTGTTTGCTTAAATCAAGTCTGGCTTATTTTTCTACACTTCATTATTTGGTGTCACTTGCTGATGTCACACACTGTCCCTGACCTGAGCTGCCCCCCAGCATCCCAACCTGCCCCAGCTACTTGTGATCACTGCAAAAAAAAGAACAATTTACATAAATTACTGCTCATTTATTAGATTCACTAGTGCTTCTGTTTGCAGGGATGTGAACTTGTGTTAAAAACGTGCAAACATAACTTTTGTGATGGATCAGTAAGTGGTCCGGAGTTGCACACGGACATTTACAGTCATATTTCCTGGTCTAAAGCTGAACCCGTCGGCTCAGCTCAGACACGTTTTGAGTTGGTGTGGCTGCCCCCTCCCACTCACCGGTCTCGCTCTTTATCTCCACCTCTTCGTTATTGGTCCTCATCGACTCCTCATCCTCGTCATTACGTTCCAAGTCGATGTTGTCTTCCTCCTCCTCGTCTTCGCTCCTGTTCCTGGGGGTCCATGTCATCTTGTTTTCCTTCTTCAGCCTGCGGCGGGCGTTAGCAAACCAGGTGGACACCTGGGTCAGGGTCATCTTGGTGATAATGGCCAGCATGATCTTCTCCCCCTTGGTGGGGTACGGGTTTTTGCGGTGCTCGTTGAGCCAGGCCTTCAGCGTGGCCGTGGCGTCCCGCGTGGCATTTTTCCTGTAGGCGGGGTCTCCGTAGGGATAGGGCCCCAGGGCCCCAAATGGGTGGTAGTCCAGGGAGGAGGCGTCGTAGCCCGGACTCTGAAACATAAAATTAGGACATTTTAAACATGTGAAGCTTTTCTCAAAATGAACATTTTAGTTTTATTGTAGTGATTATTTTTATTGCTGAAGTGTTTCCTCTGACACACACACACACACACACACACAAACTCTTCTCAGAGAAGCTGATAGTAAAACAGGGGAAACACAGGTTCCATTAAACAAACATTTAATTGAATTACATTTAATTTGTTCGACCCAGACAGACTCTCAGTGAAACATCACTGTAAATGTGTTTGAGTCAAACATTTATTTTATGTTTTCCTGAGAAGCTGGAGCCTGAGCTTCAGGTCACAGATGCCGATGGACTGTTGATGTTCAGCTGCTAAATGCAGGAGAACAAATGTTTTAAATCTCTGCAACACTGAGGAAAACCACTAACTACACCAATCACCAAGACTAAACTTATAGAACACAGAACAAACACATGACTTTTTGTTTTTCTCGTTCTTTTCTCATTATAGGATTTTTTTTCATTCAGAACTCAGATAACTCAATAAACATGAAGCGACCTACGATTTGACATGTTTAGTTTACTCATAATTTTCAGGCTGAAGTTTGACTTTTAAATTAATGTACAAACGGTCACATTTCAAAGCAGCAGAACTTCTTGTAAATGGTTTAACGCACTCCGACTCCTCACCATCAGCACGAATCACAAACTGAGCGCAAACAGACGAAAGTGTCGGTACCGACACTCACCACAAAGGAGTTGAGGGTAGCAGCGGCCCGGGGCTCCCCGCCGTACGGTAGGTGGGAGTTGAATCCGGGAGAAGTTGCTGAGCCCGAGTACGGAGCGAAGGCGGAGCCCGAGGAGGAGCGGCCGAGCTCCTCCGTCCTCGGACCCAGGATGACCCCTGAGCTGAAGGACGGGCAGGAATGCAGAGCCAGAGACACGGACGGCTGGAAGAGGAAGCCCTGAGGATAAGCCATGACACGGAGCCGGAGCGCTGCCCGCGGGCGAACTCACATCGGGGCGCGGAGGCGCGCGTTTCCCCGGGACAGTGGGAGGACGAGAGGAGGCAGGAGAAGAGGGTTTAACAGCGGAGGAGCATCCTGGAGCATCGCAGGTGGGTGCTGGGTTCAGTTTGTGGGTTTGCAAACTGTTTCCCGATCCGGCGGGTGCAGAACCGAGACAGGAGAGAGAGAGGGAGAGGTGGGTGAGAGAGGGAGACGCGCACTGTCAGCTCCACCTCCCACAGACAAGCCTCACACTTTCTCCTGCATCCAACGAGATTCTCTTCATTCCACTAGGCGCGGGGTGGGGGGTGGCGGCTAAACAATGAAGTTGATCTCTGCGTTCAGTTAGGTGGTGGTTTAGTTGTACTGGAGTATTTTCCTGTTGTTGGTTGGAATCTGATGAACTATAAGCACTGATGTGTCACTGTGGATGAAGCAGCTGTCAGGACAGGAAGTGGCTGCAATCACCTTTACCTGCTGCTGCTGAGCCACCTGTGCCTGCAGAGGGCCACACTGAGCTCCTCTCTGGATACGTGTGCATAATTCTCACGTTCTTACACGTTTGCTTGTCTGTTTCTGTTATATTTCCACGGTAGATGTACGTGTTTACTGACGGAGCAGAAAGTACAGAAATCACTGCACTAAATAGACGAATAAAGGGGAGGAGAACAAAACCTCGTCTCCTCGCTGTTCCTGCAGCTGCTCCAGCTTTTTTCTTCGATGTTTTCTTTCGCACTTGGGTCCTGTCTGCCGACTTTATGATGTTACCCATCAGTTTGTCTACATGCAGCTCTGCACAACACCTAGTTTAGATTTGGGGGATGTACACATCGTGGCATCTGGGACCTAGGTTTACCCAGAACACCTTTTCTCTGCGTCCACATAGACGTTTACATGTAGGGACAGAAAAGCTGAAAGACGCGTAATACTCAAGGTGAGCACACATAGACGTAATCCACATGTGTAGGTTACAAAACATGGTGGCAGCTCTGGACAGGAAGAAGAAGAAGAAGAAAACTTCCTATGTGTGATTTTTAACAAAATTACAAACTAAAGCAGCTTTACAAGAAGGAATTCAAAGTAAATGTTTCAAGACTTTCGATGTTTAAAATAAGCTGCTGCTTTACTCGGCTGCTACCTGTACAGCGTGTCATGTGGCACCATGGAGAGTCTGCACAGAACCACCCCGGACCCCAGGGTCCAACCCCATTAACTAGGGGGAAGGTGATGGCATTTTCCTTCCAGACACAGAAACATTCTGAACTGGCCTTAACAAAGTGTTCATACTTGCAACAACCTGTACTTCTAGACTTGTTGAGAGCTGAGTAGCTAAAACAGCCAAATGTTTACAGCACATGCCCATAGCGGCAGGGTCCTGGGTCCTGTCAAAGACAAAACTGCCCAAAGTAGTTGGTGGTATTCTCAGCCTGACACCCTGATTCTGCAGTGCTGCTAGCCAGTGATGCTCCCAGAGTCGTGGATGGTCCAGGTGATTTGCAGCGAGGGAACAGTATGACCATCAGCTGCTGCTCTACCTGGACTCTTAGGTGAGGTCAGTGAGTGTTTAAGCTCAGCACCACGGCCTAATCTGATTTGTGATCCTATAAATAGCAGAGCAACAACTGAGAGGAGACTTTCCTCTCATCAGGAGCAGAGTGAAAGTGGCCTATCTCCTCATCAGCTGAAACACATATTTACTGTGGTGTTTATGAGCTGGCTCTCGTTGGACAATAGACGCTCTGGCAGGTTTTCAGGAGCAGGATCTGCAGCAGATATTGTCCAGATTTCCAGGTAAGAGCAGAGTCATTTGGTCTTCAGATGGCAGGGTGAGCTGACTGCTGCTGGCAGGAGCTTTGTTAATTAATTGTTGAACAGCTGAAACTTTGGTTGTTTTACTTAATGATGACTGTTCAATTGATTGCTTGATCAGTTGTTTCACTAACCACGCTCAACGGTTTGGAACTACAGTTCCCATAATGGTTTGAGGCTTGTAAACAATGATTTGCAGTGTAACGTGGATAACTGTATTACTGTGAGACTGAAAAAAAAAAAGACAAGACTCCCATTGTCTACAGCAGGGGTCTCCAACCTTTTTTCTCCCGAGAGCTACTTTTACCAAATGAAAATGGCTCAGAGCTACTGAGAATAAATGGGATAAATAATAAATAATAATAATATATAATATTTATTCTCACAGCTTATTTCAGCCCAAACAATCTGATGAGCTGTTTTCCTGAACCTTAAAGAAATGTTGATGTCCACAAGTCACATTTTGCATAAAAACATCAAAAAAAAGTTTTTGATGTATTTTTGTATTTAGTGTGTCTGCGCGCAATTCTTTTTTTTATTGTAGTCTAAGCAGCAGATTGAGAAGAAAGAGAACGATACACACTTTCATGTCAGTCTCCAAAATGCTCAAATAACGTTAGAAAAAGTTGCTTAATCAATCTATATCTAATCAAATGTATATAGGATTAATTAACCCTTTGGCGAGCTACTTGTTGTAGACCGCTGCTCTGAACAGTGATAATCCACAGATCTCCAAAGTATCTATCAAATTTAGAATTTTAGTTTGAAAAACTGAAACAGTTCATGATCACGTTGAATAAGTTTGCTTTAAATATAGAGTAACACACTAATTTTAACAGTAATTAACACCGATGGAGCACCGTCATTACAACTTTTTCATGTAGTTTCAATTAAAATTAAAAGAATAAAACCATTCTGTAGTATTTGAAACTTAAAATACATAAGTGTTTTCATTTTCTGTTACTTCTTACTTTGATTTTACTTCATTTCAGAAACAAATATTATTCTTGTACTCCAACACACATATCTGGTAACAGTTTTCAGGATCGTATTTGAAAAACTAAATAAATTTTAATCCCCGGGCTTTTATTATGAAATTCAGCATCTGACCAGCAGCGTGTAACATACGTCACATTATTAGGTTATACACTATTAGCAGCTGCAACATAAAAGTGATAAACACATTAATGATCAATGTTTATAATCCACTAATATCATACTTACTGATGTGAAATGAGTAATTTTACTTTTCAGACTTTTTCATAGTTTTTGAACAAACTGTACTTAATTAACAACAGGATCTTAGTTTTTGGTGAGTTTTGACACAGGGAAGTGCTGAACCTGCAGCAGTGAGCAGGTTCCTCTGAAGATCAAACTTCAGCTTCAAGTCTAAATTTTCAACTTGCTTTCTATGGCTTAATAGGGCGTAAATGTACATTAATGCTTTATAACTTCATTATATTAAAATATTTCTCTGATTCTAGTTGAAAAAAATCCTCCAGATGACCTCGCCAGGAAGGGTTTTTCAGTAATAAAGTTCAGATGATGTCATCTGGGGGAGCTCTGGAAAACCAGGTTGACCATAAACTCCATAGTGTGAGCAACAAAATTACATAATGGGAACAGAAGGCTCCTTCAAGTAATGTCATCAAGTAATGTCATCTTTTTCTGCTAGAAGTAGAGACATAGTTTAATGTGGGAAAGTCAGACAGAAGTTTAATGACACTTATGTACATGTACTGCCCAAACTAGAACCAGAGGAAGCACATTTGATATCAGTGAAGGTGTCCTTTAAAGTCTAGACCGAAACAAACATACGTTTTCAGATGGTCAGGAGCTTCTGGTGTCAGTGTCAGTGAGGAGCTGAATCATTGTGATAGCTGAGTAAGAACTGACAGATACTGGTTTGAAAACTGGTTGTTTGCTGGTTTCAGAGCTAAGAAAACTGTACACAGTGAGTCTTTTAAAAACCACTGCAGCTGACAGTTTGTTCTGGAAAACCATCGGAGCAGGTCAGTGCAGACCCAGCTCTGCGTCCACGAGAAGTAAATAAACTACGATGCTGAACAAATATTGGTTAATCAAACTAGAGTAATGTGAAAGCCTCTCCTTAAGGAGCCTCTTTAGGCTCATCATGAGCCTCACTGCACTGACGGGGTGAAATGGAGCGAGCCACTAGATCTGAGGCTGCTCCTCCACAGATGGGTCGAGCAGATTAGCGATGGCATTTTCACGCTTTTTTAAGCATCTTTCATTAAAACGCTTCATGGTGGCGGAGGTGAACGCACCTCCTCGTCTCCTCTGCTGGTAATGATCCTCCAGAAATGGATATTAAACACACTGTGAGCCTCCTGCAGGATGGAGCAATGGCTCGGAAAGGCTCAGATGACTCCTTCATTGCCCCGCAAGGACTGCACATCAAATGACACGGGAGTGCAGTAGTTTTATCGTATCAAAAAGTTATGTTATTAACCATTTGCATTTACAAAGTTGAATATTCAGGGAGATCTGCACTGCAGTTCTCTTCGTATTCTCCATGGTACCGACTCTTATGTGAAGATGTTCACATAAAAGGACTGCTCGTTTGTTTTCCTCGTAAATTAGCTTAGCCCGCAGGCTAAATGTGCAGAGGTTACTTAAAGACAGTGTGTTTAATTAATCGGAGAGCTCTCTTTTTAATAGTCATCATCCAAGTATGAAATGCAGTCTTTGTTTTCTGTGCTCAAACATAATTACCACCCATGGGATTTCTGTTGGAAACTGTTGGAAGTGTTGCTGTGGAGTGAAGACACGGTACATGTTAATACTGAACAGAGGAACGTTTAGAATGATGATTAGATTTTAAAATGCTGCACTTTGGGTAAAAAGATGAGATGCAGATGACAGCATAAAATAGAAAAGCAAAAACAAGTAAGGTTTATAGACGCTCATCATGATGCAGAAGGATTAACACACATCTGTAATGAGTGGACACCCCAATAATTTGTTAGACGGGTTGATTTATTTGGGGTTTTCTGACAACTTAAAATGATCAAATCTACACATAGAGCAGAGCCAACATTTGGTTAAATGTCTCTTATCAAGTTTCACTTTTCACAGACTCAATAAGGTTCTGGCAGAACTCTGGTTGGATATTTGATCACCTCTCTCTGTAGAATTGGTGCAGCTCAGTGACATTTGGTGGTTCTGTGGCACAGACTTGACTTTCAATCACAATGCATGTGGTTTCCGCAGAGTTGGGTTCACAACTTTGGGTTCATATCTCTGATGTCCAAAACTGAACGCAGTTTGACAATTTTTTATCTTTTAGAAGCCTTTAAGTCTGTGCTGATGTAAAACTCACCTCACTGTACAGTGATGTTGATAATCCAGCAGCATCTGGGTTCTTCCTGACCATCTAAATTAATCTCCTTTGAGCTGAGTGGGACAATTATTTTCTTCTTCCAGATCTTGCAAAGTGGCTCCACCTGCCACTAGATTGTATTTCTTTGCTGTAGTTTGAACCTGTGATCTTGGAATCTGCAGTTGTTTAGAAACTGCTCCATCAGACATTCCTGACTTGGCAAATCTGCCATCCTCTTTCTCAGATCTGCTCTTTGGACTTTTCCATTGTCCCATGTGTTGGTCAGTGTAATCAGAAGCAAATCTGTGTTAATGTCAGAAAACCCCCAATAAATAAAACCATCAATCCATCATCTTAACAACTTATCCTGTGTAGGGTCACGAGGGAGCTGGAGCCTTTCCTAGCTGGACAGGTGTCCAGTCTGTCTCAGGGGCAACACGCAGTGACATACACAGACAAACATTCACACTCCTATTCACACCTACGGGCAATTAAGAGTAACCAGTTAACTTAACATGCATATCTTTGAACCATGGGAGGAAACCAGAGGAATAACACGAATGAACCCAGGTTGGAATATGTCCCCAGTAAAAAACAGGTTGAGGACCACTGGTAGTAACACTTGTTATCGTATTACTTTAATGAGTGAACAGAGACCCAGGTTGAAGTAAATCAGCTTTATCACTGAATTTGTGACTGTGTTTGTCTTAGAGCTCAGTGATGGAGGGAGATTTTCAGGAGGGTCATGAGCTGCAGGGCTCCAACACTGAACTGACAGACGGCGTCATGGACCCACCGCAGGACCAACTGGACAGAATAGCCCAGGATAAATGCAACCAGAATACTAATAGTCTCAAACAAGACCATATTAAGGATCAGGTTCAAGACAAAGAAAATAATGTTGAAAATGCAGCCAAAGAGCAGAAGCAGTGGGAGCCAGACCTGCCTCAGCACCAGTTTGAGATTCATTTACCAGACCTGAGTCCAGCAGAAGTTGATCCATCTACAGTCCACCATCACCAGTTGGGATCAGATGTGGATCTGCTACAAGATGAGAAGAACTCAGGGCTGAGTCCGTCACATCTGGACCGAGGTGAGAAGAAAAAGGTTTTACATGAAGACAGATGTTCAGATCATGTCTGACCAGTGTTGGTTTGATGTGTTTACTGCAGTTTAAAAACTCTCAGACATTCAGGTATTAAAGTTATTAAGTTAGACTCTGTGTTTGGAAGAGACCAAACTGGAGACAGTTTACAGAGTTTACCAGTTGATTTTTTGGTGGAAAGTCTGATTTTAAACCTGTGTTTACATCACATCTTGTCTCCAGATCAGATCCAAGCTGAGCATCAGGACCACGCTGGCTCCCACCAGGACCAGGAGGACCAGGAGCTGATGTCAGCTGCAGCCAATAAGGATAAAGCTGGGGAGTCAGGCGGCAGCGTCCCGGCACTGCTGATCAGTCAGGCGGAGGAGGTGAGTGTAGAGACAGAAGGGCCTGATGGGAAATAACAGGCACACCAGCCCCTCATCCATATTCATGGGCTTCATGTCCTCGTCTTCCTCAGTCCTTTGTTTCCTCTCAGGTAGCTCTTTCTCTTCCACTTTTGCTGCCTTTGTTCTTTGTTTAAACTGCGTCTCTGATCAGGTTCAAAGCCCTGTCAGCTTTTCTTCTTCACTCTCACTTTGCTTTCTTTTATTTTCAGGATTGTTCTCGGAGTTTGTGGCTTTCGAGTTGTAATTATACATCCTGGTCTAGTTTTCACACGTCACTTCATGGATTTAAGATGTTTTCAGTAATGTATTTTTCATTGTGAGCTGTTTTACATTTTTTTATTTCCACAACTGTGTGTTTAAATGACAAGAGAAGAAATGATCCACTAGCTTTTATCTTTGACGTCTTGGTTTTTGAAATTCAGGACAGTGTTCCTGCTTTCGCTGAACATTCACTCAGTATTTAGTCTCTCACGATGTTTGAGCTGAAATGATCCGTGTTAGTAACCGACTGATTCATAGAAAATGAAGTGTGTGGTATTAGTAAATAACCAAGAAAGTTTTCATATGATTTACATTAAAACGTTTTTAAGTGTAAAGACATTAAAATTGTCAGGTCAGTGCAGTGGAATAAAAACAACAATAACTGCACTTAGTAACATGCCACCGCTGCACAAGAGCAGGGACGTGTCTTCCCTGAGTTTGTTGTTCATATTTGAAAGGTTTGTCTGTGAGGGGGGTCTGCCTTCAAGACAAAAACTCTGCATAAGCAAATGAGAAAAGACAAAACTAGCACAGATGATTCATAAATGTGTCCTCAGACAAGGCACTAACTATACATTAAAAGAAGAAAGACAATAGAGAAGAAATGCACTCATGTGAGAGACCTCCAAACATTAGGGGTGGTGGATAAATTGTCTCCCTGTGAACTCCGACAAACCTTTAAGCCTAGTGTTCGTCATCAGAGCTAAATGACTGGTCCACTGTGGAAACACAGGGCAGCACCCAGATGTTAGCAGTAGGAGTTGCGATGTTTTTAGTGAAGAGACACAATACAGGAAGAGTTAAATACGATATGGAAATACTGTCGTGTACAAACATGACGCATGGAGCAGCATCAAACTAAGCTCATTGTGTGGTTAATATATTTTTTACAGGACAGTCAACACAGAAATACTGACATTTACTGATGATCTCCCATTCAGAGTCTGCCTCTATAAACACTTCACCCTGCTTCTCCCTACCCCTCCCTGCTGAGGACAGTCGGGACCCCCCCATACTACACATGGCCTTAGTTTCATAGGAACGTCGCTTTTGGGAGACGGGAGAGGGGGTTCTGTTTAGTAGCCTGACTGATATCAAAGTGGTGGATGAAATAAAAAATAGATTGTGGGACGGCTGTGCAGCTCATATTCAGCCTGTACATTTAAACCTGCCACTGAAGGACTGAACGTGAGCTCTCACAGCTCGTCTCTGATAGATTTCCAATTCCTGCCCTCGTGTGTACATGCTCACTGATCCAAACCGCTTCCAAATAAGTTTCCTCAGAACCTCCGTGGCACGCGGCAGAGGAGCACTTAAACCAAATTGACTTTACTGATGTGAATTATGGAGATACTGATATCATGCATAACGTTATTTACCCCTCAGAAGAATTCAAATAAGTAAGTCCCTCAGACGGTGATACGGGGGAACTAATATGAATGCAAATAGGATTAGGCTCCTGCATTAGTGTCTGATAAACAATTTACAGGCCTGAGTGTGCACCAGGGGATTCGCTCTGCGCTGCATGGGAAATAGGGAGATGCCAATCCACGTGAGGGGGAGGGGAGGCAGAAGTACGCTCACCACCTTATCGGGTTTAACCCCTCCATCACTGTTGCCGCTGTAGTGTCACATCACGTCGGCCACAGCAAAATCCTCTAAATCCAGCAGATTATTGCAGAGGTCATCCCACACTAAAACAACACAAAACAAATGGAGACACGCATGAGACAGCAGCTTAAATTGGTGCACAACAAATCCTCATGAAGGATGCAGTCACTCTGTGGGCCAAAACAATTATCGCTTCATGTGTGTGCAGTACGATTTCTGTCATTCAGACTTGAAGCTGAAGCAGGTCCAGCTGTGATCCACACTGATTAATGTTGCAGCAGCAGAATTCTCTGATAGTGTTTACGCCAGAAACTGCAGAACCGTCTTTCCCCGTCTCTACCTGTACATGACGAACTGGCAGTTTGAGCAGTATGAAGGAATTATGAGAGAGGTCCACCTAAAGAGCGATGGCCCGCTCACTATGAGTCACATGCACGAGTTCATGGTTTTCATTTTCTAAATTTCTCTTTTCTCTCTGAATGGCTCTTCTCTTCTCCCCGTCAGTCTGCAGCTTTGATTATTTAGTTTCTCTGCTGCTGTCCTTCCACCAAACATCTGAAAACACACTGTGCACAACTGGGTGACCTGTTTCTTCTTTCCAGAACATGTGGTGGAGATGTTTTCATGGTGAAATTGCTCCACCTCTGGTTTTGGGTTGAAGACGTCCAGTTCAACAGCCTCTATAAATTTATCCATTGCAAAAACTTTTTTACAAAAAACTGCATCATAATCTTCAAAATCTTCAATCCTCTGGATTCTACAGACATACCTAATCAAGTGGTCAGTCAGTGTGTGTGGCACAGGCTAAATAATCTGACAGTTTGTGTGTTTGTGTGCCTCATACTGTGGTTCAGCAGGGTTCACCTGTAAACAAGTCCCAGCAGCAGGAGGACATGTAGGAAGAGAAGTACGGTGGGAAATCTTCACTGTTTTCTTCTTCACTGCTGACAGATGTTAGGACTGAGTGGCCTTCACCCTTTCTGCTCTCTGTTTATGATATATAGGTGCAGAGCTCTGTGATGATACACACTGTGACACCAATTAAAGCCTGATGTGTTACACTGAGCTTCCATCCACCGCCTTTACATTCAGTAGCCTGCTCATTAAACCCTGATCCTGATCACTCCACCGCTCCCTCCAGCCCCAGCTGCTCTTTGTGTTTCTGTGTTTCTTCACTTCTTCCCAGGAACATACACAAACACCTTCAAGTTAAAAAACGTTGTTTCAACCCGTCACAACACAGAGACGTGTTAGTGTGCAACTTCCAACTTCTCCACTACACTGAACTTAAACTGCACCAGGAAACTGATTCCATAAGAGACGCAGTTTACCAGCTCAGTAGTGGAAAGAAATATAAATACTTTGTTACTGTACTTAAGTACACTTCTCACGTAGTTGTACTTCAGGTGATTTAATTAGGGCTTCTTTGACTTTTACTCCACTTCCTCTAATAGCAAATATCCTCTACATTTCTAATCAAAGATGTGCTACATGTTACAATCACATTACTTTAAAGATTTCATAATTAACTAATTTTCTGTTTTTCTTTATGACAACAACTCACTGGTGAGGCATGAATCTCTTCTTTAAACCAGGCTCAAACATAGTGTCAGTTCCTCCATCCACTGTCTTATTTAAAGACTTATTTGCTATATTAACAGTGGTCAAAATGAGCCTGTATGCAGTAACTGAATAGTCAAGTACCTTTACTATTAATATTTACTTTACTTATAAGTAAAATATATATTGCGTACTTACTTTTACTTAAGTAGAAATGTCAGTGGGTACTTTGACTAAAGTACATTTTCGTTTGTGTATTTGTACTTAAGTACAGTTTTAGAGTACGTCATCCACCACTGGTTATGACCACAAACCTTCCCTTGTGATTTGCATTTCCACAACTGGCTCTGTGAAGTAAAACAGATCAGCCTGCTGACGAATCAAAGCACGCAGTCTTTACATCATTATAAACACTTCATTATCTGTATCTGGAACCTTTGCTCATTCATGCACATACTAAGAGCAGGTAACTCTGCATAGCTAAGATGTTGTCGAAGGTTCAGTAAATTACTCTAGATACAATTGTAATCTATTCACTGAAATACGTCAGGTTATTGACTTTCTTTTGTCTCAGCCTGACTGCTCAGGATTTTCCAGCACTATGTACAGTTCCTATAAGAATTCATAAAAGAACATATTGATATTTCTGCCACCTGTGACTTATCATACAGAACATTGGTGAATTTGTCAGTTCAGCTGGTTCTTAAACAAGTCATCTGTTTGTATCTGCAGCTGCTGAAACTCTTCAGTCCTCATGGCTTCAAAAATGTTTTTGCCATCATGAATGCACAGAATATAATCTGTGTTGAAAATGAGACTAAACATACAACCTCAATTCCAAAAAAGTTGGGACAATGTGTAAAACGTAAATATAAACAGATTGTAATGATTTGCAAATCTCATCAACCCATATAATATTCACAATAGAACATAAACATTTTACCAATTTTACCAAATTGAATTTGATGGGAGCAACATCTAAAAAAAAACTGGAACAGGGTGATGTTTAGCATTGTGTAGCATCCCCTCTTCTTTTAACAACTGATTCTAAAAGTCGGGGAAGTGGGGAGACCACATTCTAGACTTTTAGGACAGGAATTTTGTCCCATTCTTGTCTGAAGCAGGATTCCAGCTGCTCAACAGTCCTGAGCCTTTGTTGACAGATGTTTTGTTCTATGGTGTGCCAAAAGTTTTCCATTGGTAAAAGGTCTAGACTGCAGGCAGCCCGGTTCAGCACCCAGACTCTTCTCCTGTGAAGCCTTGCTGTTGTGATGGATTTGATAGTATTGTCTTGCTGAAAGAGATGTTGTCTTGATGGGAGCATGTGTTGCTTTAAAACCTGTATTCAAGATTTAACATTCAAACTATTGATCCTGAAGGGAAGTTGTGTTTCCTTGTAACAGGTGCTATCATGAAAAGTAGAAAAGAAAAGAAAAAACTTACACCAAACCAAGACAATAAGCAAGTACAAGTATAAACTACTGGTCAATAAGTAAGAAAAAACCCAGCTAGAGGAGTAAACATAAATGAAATAAAAATCATAAATGAAATAAAAACAATATTATTTGTCCACTTTGACCATTCAATCCCCCTCCTTTTTACAGAAGGATGATGAGTTGAACAGTTGGCCACTGAGAGAAAGGATCTCCTGTGTTGTTCTGAGCAGCACTTGACTGTGACCAGTCTGTCTGAACGTGCTCAATTGATGTTGCATTAACTGACCAGTCCAGGTTATTTTCCAGGTGGACACCCAGGTATTTGTACTCCAAAACTACTGCCATCCCCTCTCCCCGTATGGAGAGGCATCAGAGATGCAGGCTTTTGAACTGTCTGCTGATAACAAGCTGGATGGTAAATGGTAAATTGTCTGCACTTATATAGCGCTTTTCTACCTATTGGCACTCAAAGCGCTTTACACTGCTTCTTATTCACCCATTCACACTCACACTCACACAGATGGGGGAGCTGCTATGCAGCTGACCAACACTCACCAGGAGCAACTAAGTTGGGGTTCAGTGTCTTGCTAAAGGACACTTCAACATGTGACCAGAGGAGCTGGGGATTGAACCAAGAACTCTGAGATTGGTGGACAACCACTCTACCTTCCTGCACCACAGTTGCCCCACAATGTGTTGGCATGGACCCAGGATAGTCCATTTCCTCTTTAGTCTGCAGGACACGGTGTCCATTGTTTATAAAAACAATTTCAAATTTGACCATCTGACCTGATCATCTGACCACAGAAAGGTTTTCTATTTTGCCTAAGAGCATTTTAATAAGCCTCTGCTCAGAGAACACTGCTGTGCTTCTGGATCGTGTTGACATATGGCTTCTTCTTTGCATGATACAGCTTTAACTGAAATTTGTTGATTGCACAGTGAAGTGGTCCTGAAGCCATGCAGTGATGTAGTATAGAATTAGCCCTGTGCAGTGCTGCCTGATGGCTTAAAGATCCAGCACATCCAGTTTTGACCTTGTGCACAGAGATTCCTCCTGATTCTCTGAATGTTTTGATGATATTATTTACTGTACATGGTGGGATCTTCAAAGTCTTTGCAATTTTACATTGAGGAAAAGTTTTCAAAAATTGTCCCAGAATTTTTACACAGTTTGTCACCGATTGGTGAACCTCTCCCCTTCTTTACATTTGAGAGGCTCTGTCTGTCTGAAATGTTCCTTTTATACCCAGTCATGTTACTGACCTGTTGCCAATTAACCAAATTAGTTGTCAAATGCTCCTGTATTTGTTTTTGATTTGCAGCAATTACTTTTCCAGCCTTTTGTTGCCCCTGTTCCAACTTTTCTTACATGCGATGCTGCCATTAAATTCAAGATGAGCTAATATTCTCAATGAAATGTTAAAATGTCTCAGTTCCAACATGTTCTATTGTGGATGAGATTTGCAAATCATTACATTCTGTTTTTATTTACATTTTACACATCATCCCAACTTTTTTAGAATTAGGGTTATATTCTGTGGCGAGTGCAGACATAATTAGCTCCTCTGGGACTCCAGTTAAAGGACAATCACAGCTCTGAGATGTTAAACTGCTGCAGCTGATGTCTGCTGCCAACTGGGGCCTAATTGTGCTCAACAGGCGCAGGCAGCGCGTTGAAGACGGCGAGCGGCGCTTTCAGGCATGCAGGCGGACGTTTAGCTGAGCAGTGAACACTCTCATATGGTAATGCAGCTCGGAGCTGTTCGGGGGCCACTAACTGAAGACTGGAGCTGTTGGGGGGGCGGGGTCAGACTGGAGGAGGTCAGGTTCAGCTCAGGGTGGTGGGAGCACTGAGGTGTGACTGTGAAGAGAAACCTGTTCATTTGTTAAGATTTCTCTCTTTTCTGCTGGTAACAGGGAACTGCACTTATAAAGTTGTTTCAGCTCAGAGTTCACTCTGATTCCTGCAGTAACTGCAGAGTTAATCAGTCTGTTTGATAGCCCTCATACCTATTGACATAAAATGGAACATTTTAGGTTTGAATACAATCGAATCAGCAGTGTTAGCTGTGGAGGTCATTTCACAGTTTCTGATGTGATGAAACAAAGAAATAGGATCAATAATGAAATGTTTCTGTGTTTTGTCAGACATCAGCCTTGACTGCATTGCTCCAGTCAGCAGCGAGTACAGCAGAACCTTCAGACTCTCAGAGACCCTCAGACCTGGTCTTCACAGATCCCGGTGTGAGCTCCAGCCCTGACGGAGGAGACATGGGCTCTTCCGACCTCCTGTCTCTGAGGAGCGACTCCTTATCTCTGGCCAGTGAACCCACCGTCTCCAGGAGGGTGAGTCAAACATCTGTTCTACATGTCTTTGTCTTGTGCATGCACACGTTGCACACTGCCACTCGTGACCTCACTCATTCAATCTGTGCACAAGCTTCACCTGCTCAGGTCACAGCCCATCAGCCACAACATTAGAGCCACTAATCACAGCTGTCATGTGATCCTCAGGACCATGTCCACACTGACCTTTCAGACTAAACAGACACACAAATGTAGACATGTCTTTAACTTTCTGCTCGTCTGTGAAAAAATATATAACTTAACAAGAAAAAAGGAAAACTTGACCCTCATCTTGTTAAGATGAAACCGGCGAACCGAACAACAGTGATGCTCCCCTTTGCACAGTCGTCCCGTCTCATCACCAGCCTACAGTCGCTCACTTGTGAAGGGGTCATTTAGGTGAATATGGAGCCCATCGAATGAGCGCGGAGGCTGTGGCGTAATCATAATTCCCTTGACCTCCAGTGACCCCCGTGGGCTCTAACAACGAGGGCCATGCTACAGAACCGGCGGCTCCTTTCACAGTGACGCCCGCTCCAAAATGGCTTTTTCATTTTTCAAACAATCACACAGCAGAGCAGTGCATGATAGGGCAGATTACATAAGGTAGGGGTTCCTGGGGTGAGATGAGTGGTTTTTCTCAGACCGAGCGCACAAACCGGCAAACTCGTTATCTGTCTGCACTCTCATTAAATTCCCCACTGACTCAAAGCCTGATGTGAATGCATCCATTGGTAAAAAAAAACAATTGTTTGAAAATCTCAATTAATATGTAAATGTGTGTGAGATCCTTCATTACTTACATTCTGAGGAGGCCTCAATGTGCCAGACGTCTTCTGGGACCATTTTCTTCCTGGTATTTGTAGGTCATAGTTCTGTGCCATTCAAGGTGTTTCACAGGGTTGAATTGATGAGTGTCACATGAAGGCTTAAATAAATTACAGCCAAACATGGTACATTGTTGTCTGCAGCAAAAAGTCCGTGATTATTTGGTCACTGAACAACAACGGCTTTATACAACGGCTTCTAAGTGTCATCATCCCCAACAACACTGATCCTCAGGTTCAGGAGTCTGACCATATAGCTGTTGTGCTGTAAACACTCATGTGTCCTGATGTGTTCCTGTTGCAGGAAAATATGTTTTCAACCTTCTGGTAGTTTTGGTGACAGAACATGTGACTCCCCCACTGGTTCATGGCCTTGTGACAGCAGAGAACTTGTCCATATACAGGTGTCTCTGCTGTCTATTTGTGATTCAATGGTCCATCTAGTCCAAACAGGATCAAATATATCTGTTCCCAGACCCCTTTTCATTCAGAGCTGTCTCCAGATTTATAGAGTAGGTTAATTATGTGTCCCGCTGAGCTCCTGCTGCAGACAAATGTGGAAACTGGCTCAAAGTGCAGATTTTATGAAGTTCAGGGACAGTTAAATGTCCAGATAAATCCAAAGGACAAAATTACTTGAAAGAGACATAATACCTATATGTAAAGATACTTTATTGATTCCTGTGGGAAAACCATTGTTGGACAGTGATACTAAAGGAGGTTTAGTGTCCTGTCCAAACTTTGAAGTGGGGTCGAAGGAACCAGGAACTGAACTACCAACCTTTTTTAGTTTTTTTTAGGTGATTGCTGCACCAACTGAGTCATTCCTCTAACCTTCTGCTGACATTTTGATTTGAGAATGTGCTCAAACAATCAAACCGTGGAATTCAAAAAGAGAGTAATCTGGATAAACGGGAAAAACTGTCTGATATAAAAACCTTATTAAAATAAGTGGAAGTGAATGCGTCCAGCTTCATCACATCCACACTGGAGTGGGATTAAGGAGTCTGGAGTCCTTTTAAGTAATAAAGCTTAGTCGTGCGTCACTGAAGCAGACTTCATCAGAGTCTTTAATACGTTTCCACCCGTCTCACTGGACTGTTTAGGAGCATTCAATTTTCAGACGCTCAGTGGGTCACGACTGCAGTGCTGAGCTTTGATTTGAGATGTGTAATTAATAGGGAAGTCCTGCACTCATAATACGAGTGCTTCAACGTAATGATTTAATTTATAGGTGTAAAACCTTCAGCTAACAGAGAAATTAAAGACACACAACTGGCACAATAAATACAACTTCATTATTATATGTTAGTGCGATTATTAACCATATATTATTAATGATTTGGGACGAGACGTAATATAAATGCCTCAGTTATACAAGTAAAATTTGTGATTTAAAATGTTTTCTACAGCAATCACATAGTTAAGAACCAAGACACGTTCCTGGATGTGGTTTTGATCTGGGTCCAAACGTTTCTGGAGACATGAACGTGATCCGATCTTGAGCCAAAAAAGCTGATTTTTGCTCCATGGCCAATGTTGATCGACAACACAGTTTGTTATGTACAAGTTATCTTTTCAAAGTGCATTCAGCCTCTGCTGCAGAGGTTTGTGGGTATAGTACCCAGGTGATCACCACAGTTATGAACACAAGTCAGTTTGATCCAGTTCCTGGAACATTCGCCGGTACATTCACCGTTGTTGTTCAGTAAATAAATAATCATTTAAGCGAAACTGAGAAGCTGTGTTTAAATAATAACGTATATACAAATGCGGCAGACAACAGGATTTGCTTTTTTCCCAATGAGCAGATTAGAAAACTCATGTGACTCACAGGTTTGTCTTCGTGAAAGGAAACAGAACCAACATTTAATCAGATCACAGACTGAATTCATAAATTATTTTAATAGTGCTGTACTCACAAAAACTGGAGGTTTTTCTGATTGGATGTTTTACTAGAGATGAAAAAATGTTCAGAATTAACTGGTGCCAGGAGGTTTGAATGTTAATCTGCTTCATACGGGTTTAAATATCAAAACCAATCAAACGTTTGAGTTTCTCCAGTTTTCTGTATGCGGCACACTGTTCAATCCATGAGGCAGGACACACTAATGTGACACACCTGCATCCTATCCAGTGGAACTAAAACCATGTGCATCATTATCTTCTTCAACAACTTGCTGTAGATCAAAATATAAGAAAATGATAAAATATTAATTTTATGTATGATGTGCTTACGGCAGCAGAAATAGGAAGTAACCCGCATAAACCACATGATCCACTATGACGACTTTGTGTTTACAGGATGAGCCGAAAGTAAAAAAATGATTTGCAAATTTGTCCTCTGTACAGACTTATGGGCAATTAGTAGGTAATTTGTGTAGGAGACATGGTTGTGGCGTCGTGGCAACAGTAGAATTGAACAGACTGAAGTAATGGAGCACCGAGCCCTGACGAACCCCATACAGCAGCTCTGAACTAGCAGACCTGTACCCACCAGCCAACAAAGTGTCCAATCTTTCAGTTTAATAAAGCTTAAACATTGCTGTGCTGCTGGAATGTGTCCTTCCTCTGAGGATCCATCTTTTCTTTTGGTGACCTCGAGTTTAATCTCCACAAGTGGCTTTTTTCTCATTAATGTATCTAATAACTTTGATGAATCCAGCTGACAGATAAGATGACTTATCACACTGATTGGAAGATCACGAGCTTATCCTTCGAGGCTCCTGATAAAACAAATCAGCTCTAGATTTTAAAGACAAACCATTACAAGGATTTTTCTGTCTGATCTTTTGGTTTGTTGTGTGAAAGCAGCAACAACAGTGACTTTAAAGGGAGAATTCACTACAAATGAAAATGTCAGCAGACAAAGTTCATTCAGTCTCTGCTCTTTTTATGCTGCATCTCCTCCTTCCTTTGACCGGCCTTTTGAACCACACACCAACCTCCCTCTCTGATCAAGCACTCTGCAGGATTTCACCGCTGACCAGTTTGACGGAGCAGCTTGTAAACGCCACCAATTAGGACGGGCAATTGGCACACAAAGGGCCACTCCTGAATGCTGATGAGGGGTGGGAGGCTGTCAGAGGATCTGAAGAGGGGAGCAGGGAGAGCCAGCCGGTCATGTTTTGACAGCATGAATAGACGCAGGAGTGGAAGTGGCTGGGAAAGGCTTTTGTTATGCTAACAGACAGACACTTTGCTCCAGGAGCCCATTCATGTCTCCTCAGCTTAGAAAGAGGAGGTTTCTCCTGAAACTTAGGAAGATTCACGATGACTCAAAGGAGAATCTGCTGGAGGTTTTTATCCCAATAAAACTGATTTACACAAAATGGGAATTAAAATGTCATTGAAAACCCAAAACATTCACATCTGAAAAGCTGAAACCAGCGAATTTTACAAAAAATGATCTTTGTTTTTGATATGGAACTGAAACAGATTACACTGAACTCTTAACTTTTATTGGAGATGCAGTGTTAGCAGGTACACGCCATTAAACTGCATTTAAACTAATATACAGACATAAACCTGTGGATTGGTGAAACCATCAGTAAACAGGCCCGAGGACCACGGCCTCTGATGTTACTGACTTGTTTGAAAGAGCTCAGTTAAAAGATGCTAAACAACCACAAAAAGATGCAGAGTAGTCCTCAAAATCCTACAAAAGAAATGAGCCACCATCACCCACCACCATCATCCTCAGTCATCCAGCTTTGGTTTTCTGGAAGCTGAAATGTGGTAACAGGAAACATGTAGCAAAGGATAGTTAAGCTGCTGTCCACACAACTGCTGAAAATGTCGTCTCTTAAACATCCATCGTTGCTGCTGAGAGCTACGATCTACACAATGTACACTGAGAGCAACAGAAGGAAAATGTGTGTGTCCTCACACCCATGGGTTGTTGTACAGATGTGCACATTGACAGCCGTGCTCACACACTCGTTCCTCCAGCTCTTTAATTTCACATCCAGCCCTGGACACTCATGCTAACTTACGAGTTGCTGTGGTAGATCCAAACGTGCAGAATTCCTGCTGTAGGAAGGAACCGTGGAAGGAGTCAATGGAGAACAGAAACGAAGAAATCGGCGAGACAATGAGCATGAGGAACATGAAAGAGATGAATTCTTATATCTGTGGAGAAAAGGGAGAATAAATGAAAAGATGGAACGGAGCTCATTAACACGTGGAGAGGAGACCTCTGCAATCTGCCACGCTGACAGTAGATGGTAAATACAGATGTCAGGTGGAGAGATGAAAGCTGCTTCTCTAGTGGGTTTTACTGAGCCTCTGAGAGCTGTAACAGTCTCTTAAAGAACTGAATGGATTCATTAGATTTGAGCCCTTTATCAGTCCTTCAGGGAGCTCCGCTCTCAGTCGGCACGATTCTTATATAATGACTGAAACAATTACACAACAAGAGGGACGTTCTCATCCCAAGGATAATTATTAATGCATGTCCAGGCCCTGCTGTAGACACTGCACCACTCACAAGACCAGGAGTCGGACAACAGATAATTATGACCAAAGACATCAGGGATTGGATGAAAATCAACAGGAAAATCTTAATATTTCTGAAAAAAAAAAGACAAATGGTGTAGCAAGAATGTCACATTTTACAGGAAAAAAATAAGGATGCAGATAATTATAAGAATAACGATGATAATAATGATAATACCAAAAGTGATATTATTATTATTATTATTATTATTATTATTATTATTATTATTATTATTATTATTATTATTATTATTATTATTATAATAATGAAAAGTCATTGTACCCAGAAATTAAAAAAAAAGTTTAAAATTTTTATAAAAGAAAATTTAACATATCAGGAATTAAACACACATTTTGACGATTACATAATGAGAAGAAATTCATTATCATTATGAGTAATTTTGTTTAGAAAAGGATATTACTAGTTTGTACTACAAAAATTTAAGCAATAACGTATGGTTGTAATACTTCAAGATGAAAGTGAAAAGTTGTGAAAAAGTAGCAAGTAGTAATGTTTCAATAAAAATGATATTTTGAGTAAAATGTTTTCATATTCTGTCAGATTTTGAGAAACAAATTTCCATGATAATTTTAGGACAATGCTTTGTTCATTTAAGAAAATATTTGTAATATTTTGAAGACGTAATACACTAAACTACACTGACCAGAAACTAATATACAGTATCTTTCAGAGAAATGCAGTAAAAGTACAACTAAAAAGTGGCAGAAGACTTTCCCTGCTGATAATAGTGTGTCTGATCAGCTACATTTGTAGAGTTGGTGCTGAGATAATGAAGTATTAATAAGTATCAGAAGAAGTGTTTAAATTAACAGTGAAGTAAATTAACAGTGGCTGTTGTTGTTGCAGAGTGAAGAGGACGACACCAGGAGTGTGACAGCTTCTTCTTTCATGGTGAGTTCAAGACTGTGTGTAGCTGTGGCCCTGCAGGGTGGACAGCATTCAGCATCCCCCCCACCACTGTGTTTCCATGACGATTTCCCATCATTGCTATCCTCCCACCCTCTCCCTGCCGATCAGCTGTGACGGCCTCCCACTGCTGTTTGACTGGAACCAGCAGGAAAACTACAGAGGAAAGCGTTTTTACTTTTTAAAACGCATATTGAAGAACATACTTATTACAAACACGATATCATTGAGTGTGTACAGGAAAGAGTAAAAAACAACTTTCAGAAATACTGTGAGCCAAGAATGATGAGTTTTGTCGAACAGTCCACAACTCAATTAAGTTTACGCTCACATAAGACAAAGACAATGAGAAATGTTCATGTCACATGTGATTATAAACGGTCTGTTATTATGAGAAAAAGAAAATGATGATTTACAACTATAAATTAGTCATTATTGCAAAAGAATAATGAAATAGTTTAAGACAAGTATATTAAATAAAGTATAGTTAATCTTATCATTGCAGCTCTCTCACTTTACATTTATATGATGAGTTTTAGAGAAAACTACAGTATGGAGGATGTTTTCATATGTTTTTTTCTCATTATGTTATTTAATGTTTTGTGAGCAGACATTATGTGCAGGTTTTACTTTAGAATATTTCCAGAAAATTAAAATAGTTTATTTTTATTATACTGTATGTTCACAACCATAATTCCCCAAAAGTTGGGACAATGTGTAAAACACATAAAAACAGGAAAAAAACAGAACGCAATGTTTGCAAATCTCATCAACATATTTTATTTACAATAGGACATAAACTACATATCAGATGTTGAAACTAAGACATTTTACCACTTCATGGAAAATATTATCTCATTTTGAATTTGATGGCAACAACACATCTCAAAAAAGCAAATCAAAAACAAATGGAGGAGCATTTGACAACTGATTAACTAATTAGGATACATGTGATCTTCGGGCCCTCAGGCAGCACTGCATTAAAAACAGACATGATTCTTTACTGGACATCACTGCATGGGCTCAGGACCACTGTCTGTGAACACAGTTCACTGTGTAGTCCACTAATGTTAAAGGTAAAGCTGCATCATGCAAAGAAGAAGTGAGTCTGGGTGCTGAACTCGCCTGCATGCAGTCCGGACCTTTCAATTATAGAAAACATTTGGTGCATTATAAAACAAAAAAATCCAGCAACAAAGGCTCAGGACTGTTGAGCAGCCAATGAGACAACATTCCTCTCCTAAAGTCCAGCTACTGGTCTCCTCACTTCACAGATATTTACAGACAGTTGTTAAAAGAAGAGGTGGGGATGCTGATATTTTCTATGAAATGGTAAAATGTCTCAGCTTCAACAACTAAAATGTTGTTTATGTTCTATTGTGAATAAAATATGTGTTGATGTGATTTACAAATTTACAAACAAACTTTTTTGAAATTGGGGTTGTGGTTTTAAATTAATAAGGAACAGAAAACGACAAGTCTTAAAATTTTGAGCTAAGATCATGGAAAGTTTTTAAGTTCGTATAAGGAAAATGTAATATTTTGTGAATAAATATTAAAGATTGAAATAGAATATTTTGTAATATTCTGAGGAAAACAGTAATATTTTGAGAGTAAAATCCTAATATTCTGTGAAAGCTTGACAAAAACGTAAGCTTTTATTTGAAGAAAACACTTATATTTTGCTAATAAAACAGACACTTTGAACAACTAATAAACTAATAAAATTCTTTGAAAAACTAATATTTTGTGATGTTGACAAGAACTGAATTACAGACAGTCTCAGGCCTCAGCTTTAAGGAGTGTTTTGGCTGTGAGGACACCTCTGTGTGTGTGTGTGTGTGTGTGTGTGTGTGTGTGTGTCTGTCTGTCTCGGCTGAAGGACGCACCCCCCCGTGCCTGGTCCAGGCTATGTAATTAACATGGAGCTATCAGGTGAACAGTGAGGATGGCCTGGCAGGCCTCTGATTAAAGGCCTGGGTGGTGCTTCACAGCCCCCTGCTGCCCAATAAACACCACTAATGGCATCAGGACCCCGACCTGAAGCATGGCAGCCCCTGCCATGGCTAGAGGACAACGAGGACACAGGCTTATGGTGGAAAATACCAACACAAGACTTTTCTTGCCAAAATGTAGGACAGATAGATTTAGGAATCCATTGCCTTCACCCTCACTGTTTGTCATGTTTCTAGTTTTTATTTGGACATATGAGTATGAGTGTGGTTTTGTGGTTGTATAAATTGCTTAGTGTTGGTTGAATGATAAATTGCCCCATAGGGATAATATTGTTGCCCTTGACCTTGAAGTGATGCTGGAGGAAGTTTCGCTGTGTGGGGATGAGCTCAGGACTCTGCAGACTGGTCAGACTGGTCGGCCTCCTCCAGCACAGGGAAAGTCCAGTTTCTGGACTTTACACAAACATATATGATGGAGCTTCAGTGGAGCATAAAAAAAGCTTTAGTGCTATATTTAAACCAACAGTTCCCCGCTCTTCCCCCCAGTCTCTGTTCCACAGGGTGCAGCTGGATCCTCTGGAGAAGGACTGGCTAAGGACCTCCGCTCTGGGCAATATGGCTGCTCAGCACCAGCTTCTCGATCAGGAGCCGAGCCTGGTGTTCAAGAAGGTACAATAGTGGCTCAGAGTGAGGTTGGACACTGATTATTTCTGTGTGTGTGAGAGCTGCTTTAACTAAAGAGCAGGCTTTGGTCAGGAACAAGCATGGGATGGAATCTATAGAGGATTTGTGTGTTTAACCGAAACGTAAAGAAACACACCGTGTCTTGATCAGAGGAATCATGGACAAGCTGGTGTCTGTGATGTGTTATGAGGGCAGGAAGGTTCTAACATCTGAACCCACATCTCAGTCCCTACTGGTTGCCTTTCTGATTGTCTGACTCGGGGCCAGTAAAGGCGCCGTGTTATGGTGTGTGTACGATGGTGAATGTTATATGTCACTTATTAGCATGTTAGCATACTGATGCTGACAGGGAGCAGCGAGCATGGCAGCACAGTCACAGCATTTCCACATCGGGGCTGATGCCTTGTTTAACGTGTGAAGATGAAAATGTGTCAGACTCATGTTCGAACAGTTCGTCAGGTGATTCATCACACACATCCCAGCTCCAGTTTTCAATCACAGCTGTGATCCTGGATGGATTCATGAGACCTTGATGATTTTTTCATGACATAAGTGAAACATGCGTGTTTGTGGCTTTCTAATGTTTTGTTTGTTTGTTTGTTTGTTTGTTTGCTGATCAGGACTTCATCACTGTAAGTATCTCTTCTTGTAGCTCAGTATATGATATGGACTGATACATGAATTCAGTCTGATTGTGCTACCGTGTTTACTGAGCTGCAGTTGTTTGCTTATCGCCTTGTTGAATATTACCAATAATAAATCAGGTTTTGATCTTTAAATACCATGAAGTCTATGCAGCAGTGGTCTGTTTCTACCACTAAGGGAAAAAACAAGAGCCAGTATTTCAAAATAATAGGTTACAAAGTCAAAATAATGAGGAAGAATACTCAATATTTTGACTATTTAGTAAGTTGTTATTAGTTATTATTTTAGTTACAGAGATTACACATGAAGGTAAATGGGTTTTTCCTGTTTCTCTGCCAACAAGTCATTCTCAGCGGCCTGATGAGCGGTTAACGCGTGAGCTCGAGAGGTGAGCAGTTGGAGAAACAATTGGCTTAAGGAAATGAAACATTCAAAGAGCCGTGAAGAAGTCAGTAATCTCCTTATTGAAATGAATGAAAGGGAGATGGGCTGAGGAGCAGTAATGATCCTATTAGTTGGATAAGGAGCTGCTGAGCTTCAGATGGCAGCTGCAGATGGATCAGATAAACAGGAATCCCATCAGGAAGATCAACGCCCTCCAAACCTCACACACATAAACCTGGTGAAGTGTGAGAATAACAGTGATAGCAGCAGACTGAGTCACTGCAGCTCTCACAAACCAGATCCAGCACAGAGTGACCTCCCACAGCCAAGGAAGGTCTGAAAAACCAGAAAGAAATTGGTGCCACAATACATTTTTATCTTTAAGCTGAACTTTACTTCATCATTTTTATTTATTGTTTTAATTTTTAGTTTTCATCACTAAAAATCCTGAAAAAATACAAGATGATTAAATGACAGAAAAGATGGCTACGCACCTGAAATATATCCAAAAGGCACACAGAGAAAATACAGTGGTTACAAGTAACTAAGTACATTTACTCATGTCCTGTACCTAAGTGCAATTTTCTGATAAATTATTGTGACTAAAACAGCTCTCGGACATAAAGTGTTTGAATCAGCTGCACTATTAGCTTCTGCAGTATTTGCCCTAGAAGAAGTGTTACTTTAAATTCTTTACATTACACATTTTAAATTACACATGCACATGCTCTAAAATAAACGTAAAGTCCAAAAGTGTCAGTACTGCGATTACACATAGTGACTTACAAGTACGTAACAGACATTAGGGACAACTTTGGGGTTCAGTGTTTTGCCCAGGGACACTTCAACATGTAGCTAGGAGGACCGGGACCCTGTGGTTCAGGAACAACTGCTCTACCAATTGAGCTACAGCCCCCTAGAGTACTGAGTTCCTGACCAAAAAAAAGTATTTAAACTCTGGTAAACTTGTTGTCTTGTTCTGTTTCTGCAGAAATCTGAAATGTCCAGGTCTTGATAAGTTTAATGTTTTATGTTTCATGTACAGATTCAAGGAGAAAGCCACTTCACAAACCTAAATTCTGAATAATTACTGTGGAAAATCATCAACATTTAGTTCTTCCCTCCACTAACTGACCCTTTAGTCAGTAAGAATAAAAAAAGCAAATGTTGGAAGAAACACAGTAGAAAAATAAAATGCTTTAAAAGTTTTGCATAAACTAAAACTGTCAGATATACGTGCTGCAGTGAAAAGTACAATATTTCCCTCAGGACTGTGAGAGTAAAATGAAAAACTACTAAAAACTCAAATAATTGATTTGGAGTCAGCGATAACAAAAGCACCTACTGATAAAAATGGAAATTATTTCACCTCAGAGAACATCTGTTTGGCTCAAAGAACCCAAAAATGCAGAACTTCTCAATCTTAGCTTGTCGTCCTCCATGAGGCTTCACCTGGCATCTGGTGTATAGGAATAAAAAGGAAGAAAAACAGTGGCGTGCTCACAAATGGCTCGATGAAAGTGTGTCTTAGGTTGTAAACACAAAAATGTTGAACTGTTCCTTTAGGCCCAGGTGCTGTTGTTGTAGGGACTGTTGACTCTCTGTTTCTGTTTGTCTCTCCACCTTCCTTTGACGACCTCATGTGATGTCAAACTGGCTGTTCACAAAGGGGGTAAGTTGTGTTTTTCTTCTGGCTGCGCTAACACTCATCATGTAAACACAAGTGAACACACCTCCTCCGTCTGCCTCAGTTAGCTCAGCACTGCTATCACAGGGAGCTGCTCCCTCACTCGTATCTCGCTGTCTTCAAATCGCTTTGAAAGAGTCGGACATTTGGACGGCTGTCGACTCTTTGAAGAGCTGGAACAGGAGACGGTGGTAGAGGTGCTGTGTGCGTTGGGATTGTTAATGCAAAATGCCTTTCATGTAAATGCTCTTCACACTGACATCCAATTTTCTGGCATGTTTGTGAACAAAACCAACACAAAGGAGCTTTGCTTTGTGAGGCGTGTAACCCTCCCTTCAAACAGGCTGACAGCCGCTAAACACCGTGCTACATCCACAAAACCTCCTCCGCTCATTTTGATCACGGCTCCTGTCAGGTTCACATTAGCAGCACGGATGGATTGTTGAGTGGGTCAGTTACACATTCTGAGACTCAAAGCACCAACACAGCTGCAAAAGAGGTCAACATCAGAGTCAAAGAGACAAAAAACAGGGGAAAAGAGTCAAAGAGACAAAAAGTCAAAGTGACAAAAACAGGGACAAAGAGTCAAAGTGACAAAAAACAGGGACAAAGAGCCAAAGTGACAAAAAGTCAAAGTGACAAAAAACAGGAACAAAGAGTCAAAGTGACAAAAAACAGGGACAAAGAGTCAAAGTGACAAAAAACTGGGACAAAGAGTCAAAGTGACAAAAAACAGTGACAAGAGTCAAAGTGACAAAAAACAGTGACAAGAGTCAAAGTGACAAAAAACAGGAACAAAGAGTCAAAGTGACAAAAAACAGGGACAAAGAGTCAAAGTGACAAAAAACAGGAACAAAGAGTCAAAGTGACAAAACAGGGACAAAGAGTCAAAGTGACAAAAAACTGGGACAAAGAGTCAAAGTGACAAAAAACAGTGACAAGAGTCAAAGTGACAAAAAGCCAAAGTGACAAAAAACAGGGACAAAAAGTCAAAGTGATCAAAAACACAGTGACAAAGAGTCAAAGTTAAAAAAAACAGGGACAAAGAGTCAAAGTGACAAAGAGTCAAAGTGACAAAAAACAGTGACAAGAGTCAAAGTGACAAAAAGTCAAAGTGACAAAAACAGGGACAAAGAGTCAAAGTGACAAAAAACAGGGACAAAGAGCCAAAGTGACAAAAAGTCAAAGTGACAAAAAACAGGAACAGGAGTCAAAGTGACAAAAAACAGGGACAAAGAGTCAAAGTGACAAAAAACAGGGACAAAGAGTCAAAGTGACAAAAAACAGGGACAAAGAGTCAAAGTGACAAAAAACAGGGACAAAGAGTCAAAGTGACAAAAAACTGGGACAAAGAGTCAAAGTGACAAAAAACAGTGACAAGAGTCAAAGTGACAAAAAACAGTGACAAGAGTCAAAGTGACAAAAAACAGTGACAAGAGTCAAAGTGACAAAAAACAGGAACAAAGAGTCAAAGTGACAAAAAACAGGGACAAAGAGTCAAAGTGACAAAAAACTGGGACAAAGAGTCAAAGTGACAAAAAACAGTGACAAGAGTCAAAGTGACAAAAAGCCAAAGTGACAAAAAACAGGGACAAAGAGTCAAAGTGACAAAAAACAGGGACAAAAAGTCAAAGTGATCAAAAACACAGTGACAAAGAGTCAAAGTTAAAAAAACAGGGACAAAGAGTCAAAGTGACAAAGAGTCAAAGTGACAAAAAACAGTGACAAGAGTCAAAGTGACAAAAAGTCAAAGTGACAAAAACAGGGACAAAGAGTCAAAGTGACAAAAAACAGGGACAAAGAGCCAAAGTGACGAAAAACAGGGACAAAGAGTCAAAGTGACAAAAAACAGGGACAAAGAGTCAAAGTGACAAAAAACTGGGACAAAGAGTCAAAGTGACAAAAAACAGTGACAAGAGTCAAAGTGACAAAAAACAGGAACAAAGAGTCAAAGTGACAAAAAACAGGAACAAAGAGTCAAAGTGACAAAAAACTGGGACAAAGAGTCAAAGTGACAAAAAACAGGGACAAAGAGCCAAAGTGACAAAAAGTCAAAGTGACAAAAAACAGGGACAAAGAGTCAAAGTGACAAAAAACAGGGACAAAGAGTCAAAGTGACAAAAAACTGGGACAAAGAGTCAAAGTGACAAAAAACAGTGACAAGAGTCAAAGTGACAAAAAACAGGAACAAAGAGTCAAAGTGACAAAAAACAGGGACAAAGAGTCAAAGTGACAAAAAACTGGGACAAAGAGTCAAAGTGACAAAAAACAGTGACAAGAGTCAAAGTGACAAAAAACAGGAACAAAGAGCCAAAGTGACAAAAAACAGGGACAAAGAGTCAAAGTGACAAAAAACTGGGACAAAGAGTCAAAGTGACAAAAAACAGTGACAAGAGTCAAAGTGACAAAAAGCCAAAGTGACAAAAAACAGGGACAAAGAGTCAAAGTGACAAAAAACAGGGACAAAAAGTCAAAGTGATCAAAAACACAGTGACAAAGAGTCAAAGTTAAAAAAAAAAGGGACAAAGAGTCAAAGTGACAAAGAGTCAAAGTGACAAAAAACAGTGACAAGAGTCAAAGTGACAAAAAGCCAAAGTGACAAAAAACAGGGACAAAGAGTCAAAGTGACAAAAAACAGGGACAAAAAGTCAAAGTGATCAAAAACACAGTGACAAAGAGTCAAAGTTAAAAAAAACAGGGACAAAGAGTCAAAGTGACAAAAAGAGGGACAAAGAGTCAAAGTGACAAAAAACAGGGACGTGTTCGTCACATCAGTGTGGGTCTTCACGTAGTGAGGGGACAGTGTTTGAATGCAGCACATATGGTGGAGCTGGTGCAGATGCTGGTGTCAGAAATAGAATTTCACACACCATTATGTAACTTTAAGCTTCCTTTTCAAGAGGTTTAGAAAATGTACCTGTCCATATGGCCTCGCCAAATGCGCTGCCTCGCTGTTCCGTGCACCCCCCCCCCCATTAGCTGCACGGACCTCCCCATGCAGAAATAACAACAATGGTCTAACCACCTGAGAGTGTTACACTCCTTTTTATGCTTCACTTGATCAAAACGGAAGGAGTGAAATGTCCTCCTTTTTGATGTGCTTTTCCCTGCTGCTTTCAGACGAACCGCGCTAACTCATCCCGCCCGACACTCCACAGCCACCACAGGGCCAACAGATGCCCGGCGCACGGAGGCAGACTGTTGGTAGGCAGTTGGCAGTTTGTGCCGGGTCACTGTCGCTGCTCCCCTGTTGGGTCTGTGGAGGATGGAGGCTCATGATTCCTGCCGAGGCAGACAGGTGTCCATCATGTTTGCAGGAGTGTAAATGTGTTCCATGCAGTGTTTGGCTCCACGTTTTCCATCCACGCTCAGCGGTGAATTTGCATATGGACATTATTAACAGACACTGGTCATTAGCTGTGGGTGTGGATCCTTCACAGCGAGCGATGTTTCTGCTGTACGTTTGTTATGATGTAACATAAGGTGAGTCATTCGAAACTCAGGCTCAAACTCACCAAACGGTCATTTTAATATTCTAAAGACACTTTTTGTAACCTTAAAGTGGAAACAGAAATCGATCTTAATTCAAACAGAAATAGGATAATTTGAGACACTTGGAAAATAAACTGATCATGAACTAAAATCATCCTGGCGTCTTTTAGACTCATTTCCTTTTAAAAATGTCCTTCTAGTCAAATGTTCTTTCAGTAAAGTCTCAAAGCAAAGTGGACAAATGTCCCTTACAGCAGGTAATAGCCCTACTGTCAATGACCCAGGTGGAGGCCAAACTAGCTCACAGAGGCAGACAGGAGTGACGGCGTTCAGTTAACACCTACTAATGAAAACCAGAGAGGTGCCCAGCCATGTTTGTGGTTTTACATAGGGAAAGAGTTTTAAAGTTTCCCGGAATCAGGAACTCCTCTTGTCTGAGCGACAGCATCTTTAAGCTGCAGACAGAGGACAGAAGGTTGGTTCATTAAAGATCATTTTGACACAAACACACTTCCTTTCAACAGGAAACAAACAGCTGTGCAACATCTGTCCCTATGACCACCACTGAGGGGGTCAAAAACCCAGCACTTTGATCCTCCTGACAATCTCTAGAGTTCATCTCTCAAACAGGCTAAAGATGGCGACTGGTAACCTTAGCACGAAGTAGTAGTGGCAGACGGTGGTTAGAGTTAAGGAGAGTTGCCAGTCGAGCCACAGAAACACTGTAAAAGGTTAAAAGTCATCAAGGTTTTTGTCCACAGTCCTGGGTTTGACAGACACTGATCACAGATTTCACAGATCTTCACAGTTTATAGTTTCTGTGCTGGTAGGAGGCACATTACAGCAGGTTAATGTTTCCTCGTCCTACATCTGGGGAGGGGGATCAAAGCCAAAGGACGGCTGCTGTGATCAGAGAACATGTCAATTTAACAGCCAACACTGCACAGTCCCGTCACACACACCACTGACACTTTCAGGGTTTGTTTTTGTCATGAAGTGAAACTTCTAAAACATAATTCAGTCACAGTGACAGGTAGTTGACTGAGGTGATGCAGGGTTTCAGTTTTATTTGTTGCACCAGGTCCAACCTGTCTTTGTATTCTTTGTCTGTGTTTTTGCCTCATGCTGTCAAATCGCTGGGACACAACAGTTTGTAAGTTCAGTAGTTTCACTGTGTGTTTTTACAGTAGATTAGCATCAGCTGAGCTGCTGACTACTTGTGTTTGACAAAGTCTGTCCAGAATGATTCAGATACAAGGAAAATCTGGTCTGGTTCATGGGTCTCTCACAAAGTAGCAGCTCTATGTTTCTGGAAGCTACAAGGGAAGTTTCCAGGACATGAGCTGGAAATAAAGAACCTGTAGAATAATGTGTGAAATATTTAGCGTCGCACAGCAAAATGAAATGGAGAAACCTTTGTCCTGCCGATGGAGCAGACATATCCAGAGAGCTTCTGTCAGAGATGGAGAAAAGCAGCTCATTTGAATCAAATCCTGCTTTGAAGTAAATTCATGGTTAATTAGTTTAAACAGATTTGGCTGCATACACACACACACACACACACACACACACACACACACACACACACACACACACAGCTGTAATCACACAAGCTTTAATTCACTGATAAAGAGCCACATTCAAGGACAGTTATGCCGTCTCCATTGTGCTGCATTAAAACATGTTGCTAATCACATGCTTAAAGTGTCCTGATCAGTCTGAGTTAACCGGATGTTTAGAGGACGTCAGGATACAAAGACATCTCACTTTAACATGATGTATTTCATCATAACAGCTGTGAATTTTTATCAAAGAGGCATCAAACCGAACACATGAACATGTTCTGATGCTTCAGTCAAAGTGAGGGACTCCTGATAACATGACCTCAATCTGTGGTTGGGCCTGGGTCCAACCCTGGTCTGACAGTCCACTGTCTTCCCCGACCACTTCCCAGCTAACAAAAAACATCACAGAGTCCGAATCACATCCTTATGGTGCACAGGAACAACACAGGGCTGAAATGAAAATGATCCAAACTACTGTGACGTCATTTTTGATAAAAGCGAAAAGAATTTCAGATTTGAACAAACAAACACTGTGATGGTCTGAAGTAAGACGTTGCTCTTGGTTGGAATTCGCTAACAGCAAGAGAAAGTTGGAGCTTAACCGAGTCCAAACTTGACTGAGTGACTTATCTCAAATTGTTTGTGGCTCAGATTAAAGAACGCTCACAGTCACACACAGGACGAGGGTTTGGACATGCTGTGCAAACACCAGAGTCCAGGTAAAGAGTGAGGACTTCAGTTTCCTGAGCAACCTGTGCCTCTCAGGCTACAGGCTGCGTGCAGCCTGAAACTGCACACAGCTGCAGACAGCACTTACGGCTGGAGAGATTCAGTAGTTTCAACACCAGCTTTAGAAAAGGTGACGTTGTCTTTATGTTCTGTTTTTCTGGCCAATTGTGATTTGAAGTGAAGAGGAAGCAGCAAATTCTCCATTACCAACCTGGAACCGTTGGATCTGTTGCAGCTTAGACTCTGAACACACATGTAAACACATACTACACACAAGCGTGTGGGTTCACGTGTCTCTGTGTGCATTTATTTTCAGACGGCTCTTCACTGGGCAGCCAAGCAGGGCAGTGAGGAGGCTGTGGACACAATGCTTCGCTGCGGAGCCGATGTCAACGTCCGATCAGTGAGTTTTGTGTGTGTGTCCACTCCTCTCCAGGTTTCCACTAAACCCCCTAAAGGACTAGATTTTGCTGCTTTGTAATTCGTTTGTAAGTCGCTTTGGATAAAAGTATCTGCCAAATGAATAAATGTAAATGTAAAGGAACAGTGGACCAGATCTGGTTTGGTTAGTTGAATCGAGCTGGGACCCTGGTGGCTCTAATCCTATGCTCTGTTGTCTTTGAGGAACTCGGAGAAAATCAGCAGCTGTGCATCTAAATTCACATCCGTAAAGCTGTAAAATGAAAAGAAAACATCACAAGTTTCAAGCAGCAACTTCAGATGTCCATAATTAGTTTGTCCATCATTTACCCCAAGTGTCATAATCATTCTGTTTAATGTTACTTGAAATGAGGAAAAGCTTTTTAGAATGTTTCAGGTTTCACTGATCAATCTAATCTATTTAATTTATAAAGTCTCCATCTATTATCCGTAACATCTTAATCTGTCCAGTCTATGTCAGGGACAACACAGAGAGACACACACAGAGACAGACAACCATTCACACCTACAGGCAATTTAGAGTTAATTAACCTAACAGGCATGTGTGTGAACTGTTGGTGGAAACCCACGCATTCACGGAACATGTAAGCTCCACACAGTCTTTTAAATTGCATCATATTTTCATAGGAACAACAGCAGCTGTAAAAAAGCTGGCAGATAAATGTAAAGCAGTTAAAGTGAAATATTTCCTTCTGAGATGCAGTTGAGTTTCACATTTGTGTGAAGCAACGCTGTGAATGAGCTCTGACCAATGTGGGTATGACAGTGACGGAGGGTGGGGACATCCAACCCAATCTAAGGAATTGTCCACACACTCAGAACCTCCTGATGAAGACAACAAAGGTTGAAAATGAACTTAATAGTCTTTTGATTCCAGTGCTGATCTGCCCTCTGATTCATGAGGCTGAGAGTAGCAGCAGCTGAGAATCAGGTTTGGCAGCGATGAGCCGCCTTCACACTTCATTCACTTGAGAATCAGTTCAGGCATTTGTTTGTTTCCTTGCTTTCACAGTCAATCAAACTGAAGTGAAAATATGCAGTTTGACACACACACACACACTGCATTGGGTTGATTCAAAAGGCCAGTGTTGTGATTACTTAATGGCTTCCCAGACAGCCACAGGTCTAGTGAATTCAATTTAGCATCAGCCTCCCTAAGTGTTAATCTTCTCTCGTCCCCGGCCGCCGCCGCTGCTGATGATGATGATGACGATGTGCACACAGGAGATAATGTTTAAGCCCCAGCAGAGCAAAGCAAAGCAGACAAGTCACTTATTGGCTCCATAATTAGATAATTAACTTTTTGTCTGTAATCGTTAAGGAGGTAATGACTATGATAAAATGAGTCTCAGCCCGAGCAACCAGCAAATCAAAAATCAATAACCCATAGAAGGACATTAAGAGGAGAGAAACAGCTCAGTTCCACTTCATGCTTTGGAGTTTTTCTCTTTGATGCTCACCTGAACGTGAATGATGGTTTTTCCTAAAAGTAATATCTGAGGAGTTAGTGAAGGTCTGGACCCAAACATTCAGCAGGTCACATGTTTGTTCTTTGTGCAGGTGTTTGGTTAAATGTGCAGAAGAATATGCAATCTGTTGTCAGGGGGCACATATCACCACCAATAGGGGGGAAGCGGGGAAATACTGATGCGTTCTGTGTCGTAGGACAAGTGTTACTTCAGTATTTGTACACTGTGAAAATAATTTAGCCAAACCAGTCCAGTGAGATAAAGATGAAAATATTTCTCTGTGTATTTTCTTATTACAGAGTGATGACATCTGTTTTCTTTCTCTGTGCCGTTTTCACGCTCTCTTGTGATCATCAGCACGTGAGTGACTCCCAGTGTAGCTGCAGAAAGCGTCTCCAGCCAACATGTGCTACCAAACTCCTTTTAGATGTTTCACTGTTCAGACTAATGTTTGCTGCAGGAAATGACCTCCGGTGTGATGTTCAATCTGTTTCTCTGACCCCCCCCACATGTCTCCATCCACGGATGCTCGTCCAACACCAACACGTCTCTCTGAAGGGGGTGAGTCGCATCTTAATTCACCTTTAAACTCTGCACAGCAGCACATGACAAACACAGACATGGTTAAGCAGAAGTCATCACATGTGGACAAAGAGACGTGCGTTTAGAATCAGAGGACACATTCACTTTAACATCAGTTTCACATCAAATTTTTACTTTGAAAGTAACTTTTTTCTCTCAGCAAATCTTACTCAAATGTCCCTGGATGTTGGTGCTTGATGCCTGTAATCAGGGTAATGGACAAAACACTGATATGTCCACATTTTATTGTCCTCTGCCCTCCCACAAAGCTGACAACTGATTTACAATAAGAAACAGTATCACACCGATTAAAGGTTTCAGTCAGTCTGAGAGTCAGCACATAGACACGTCCCGCACACTCCACATTTAATCCTTATAGTTACCTCTGATATACTGATATTACTGTGGGCAAATTGTTCTCTCCAATACGTTGGTGGCCAAAACATTGTGAACCCTTTAAAATTATTTACATTTGTGCATAAATTACACTTGAGAAAGACAATATAACTCAATGAGACATAAACATCAAACTTTCTCATGAATCTACTGTTAAATACCTGTTTGTGTCAAACCTGTGTGAACCTCTGGGATCCTACAGTCAGGGGTTTTAAATCAGCTGTGAGTCTGGGAGGTCCAGTCTTATTTCAGTCAGAGAAATGTGGGTCTTATTCTGACACAAACACAGCAGGTTTCTGGGGACCTTAGGAAACAAACCCAAAAGCGTCTCCTGCAGTGGCTGATATCAGTGTTCATGAGTTGACCATCAGGAGAACAGTGAACAACAATGGGGAACACGGCAGAGCTGCAGGAGGAAGCTGCTACTCACCAAACACATACATTACTGCCCATGAACAGTTTGATCCAGACCATGTGGATCAACCAGGAGGATGATGGAACAGAGTTCTGGGGTCTCATGAGACCAAAGAAGAACTTTGTCGTTTGAATGAGAAGTTTTATGTTTGCTGACCAACAAAATCTCTATTCCAGCATGAGAACCTGATCTGTGAAACACGGTAATGGCAGGATCAGGAAATGGACCAGGACGACATGTCCTTATTGATGGAGCTCTGAATTCTTAGTGGTACAAGCAGATGGTACAGGAAACTATATTAATGTGTCTTCTGTGAACCGAAGATCAACAGGAAATGGATCATACAGCAAGATGATGAGCCAAACACAAAGTGGTTCTACCGCAGGATGTTAAAACAGAAGAAATGTGATGTTTTGGGAAGGGTCAAAGTTCTGAAGCCGAACAACAAGTTGAAGCTGTTCTGTGTGGAGAATTGGGCCAGAATTTCTGCAAGACCATGTGCAGGGCTTAAAACAATTAGTGCAAACGTTGCTGCACACACAAGGATCTTTTCCACCATTCCTGATTAATAAGTTTAGTCTGGTTCAGTAGTTTAACTGGATTTTCTTCATCTACTTTTGGGTCTAGTTTTTTCAAACATCTGATGATCTGAGGTGAAAAATCTAAACGTTTCATTAAAATCGGAGCACGGTTTAAGACGTGTCCTGAAGGGACAGTAGAGTCGGATAAGTTGAATTTAAACAAAGATTTGGACGTGTCAGCCAGCCTGGATCTAGCTGTGTGTTTGCTCGACGCTCTAACATCTTGGATCAGGTTGATCTTCCTTCAGTCTCAGGACCTCCTGCTGCCATGGCCTTTACCTCTTATATGAAGCTCAAAGTGCATTTGAACACATAAAAGCAGCTCAACCTTTCAATAAAATGTCAAATACCCTTTTTTGTATTTGCAGCTGCAGAGACGTCTTCAGCAAATATTTGACACTTTTACCGCTGATTGCATTGCTGGTATTTGGCCACAGTTAATCCATCATTTCCAGGAGGAAAACACACACATAGACTTTTCTGGCCTTGTCACTTTACTGTCATCAGTTCCACAACCTTCTCTGCAGGAAATAGAGGCAAGAAAAAGTAAGTGAACCTGCATTTCAGTGTAAAAGTCTCTAATACACTCAGATGTTCATCTGTGTTACAGAAATAAACAGTCTTTGTGGACTAGAAACACACGTCCACATTGAAAACATAATTCAGACATTCACAATGTAAAAGTTTGTGAACCCAGTCTCAATAAAGATAATTTGGAGCTCCTCACAAAGGTCTCAGATGACTTAGGATCACCCCACAGTTTATTTCATCAGTCCACAGTTGAACTGACTGTGAACCTCCCAAAGTCCAGTATTGTCCATTAACACACTGGTTTTCACTGAATGGTGAACTGAACATTTCAGTCCCACTGAAGAATGTGAATGTGAACCACAGGGTGAACATCCCTAAGCTGCGATCTGCAGTGTGGTCACTTACTTTTTCCTTACATGGACACTAAAGACATCAGTGCCTTTAACTGTTTGTTATTAGCTTAGTCGCACTGTGTTTGTCTGTAGCTGCGCAGGAAGGTGAAGATCACATCTGACATCACATTACGCATTCAGCTTTTTCTAACATTGTGAATCTTCCTCGTATGACAGTTTCTGACAAACAGTAAATGCTACGAGTGCCGCCGACAGGACAGCGGTGATGCCGTTTGATGCTTTGTCTCTGTTCTCCACATCACAGCCTCCAGGGTCTGTTTAAAGTGTGGATGGTGATGAGAGCGTGGAGATGCAGCGCTCTGTAAAGTACAGACCCCTTCTCTTAATCAGTAATGACTTCAAACTCTGAGCTGTGTCATTACTGTCATTTAACTGTTGTTTAAACACCGGACTGACAGCGATGTGAGCGATTGTTCGTCTCCGACACTGACAGCAGCTCTGTTTGATGGACAGCCGGTCTGCCGGGATTCGACAGTGTTAATGTGCACAAACGGCGGCCGCCACAGACTCACACCTATCATCAACAAACGACAGCGGAGAGGAAGCAGCATCATGGAAGATGACAGCCACTCACCTGTTTTAGAAATATTGTTACAAATAAAAGTCCTCCATTTCGATTCAACATGATCCTTAGAAGACGCTTAACCTAGACATAAACCACGTTTTTGATCAAATGATGAAAGTCATTGATGAGTCTCCTTTTGCTCCTTGTGTGTCTGGAGGCTGTTTGTGGCCTGTGGTTCATTATCTGTAATTTAACTGACCTGAATGTACATGAACGGTCCCGGTTCACTAATGCATCCACCAGCCCTTTAACATGGACTTAGGAAACCTGTTTTCCTCAGGTAGATTTCTGAGAACACTGATTTCTCACTACTGGAGTTTGACTTTTCCAAAGGTGGATGATAAAGTTGCACAGAGACAGGCAGACATGAGGTTTGCAACGGTTATGTCTTGTCCTTAGGTTGTCCTCCCAGACTAACAAAGCAGAGTGTGTCCAAAACCTGGCCTCACACCTTTTGGCTGCCTATCAGTTCTCTTAAATTCAGTGTCTTAAAGCTGCACACACGTTCACCACGTGAACTCAAACATAGAAAATCCACGGTCTTCTCTTCTGAATGCAGCCGTTTGATGGTCTGCATCATGTCACAAATCCCTGTTCCAAACGCTGAGCGAGCTGCTGTTGGACATTCAAATGAGCCACATCCATAAAGGAGAAGACACAGACCATTACTCAATGTTTATATAAAATTCCTAATTTGATCTATACCCATATATAATAACATCACCTGTGATATTAAAGTGACTAACACTTATTACGATTCAAAAATATGATATAAATGATATTCTGTGTTGGTGCTTCCTCCCTCTTAGCTCTGTGTTTGTTCTCCAGATGTGCAGAACATCTGTCCAGCTGTTGTGTGAAAAAGAAACCTGTGCACCTTCTGCAGCCACAGGACGCAGACTCCAGACCATCACTTTGTACAGTTTGTGTGTGTGGATAGTTGTATGTTGTTGTCCAGTAACGTGATGACATTTGTCTGTGCGTGCAGGGTTACACTGCGCTCCACCTCGCCTCCATCCACGGGCACCAGCACCTCGTCCATGCCCTCATCAACACTCACAGTGAGTCAGCCCACCTTAAATTCTTTTTCAGTAAAGGAAACAAAGAGGAAAACAAACACCTCCCAGATGGTGTGTGTGTGTGTGTGTGTGTGTGTGTTTGTGTGGGTTCATCAGTTCTGTCTTTCACTTTATCTTCCTGCAAAAAGCCTCTCAGATCTGGTCTCTTATGCACAAAATATGAAAGTGATTTGTTATTTTTCCTGTAAATCTGGTCATTTGTCACCTCCTGAACTGAAGTGGATTAGAAACTGCACAGTTTCTGTGTGTGAAGGTCTCATTCATATTAAGGTTTCAAATTGAAATTCAAACGTTGAGTCAGGCGGCGAGGGATTCTTCTCCACGCCTCAGAGGCTCTGTGAGAGGCGAAGGAAGCACTGATGCAAATCGCTTCTGCCAAACAAAAGACCCACTCAAACGCTCAGATTGACAAGTCCACTCCTCCCCCCCCTCCCCCTGCCACTTTACATCCACCCCCCACCACCAGCTCTACTCCTCTGCAGGAAGAGGAGAGGCGGGGAGTTCATATTGCTGCTAATGAGGCACACCCAAGCCTTAAGCCATCAGCGGCCCCCACACCTCAGTTTGATCCCCCTGCGACTACAGACGGCCATATGCTGCAAGTCAGAGCGCACAATTCGCCGTGGACACGTCTGGTCTGCAGGGTCACCGTCTCGAGACACAAAAGATGCTGCCGTATGTCATAGAGGAGCAGAGAAAGCGGGTGATCAGAGGACAGAATGAACACTGTGTTTAACCAGTCTGACTGTGGACAACATCAGAATTAGTCCAATGCAGAAAACATGGAGCTAAAGGTGCTAAAGTAAAAGATACAAGTCAGCATCAGTCTGTGTTTCTGAGGTTAATGTGTGTGAAAGAAGCAAATAACCCTGAACACTGTAACATGTAGAGTCTGCAGGACAGATGGGCAGGGGATATATCAGTGTGGCAGCAGGGCACAGAGATTCCCTGAACTTCCACCTTCTAACCAATCAGAGAAGTCTCACCAAGAGGCTTCAAATCAGCAGCTGCACCAGTGACTCCCAGGTATCTTGCTTCTGATAGCGTGAACACAATGGGGCTGCAGATCGACACCTTGATCTTAAGCTCTGCTCCTTCATTACAGGAAGTTTCGCATGTTGTCTTGTCTCTCACTCACGTTTAGTGTCCATCAATCTGCAGCCTGGATTAGTCACTGCTGTGAACTTTAATAAATGCTACAGTCTGATGCAGGAGGTGACCGTGCATGCACCACATCTCCTGTCGTTCAGCATAACCATGAGGTAAAGCTTTATTCACCTCGTGTTTTTGAATAAAGGCGCATGTGGACCGATGGCTCTGCTGATGTTTTTTAATCTCTTCGGGACAGTTTCTGAATATTAAAGTCAGTCGTTTGACAAAAACATGTGTCTGAAGGAGCCAACAAGTAATGAGCAAGGACAAGGGACAACTCTGGGTTCAATGTCTTGTCCAAAGACCCCTTTGCCTCCCTCCCGCTTCTATTTGTGTGAAAAGTGAAAGCATTCTAAGATAATGTAGGAATCCATTACCAAACAAAAAGGAGAGCTTTTATTCACCTCTGAAGCTCCTGCTCTGTCACTGGAGTGAAGATCCAGTTTCTGTTTAGTGGAGATGAAGCCTCCTCGCTGCAGCGGAGGTGAGATTTGATTTCTTTAAAAAGCAGCGGTGGCAGTTTAAACTGGGTTTAACGTTTGTAGGTGGAGGAAAGGTGGGAGTTAAAGCGTCTGTAATGACCAGAGTCAGTTTCATGCTGTAACCATTAGCTGCAGCCTCCTCACTGTGGAGCTCAGCATCCAACGAGCAGCTTATCCTGCACGTTTCATCCCACTCTGTTGATTCTATATTCCGTGTCCAGTTTATGAGCAACACTTGTTTAAAACTTTAGCAGCCCAGCAGCAAATCCTCCCTCAGGATCCTACTTGGGGTTTGAAAAATTAAACTGTTCAATATCAGATTCTTTCCAGGGGTGGTCAGGTAAAAGTGGCAGAAATGCAGCCGCCATGTTTCACTGAAGGCTGCAGAGGTTCCGCCTTTCTCCAACTCTTTCTCACTGATTTGTTCTCTAATCAAGTGAAGATCAGGTGCTTCATGCAGTTTTTGGCAGTGAAACCACAGAAAGTTACTCAAAGGTTCCCCGTGGAGTTTGGGAAGTTAAGCAGATCTGGAGCTGTTTGTTCTTCTGCACGTGTCCAGATGCACAACAAACTCTCTTCCGAAATGAAAAACTTTAACCTGTTGTAACTGAAATAAACTGCTATCAATCAGTCCATCATCTATCATTAGTCAGTAAATGTACAACCAGCCTCACTGAGACTCACTGAGATGTTTTTTCTCTTCTACAGAAGCTGAAACCAACATCAGAGATTATCACGGGAAGAAAGCTGTTCACTACTGGACCGGGTCCTCAGACGTCTTCCACAGAGCAGACTCTCACTCAGGTCAGTACATCTATTTGAAAAAATGTAAATAAATATTTGTTTCCATCCACTACTGCAAGAGCTTTAATAACTGGACCTTTAAGGAGATGGAGACAAGGCCTGGCAGGGTGAGATGTTGGTGGCCATTCCTGCTTCAACCGAGTAAAGGCAGCAGTAGTGATGAGATATTTATATTGCAACAAAGACCCAAACAGCCAAACAGAACTTTTTGTGCAGTAGCCCTCCTGTATTTTGTGTCCTAATCCACCTACTGTGTGGGTTTTCTGTTGTGAATGTTATCACATCAGTCCATGTTGATGCGTTTTCAGGTGGCAGCTTCTCCCGTGGACGCCGAACCCAGCGATACTCTCTGCCTTCTGTACGCCTGTCCCATTCTCGCAGCCAGGGTCAACTAAAGCTGGAGTTTGGGACGGTGCCAAAGTCGGCCTCACACGATGTGTTGGACCTCCAGGTCTGAAGTTTAGACTTCTGATGTGCTGGAAAGATTGTCTTCACATCTGCATCCGCTGCTTCCAAAATGCCTTCAGTTTCCTTCTAACAACAGTTTTCTGAGAGAATGACACAGGAAGTCCACTAAATCGTTGACATGTAGATGTTTGTGTTAGCTCCTTAGGAGGATGATGACATTTGAGAACACAGTTTGTTACAGTGGACATCACACATTAGGACTGGCTGATTGGCTGAACCTGCCTGATATAAAACAGCAATGAAATATAAAGTAGTTGAGAGATTTCAGACTGTCTACATTAAACTTATTCATGGGTGATTTAAGTGAAGTGAAGTTTTTGAAGGAGTGAATTTGCAGATTTCACCTAAAAGACAAAACACAAGTGGAATTTCACACTGATAATAATATTAAAACCACAGGAAAAAATGTGTTTCTCCAAAGGAAACAGTGAAAGAGTTGATGCTGCTGGAAAAACACAGATTCTAATCTAAATTCCATTCAGTTCAGCTTTATTTAGACAGCATTGATTCACAACATCTCAGTGCACTTTACACAATCACGGTTTCACTGCAGATCCCAAACTGCTGGAAAATAATAACAAACATTTTTTAAAAATTTCAAAGCTGCTGTTTCATGTGCATAATTGTGCACATACACATGGGTCCTGCTGCTGTTAAATACAAGCAGCTACATCCTCTGTCTGAAAGATGGATGGGACTGTGTTAACGCTGTGATGGTGCACAGAGTGCAACAGTACTGATGAGACTAACCTGCTATAGTACACTGGTAACTGACAGTGGCCACTGAATGAGCGGCGTTGTCCAAACCCTCTGAGTCACAAATTGGACTTAACTACCAAACGCCAAAAGCTAAAAAGCTGATGATATTTTCAGTTTGTGCAGGGCACAGCACATCATCCTCTGTATCCAGATGTGTGTTTGTAGTGAGCCGTAAATGTTTGACACAGTGACAATGTTTGACATGTTTCAGCCTCTCGCTCTCCTTCACACTCTCATAAATGTCTTTATTAACTTCCAGTCCATCAGCGGACTCACAGCATAAAGCTCATTATCTGCTGTAATAAAGCCGTCCAGCACCAGCACCGTTAGTGGAAATGATGGGCAGGAAATGAGCCGAACACACTCCATGCTAATAACAAACGCTTACACCACTTAATGTGGAAATTAGCATTACATTGGACATACAGGATGATGGGACCTACTGGGGACAGACTGCCGTGTGGCTCATTCACACCCGAAAATCAACAGTTTGACCATCAAACTCTGTTTACACACTGAAGGTAACTGGAACATCAGAACCACGTCGATACAAGATTTGTCTTCATGAAGTTGTTTTTCATGTTGCTCTGTCAGTCAGAGCCTTCAGCTCCTTCCTCCTCCCTAATGGGATGACACTCCAATGACCTTTGACCTTATGCTCTGTTCCAGTGAACTCTGACCCCAATGTCTTCCTGCAGCAGTTAGCTCTCACACACCCCATAAAGCATCCGGCTGCTGAGGACATGTCTGTGATCTGGGGACACTTTAAAAGTCCTCCTCGCTGAATAACCGTCCAGCCAAGAAATGCTGGGGCCATGACGCCCAGTCAGTGGTCAAATGAGGCATAAGCTGAGCTGAAAAGCTGCTTCAAAGGTTTCAAGACTTCGCTCTTCACACCTCATCTGTTGTTCTGTGTTGGTTTTCTTCATTTGCTTGTGTTTTTTTCACAGCGAGCTGCAGAGCGTTGAGCTCTCAGTGCCACTCTAAGAAACACAAGACAATGAAGAAAACAATATTTTTCCCAGAATGCTTTGGGAGCTGACTTGCAAGTGGACATTATCAACAAACTTAGTGTTGAGGTAATATGAAAATGAGGTGAATGAAGGAACCTGATCAGTACCAGACGTCAGCGATCGAAAACACACTAACACATTGGGAACCCAGCCCACTCTGCTCCAGCCCCCCATCGTCTGTGTCACTTTTACTTCCAGATACAAAGTTTTCTCAGCACTGTCATGATCAGGTTCTCACACTCACTTACTGTCTTCCTGGCTTTTATTTTGTACCCCTTTTCTCCACTTCCTGTTCCCAGTTCTCTTCTACAGCTTCACCATTCCTCATCACTCACAATTGTTTTCACTTGTTCCCCTGGCTTCTTAAATCCAGCTTTCTCCTTGGTTCCCCATCAGATCATTGTCTTTGTTATCCATGCAATGCCCCATCTTCTAGTTTACTGGTCTCATGGGTTTTGGACTCCTGACCCTGTATAAATGGATTCTGTTTTGTGTATCTTGGTGTGAGGTTTGGTTGTTGTTTTTTCTTCTTTATTTTACCTCTGTCTCACTGTTTTCGTTGTTAGCTGATTGTCAGCCAGTTTTTTTTTTAAGTATCAATTCTCCACCGGTTTTGTTTGTGCACACGTTAATTTGATAGTCTTCCCTTCGACGCCCTTTTAGATTATTTGTTGTTCCTACACCCACTTGACCTCATCTATATTATTCCTTAGTTGTCCTAGTCTGGATTCTGTTTTCGACTGTCTATCCAGCCTAGTCTTTGTTAAATTTGTTATTCTTCTCTTGTTGTTCCGTTTTCAATAAAATTACTTATATTTCACATCCCTCTCACTGTGTTGCTTTTGGGTCCATATACAAATCCCTGACAAGGACACACAGCAGTAACACATTTCCACAGAGGCTGTGCTTCTGTAACCAGCTCCTGTTACCTTCTCATTAAAGACTCATGTTGATCTGCACCTGGATTCATACGCATGGACTGTGTCTCAGGCCTGAGCGCTGCTGTTCACCAGTCTGACGTCCCACCTGTCTCCCGAGCTGCTCTGCTCTCCACGTTTCACCGTCGGAGCTGACTGACAGCCTGCCTGTCAGTGCTGCTGCAGTCGTGGAGCGAAGTGTTTTTCATGGAAAGGTGTGCTCAGCAGGCTCACAGAGAGCCAGGAGCGAGGCTGTTAATGAGCCACAGCCAGCAGCCTGACAGACAGGGCTGATTAAAGAAGACTGAACACCATTAGTGCACGCTGTGATGCTGCCATATGAGAAGATGTCCCCTCACTTAGGGTAACTTTATTTTCTGCCAGTAAAGTCATTTAGGACAGGAAGTTGGAGGAGCAGGAGTCAGGGTTGGCTCACAAAGCAGCCACAGACAGGGTGAAGCAGCTCAGAAACACAGTAACGATGAAGAAAGACCCACAGTGAACGACAATTGCCTGATAAATGATGAAAATGGTGAGTTTGTTCTTTTATTTCTCTTTGCAGGTCAGCGGTTGAATCAGGTGATGACCTGATTCAACCGCTCTGTCGTCCTGAAGCTGATTCACTGACAGAATAAGTCTTGACATTGGTTTATATATTTTATGCCTTTGTCCATCAGATTATCAGATTGTCCCAGCTGATTTCACTTTTGTCCTTCAGAATGTGTGGTTCGCCTGTTTGTCAGTGTGCCAGCCACTCTGCTGCTGCAGCTGTTGATGCTCCTGAAGTCAGTGTAACACAGACATTTACAGTTCATCCCTGAGTCGGCTGCCATCACACAGCAACTCGGTCCCTGACCAACCCTCTGCGCTCTCACAGTCGCAGAAACCTCCAAAGTGCAGTAAATGTTTATGAGATATGACAGGAGAAAATGAAAGTGCTTATTCCCTCACTAGAAAGATCATCAGTGCTCGATTACGCTCAGCTCGGCCTCTCAGGCTAATGCTCGCTGAAATGCCTCCTGATTTATTTCATCAGCGAGATACAGCCGTTTGCTTTTTGTCGCCGGATGATTAATGCCTAAAATCTGCCATCTGTATGTAAATGGAAGCAGGGCGTGGCGTTATTTATGTGAGTTAGCAGCCGTTGTATTAGCTGCCTCCCAGACTGTTACCGACAGGAACACGGGCTGTTCTGTGTTTTCATTCAGTGTAAAAGCCTTTATCTGCAGGAATGAAGACGCTGAAATGACATCGACCAAATGTGGGAGCAGGCACAGATGGATTTCTTACACTCCCTCCTGTCATCTCTAAACACTGTCCTGTCCTCCCACAAACGAATACCTGCAGACATTACTCAGGTCTTAGACCTGAGTAATAATGAGTTAATAATGAGTCATAAGTCAGACATTAGCACCGTCACCAAATTACAACATCTGTAAACTGTAAATAAATTAATTTCTAACTGTGTGGGGAGGTGGACAGACAGAGAAAAGGCAACAGTATGAACTGATGAACCCAGCATGGCCAAATACAGCTTCACCTGAAATAAAGTCACTTAGGGAAGCAGGTGACAGTTTAGGACCAACCAGCGGCGGAGCAACCGTCCGTTGCTGTAACACAGTGGTGGTGTTACAACTTCTGTGTGTTGGTCACATGTTGTCTGACATCATGGCTTTTTTAACCACCTGGTGTCCAGTTCTCATAACTGGTATGTGACACAAGCATTCACAACACACACTAGTTACTGCGTCTTGTCCTTCCAGTTTTGGTAAAGCCTGCATTAAAGCATAGCACTGGCCCTGCTGTGCTGGAGTATTTTTATCAGCATAACACATGGTCACTTCAGTTAAATTCTCAATTTAACTTTATTTATATAGCGCAAATTCATAACAAAGTCATCTCAAGGCACTTTACATAATAAAATCTAGACTTTACAAGTATGTAGAAGCAACCCAACAAATCCACCTTGAGCAAGCCATAGGCGACAGTGGAGTGGAAAAACTCCCTTTAACAAAAGAAACCACCTACAGAACCAGGCTGATAAGAGATTAAAAAAGAACTTTGGTCCATTTCTACAAAAAATTTTCAACAAGATGTACAGACCAACTATAAATTGTCTCTGTTGTCCATCAGTCTGAAGCCTGTGGACCTTTGTTGCTGTCCTGGAACCCATCGCTCCACTGGATGACGTATCCTAAATGCGAGTCAGTAAGAAATCAGTTTCAGCAGAACCTGTTGCTGTCGTGTCGTCGATTCCAGTTTGTCTTTAACAGAATCTCTATAAACTTCCAGCTAATGTTTCCTGGTCTCCGCATGACCTCTGTCTCTGCGATTGCTTCTTATTTCCACTAATGATGACAGAAAAAAATTTGAAGAATTTGTGACGAAGCCACAGATCCAGGACCACACATGGAAGTGGACCGGATGTGGTTTTGTTTGTCCACCCTGCAGAGAAACAGCAGCAGACATTAATAAACTGAGATCATGATCTGTGACTACACCATGGCGTCACACCTTCGTATCGTGTCCTAAACTGGTGTCCTAACCCACTCCCTTGGCCAAAGCCTTGACTCGGCTGAAATCTCATCCAAGGAGCTTACAACTGTAATTAAATCATTAAATTCTTGTCTTGCTTCACAGATCCAACCCAAATTGACTTCCCACCAACCTCATTTTCCTTTCCAACACCAAATAATGATTTTCTGCCTGTCTAATTATGAAGCTTAACATCTGATCCGACCGGCGTCCGAAGGGGGAGTCATCATCCGGGGCAGGCATTAGACCTCATTACCAACTTGAGTGCAAAATTATTACATCTTGTAATTGGATGGGGATGATTCTCAGCCACCCGCTCCCCACTCTGCAATCACACGCTCGACTGAGCCAACACTCTATAGGAAGCAAAGACCAGCTGCCAAGTTTAGAGTGTTGATGACGATAACACTGCGACTTAACCTCAGCCGGAAGTTGTCAACTTCTCCCAGAACTTTGTTCTTTTAATCCGTCTTCTGCTGAGACTCTGGCTTGTGGCTAATATGGACTGCTTCCTGCTGAGGGTGACAGTCTGCCATCTTTGCACCGGATATTTAACCACTTCAGTGCACAGAGCATCCATGTACAACTCAGACCACCTCAGCTCCTTGCTGTCTTCAGAGCAACAACCCTGTTTCTAAATAAGTTGGGGTATTTTGTTGTTTGCAGATAATTTTATACCAATTTTAACAGTGAATAGAACAAAAAACCCTCACATGTTAAATTTTAAAAATGTGATTCATTTTGAATTTGATGCCACCAACATGCTTCAAAAAGTGCTAAAAGTGGTCGACTGCCTTACGAGCGAGCTCCCGTTCAGCTGGTGGAATCAACCTGAGAGGAAAGAACAGCAACACAAATGTGTGGAATGATCACAAAGAGCAGATAATGTGAGTGTCATCACTTTGAACCACCTTCTGCTGGCTGGCTTCTCTCTGTTCTACTGAAGTTATTTTCTACTCAAACTGTCGCCATATGCTGTTCCTGCTCAATACACAACACAATATGTTGCTTTTCTACTGGTGCTGTATTCAAAGGATTGTGTTGGAAGTCATTTCTCTGCAGCTTTCATTTGCAGCACAGACTCGGGGCACACCTTCACACGGCACAACAAACGGCAGCTTTTTTTTGGAGATTGTTGGCTGCAGGAGAAAGTTTCCATCAGCTGCAGACAGCAACATTTAGGGGGGAAATCAGACTTTTACTTTACGGTAACTTTGGGCATTTGATTTTGTGGAACTAAACTGTTCACATCAGACTGAACTCTGCCTCTAATAAAAAGCACAGTCTCACGCAGAACACACAAAGTGAGCTGAGGGTAGTAGTTTGTCAGTTTGTGGTCATGTGGCAGAGTACAGGGATAAGCCCCCTGATCCAGGGTCAGGGACAGAAAGCTCCTGGTTTGATTTGCTGTACATCACAGTGCACTGTGTGTGTCCACATGAAAAGTGCTACTTGTGTGCTTTGTCCTTCTGTGTGTGTGAGATGCTGTCAGTGAGCTGATATCTTCAGTCTCTCAGAGGAGACAGAAGCAGAAATCCACCATGATATCCTGAAAAACTCCATGTCTAATGCTGTTTCGAGGCAGCTGCACGCTTACATCCCACTCTAATTAGTGCAATGAGGAGACGGAGCCCGAGAATTAGCTGCTCAGAGGGTTTTATTGTTGGTTAGTGGAGCTGGAATCATTGCATTTTGTTTGGAACAGGTTGTTTGGTGCTGTGTATCATGGAGACCTTCATCAGTACAGTTACATTACAGCTAAGAAGCCAGTAAACAGGCAGAATCCGACCTCCGCTGGTCTCTACTCAACCACAGCACAACACAACCTGAGAGGAAACCCACAAATCCTGCTCGAGCCATTATGTTAATGGGAAGAACCCTCCAACTGAACCAGGCTTAGGGTGGGTGACCGTCTGAAACCTGTAGGGCCTGAACTACAGTTTTTCCAGTGTGAGCAAGGTCACACGTCAGGCCTCATTTTCCACCCTCCTTGTGATTAAAAACAAAAACGTCTGCTGCTTGTTAGCATAAAGGAGATGTAAAACACGGGAACACGCTGCTGTGGACTGGACTCCTGAACTCACTTTAGTGCCAGCTACACCAGCAGTGTTACAGTTGACTTCATATTTCAGAGATGTAGACTTCTCCTTATTTCTAGTTTTTGTCTTTAAGAGTCGTGAATGTGAATCTCAGATTCCCGGACGAGACAAAAACTAATTAAAGGAAGGGTCCTTTAAATTCTGATTCTGGAAGTGAGACCGTCATCTCTCAGCTCTAATATCCAGCATACAAACATTTTTGTTTTTCCACTGGACTCTTTCTGTTTCTGTCGATTTGTTTCTGTTTACACACAGGTTTTAATGTGAAGGGAATTTGTTCTTTCATACTTCCTGCAAAAAAAGCAGTCTCCATGTTTTTCTCCACCTTCTCCTCCAGTTCCGGGGAATGGTTATCGTCCAGGTGAATATTTCATGACCCCTGCCCCACAGCTTCTCTCTGCTGCTCACAAACCCAATGAATAAATGAGCAAAGACAACGGCAGCAGGTGGATCCAGATCTCAGTGTGACGGACAGGTTGTGTGTAAGAGCCACATTCTCACATTTAAAGTCATTGGAAACTATATATTTTATTTGTTAAATTTAAACCACTTGAGTGGTTGAGACACAGCTCAGGCATCTGTGTCCAAGGTTGATTCAACATGTGAACCAGAGGAGCCAGAGGAAGAGGGGACAGTGCAGGTTTGGATAAAAAACAAATGTTATGAAGTGAACCTGAACCTGAAAATGTAAGAAGAAAAAATAAATGGGCACATGGCAACAAAGGATTTTAGTGGAACTGAATAAGTACAGTGTGAGATCTTTTGTAAGAGAGAAAGCGTTTCACATTTCCACCGACTGAATCTCATTTTATCAGGCGGATTTTACAGAGTGATGATAAAGATAAAGGGAAGTTAAGACGATTAGTGCAGAGGATCCACTGCAGTTAGTTTCTGATGGAGGAAGATGCACAGACCTGATATGATGAGCCCCAGGCTGCAGCTCTCGCATTAAAGGGAGGTTTAAATATTCACATATTTAAAAAGTTAATTTATTACAACTCCGTCGCTTTTTGTCTGGGCATGGATGGATTATCACAGACTGAGAGGTCAGGGGGCCCAGGCATGGAGACCTGAAACCATCAGATACACAGAATGTTTCACAGTGACTGCAAAGAAGCTTAAACTTACTTCACAAAATCATGATGACTACAAACAAACCTGAAAGAATCAGTGATGACAAAAAACACACACAGACACAAAATGGCTCATAATGGCGACAAAGCCGCTTGAATAAACTGCAAAGAGATGCAAAATGAGCAGAATCAGAAACAAAGATACCAGAGGAAGACCCCCAACAAGTGCCTGCAATGACACCAAACCACAACCTGTCCCTGTCCAGGGACTAAATTTTTTGTCTCATATGTCTCAGTCAATGAGGACGTGGTGAGGACGAATCACCTGTGTCCAATGTTTCCAAGTCTCATAAACAGCATGTCGACCTCTTGTCAACAGCCTGGTGGAAACATGCCGGCCGACACTGCAATGGGCTAGTTTCCTCCTGATGGGCGGCAGCTCGATGGCAGAGTGGAGAGAGGGAATCAAACAGCTGAAATGTGTTCCCTTCATTTCCACTCCCTTTGAGCAACTTGTCGAATTAAATTAGCATCTGATGAATAATCATTGTCGGAGAGGAAACAAGCGTTTATCTGGAGATGCTGCTTAGAAGCAGGAATGTTCAGGCTTTCTCTGTAATTAAACCACAGCAAGCGTCTCGATGCCGAGGCTAAATCATCCCTCCAGGTTTGGAAACGTCCAGCACATCTGAAGACAAACATGACAGAAAGCAGTGGAAGCTAAATTCTAAACAGTTTGGACGTTGACACCAAACTCGAGCTCTGAACCAGATGAAGAAAAGGAGCCAGGGGAGGAATAAAACCACTTTAAAACATCTTTTTGAATTCTCAGTGAATAATTTCTGAGGCTCTGTGTAAAAGTAAAATTGGAAGCCACCGTGTTTCAGATGCAGCTTCTGCTCAAAAATTTCCCCTGAATGACATATGTGTGCATATGTGGAGTTTCTGAATGAACCAGTCCTTAAAATGATCTGATCTTCATCTCAGTCCCACAGAACCTGTCACCTCTCAACTGACCTGACAGTGAAGATGCTTTTCTGCTCTGAGCTCAGGTTGGTTTGAGCTGCACGGAGCCGAAAAATTTACTCAGCAACACGAAAGCGAATCTTCCCTGTTACTTTGTCTCATCTTGTTTTTTTATTTTTGTTTTTTTTGTCCTTTCAGCTTATCCCATGAGTTCAGGGTCACCACAACGGATCATTGTCCGCATGCTGATTTGGCACAGTTTTTACGCCGGATACACTTCCTGACACAACCCTCCCCAATTTCTACCGGGCCTGGACCAGCACTGAACAGCTGGGGATGGGAATGGGCTGATGGGAGTTCAGTGTCTGTGGAAGACTGTCTTACCAAGCTGAGCTACAGCCGTCCCATTTTCTCCTATCTTGTTTATTCTGACAAATTCTTTGTATGTGAAAACCTCCTTTTAAACCTCGTTCCTCCTCCTGCACTAAGTCAGCGGCAAAGCATCATCAGATCTTTTCAGTCCTACAGTACCTGTACAAGTGGGAGTGTTTTTTTAATCCCAGCCACTGACTGACACAAACCCTGGTTCTTAAAAAGCCTTTAAGCTTCGATCTAACCACACTTCACTTGTTTAAATCCACCTTCCAAACGTTATGTCTATCTCCTGTAACCCTCTGTGGACGTTTCTATCCCCCTGCTGCCCTCCTCCTCATTCACTCTCTTTCTCTGTAATTCCTTTATTTTCCCATTTCCTTGCATCTTGTCTCAGCAAATAGCTGCTCTCACCCACTTCCATCGATAAATCACAGCCTGAGATGTCCCCTCTTTGTCAGGCAGCAGCCTCGTCACCTCTGCCTCGCTGCGATAACCGTCCTCATCTCAGGCTGCGGTGAGGAGATTTATAGAGCTTTGATAAGCAACAAACCGGCCATCACTCTCCGCCAAACACAGCGCTGCTCGCATTTCTGCCTTTATGCTTATTATGTTTGTGTGTTTTTACCCCCCCCCCACCCCGTAGGCCCTGACAGGCTGCCAGAGTGAGCATGAAACTGTGCCAGTACCATTATTTTCTATTGGATAACGAATAAACGGCAGTGTCAGACAGAGAAGAGTAGACGGTTTATTGTGCAGCTTCCTCCACCCTCCGCTGAAGTTCCATTAACAGATCAGTGCATCACTTACGTCTTGTGTGATTTCAGCCCACGTATCATATAAGAGTTCAAAAGTAACCAAGTCCAGCTACTCCAGTAGTGCACTTCTACTGCGTGAACTCAGAAATACTAACCGTACTTTAGTCTTCCCTCCATAACACAGAAGTGTTTTACACAAAGTTGGTCCAAAGATATGACTAGAGACTCAAAACAACCAAAAAGATAACTGCAAAACACGTGGCAGCTTCAGCTCCAGCTGTAGTTTATTTGTCCTGTGAACAGATGCTTCCTCACTGGATGCTCAACTGGACATCATCAACTCTGCTTCATGTTCCTCAAATTGTTCCTGGTCAGGATCATAGTCCTGCCAATAGCAAACACCATCGTTGGGGGGGCAGCACTGTTTAGTATAAACAACATGATGCCAGGACCAAGGCTTCCTAAGAAAACCATACACTGACAAGGGTCAGCAGCTCCACACACACATTTAAAAAAATTAAATGTTATACTTACATAAGTTAGTCATGTCAACTGGTCCCACAAAATCTGGCTGAATAAATAGTAAAAATAATAGCGAATTAAATGCAACAACATGTTGTTAAATTAATGTAACTCTGCTTGATTAATGAAATCCTACGTCATGGAGTGTTGATGTTCCATTTAATGAACAGCAACTAGCTGCATTAATGATGGTGGAGATGCATGCAAGTTATGCTGCTTTGTTTAAGCTAGTGAATTAAATAAACACAACTGAAGTCACTTTACCTGACTTTTAATTAAAAGTTTCATCCAGAACAGGTGAGTAATTTGGCACATATTATATTTTTGCCATATCCCATCTATAAAGTTACCAGGAAGGTAAAAGAAAATGTACCTAACCTATATAAAAGCTAAAATGTGAAAAATTACAGAAACATTATTGTGAATAACATTGCTGTTCTCCTAAATAATAACTGGATGGCAATGGATTCAATGTGATTCTGTTAGGTGTTGCACACATGGCACAGCTTATGCAATGCGCATGTGTGAGCAAAAATATGGAAAGTGTGTGTCCCAACACACTTTCTTCACCAAAGGCCTCATGGGGGAAGGGGGCTTTTATTATTCTTATTTTTGTCACTTAAAATTAATTATTAGTTTCACCTCAAAACCACCATGTAATGCAAGTAACATCCAGGGTCCTTTTTTGAGTGGGTGCAGATGCTCTGTGTCTTCTCACACCCGTAAATATTAATCAGCATTCAGCTCTATAGGAGCTCTTCTGTGGGGTCAGATCAGAGACCAGGAACACCAACAGAACTTTAAGATGCTTCCAATACATCAACTTCAAGACTATGATTATCTTCACCTGTCAGTAGTATTAACATTGTGGGTGATCAAGGTGTATGTGTTTGTCTGTTCACATTTACAAGCTTTAAACCTTTCATTTAAAATCAGGACTTTTATTTCGTAAAGAAGTACTAGTTGTACAGCCCCAATATCCCCCCCCCCCCTCCCCCTGTCACATGTGAAAGGGTCACGGCGGTGGAGCGGAGCATCCATCAGACCCCCGGCTCGGTTATTTAGCGCTGACTGTAATCTCTCCCACAGATGTGTGCAGATGTGAGTGTGTTAGTGCTGACAGAGGCAGAGCTCAGGGAGCAGCAGCTAATGTTGCGTGAAGTCAGCGTATGGCAACCCCCCCCCCCAGCCTGTTATTTACCTTTGAAAGATGGATGATGTGACGGTGTCTGAAGCCTCGTTTCCACATTTTATCGTGTCAGCCACGCTGACCCGGCTCCACCGCTGCCGCTCCCTCTCTGAGCTAAATTAGCCGTTATTTGATTAATCCCCTCGTCGAGCTGCAGCTTCACGGCCAATGAGGCAGAGTCAGTCGTGAGCGGTTAACTAGCAGATCTAAGCTGTGCTGGCTACAAATGCAGAAACGCGATTAGGGAAATCACACTAATTATGAAAATGTGCTGCAGCGAGGAGCAGGGTGCCGTGTTTTACTCTAATTCTTCTGTCTGTGACAAACATTGTAACATTGTGTTGGGGCTTCACTGAGGTCAGGGAGCGAAGCTGGAGGCCTGACTGAGATAGTAGCTCCAGATAATATGCAGGTACACTGGAAGGGCAAAATAGTCCTGAGATTTGTGAGACTTTCTCCTCTGTATCTGCTGCTTCACTGTGTCAGTAATTCACATCCAGTGAGACTGTGCTGATCCACGTAAGCGTCTCAAAGACTGATCACCTAATGCTACAATAAATAATCAAAGACATTCAGAAGTTACAATCTGTCCCTCTGTGTGTTTTATACATGATTCACATGTACAAGATCAGTGTCAGCATCTCCTCTCTCCGTCACTGAAATTAAAAAACGAGCGGTTTTCCTAAATGTAGGAACTGGGTTCACTTCTCATCGGATGTTTTATTTGTCTGTGCAGTAATTAGCAGCAGTGGATGTGTCCTCCTGTCTTATCTTCGCTCTTCAGGACACGCAAGCATGTTAGAATTCATCAGTCATGAGACGCAGGCGAGTGTTTAGTAACTGGAGCTTCTTCATTTGAAGGATCAGTTTAGTAGCTCATCACATTGTTCACAATCACCACATGTACCCAAAGCCACTAAATCTTCTCTGCTCATATTTGGCTAGTTGTCAGTCTGCAGCCTTCATTACCTTGTTCATCTCAGGTGTCATTCCACAAGAGGCGGGGTCCACCCCGGACAGGTCTCCAGTCTGTCTTAGGGCCAATACAGAGGGACATCCACAGACAGACAACCATTCACACTCACATTCACACCTACCACCTAACATGCACGTCTTTGGACTGTGGGAGGACCTCGGAGGAAAGGAAGAACATGCAAACATGCAAACACAGAAAGGCCTCAGTTGACCACAATTGGAATCTTCTAGCTGTAAGGCGGCAGCACTGACCACTCCACCACCGTGCTCCTCTAGGTTGTTCATTGATGTCATAAATTTCCATTGTCTATTGTCAGATACTTTTAAGACCACATGAGCCAGACATGCTGCTCCACTGGACGACACATTTCTTCATTCTAAAAAGACTTCCACAAATATTGTCCACACTCTTCAGAGTCTCTGTAATTCCACTTTAAATGTCACTCGTGCACAGTTCACCAGCTAAAATATAAGGAAGTGCTGAACCAGAGACTATGATGCTATGTTTGTTAAAAATAGGAAGGTCACTGAATGAAGAAATCTGTCCTCCAGTGCAGTGGTGTGTTCAGTAGTTTTTGGACAATAACACAGACTCCAGGCTGCTGAACTGACAACTAATCAGAGAAAAGAAGATTCAGTGTTGAGCTGATTGTGGACAATGTGACTGAAAATGACTGAAATTCTCCTGTATGTTAATATAAGTGTTAGTTTATGAGGACGCTTTGTAAAATTACCACAACATTAACTACTTACTGCCATAGTATATTTAAATGAGCAGCAATATATAACTAACTGTGGTCAGTCGAGTCTAGAGCTGTGAAGTCGCTGCAGTGGCGTCACTCACTTCCTGTCACCACCTCTGCTGTCTAATTACGCCCAGCACCTCCTCCTCTCACCCACTGGGCAGGTAATATTTGGCCGCCTCCCTCACTCTCATTACCCCCCCAGTGACAGGAACTGACAACGCCGGTGGAGTCGATATAATCAGGAGGGTCACACGGGGCAGAGAAGTGTAATTCGTGTTTGTGCGGTTCCACCCTGTGCACAGTGTGGTTATATTTGCAGTAATAAATGTCGGAGTAAAGATGGAGCAGCAGCTGGAGCAGTGAGGAGACAGAGGCAGTGAGAGCGGCTCACGGAGAGGAGCTGTCACCCCCCCCCAATGAAATGCTTGATTTGTTTGTTTTCTCTCCCGACACACCTCAAATGTCACATCCGGCCAAAAACCAGCTTCCCATTAGTGCGGCTAATTAACTTTGCAACTGTCAAGCTAGCACTGGCTAAGGAAAGTGACAGCGGGAAGCGCCTGAGCTGAAGGCCGCTAATAACTCAGGAGGCTAACGGTGGCCGACACCGGCCCCCCTTGGAAGCCTGCAAGAAAAAATGGATGCTGTTGACATCAAATCGAGTTATCTCTCCATGGGAAAAAGCTGGAGGAGGGGGGGAGAAAGCAAGCAATCTCATCTTTAATGCTGCCTTATTGGCAGTGGCTCGCTCTGTCAGCGCCGCCGAAGAGGCTGTGAGGGACTCTCCGGCTAATGATGAATAGTGGCCCAGCCAGGCAGGAGGAGATTACTCCCCAGAGAGCCCCCCCAGCCTGCCTCCCCGAGTCATGACTTATATATCTGTATGCTGTCACTCGGCGGGCGGAGTGACGGAGGGGCCAGGGTGGGGGTGGCTGAATTATGCAGCTATAATTGTCAATCATGGCGGGGACTGAGCTCTCCACAAAGGCTGTTTTTAGTAATTAGAGCCATCATGGGGGAAGGGGGTGGGGCTTTTAAATGACCCCCTGAATTATGGTGTTAGAGACCCCCTGGTCACATGACAAAGTTCTCACTATCTGTCAGAACAAACATCCTAGGCCCCTCAGGCTGGTTCCTGTTCATAGCTCTCTCTCTCTCACACACACACACACACAAAGTAAACATCCTCACTGCTGGGTGATTGGCTGATGATTATGATACTGCACATTTACATTTACATTTACATTTAGTCATTTGTCAGTCGCTTTTATCCAAAGCGACTTACAAGTGAGGTACAAGGCAGCAAAAATCTAAGTCAAGGAGAAAACAACAAAGCAAAGTCCTATCAGAAAAGTGTTCACAGTTCGCGAGATTTAAGTGCGAGAAAGAGCAGAAAGGATTTTTTATTTTTTTTTAAGACATTTAAGTGCATAGGAAGATGTGGAAGAGTTTCGTTTTCAGCAGTTTTTTTAATATTGGGAGAGCGTTTCCTCAGCGTGCAGAGTTTGGTAGCTCGTTCCACCATCATGGGATCATTGCGCTAAAATGTTTCGCTTGGTATTTTGCTATAGATTGACCCCCTGTACAGAAACACATTTAAACCATCACAATTCATCAGCTTAGAGACTGTGTTTATAGGATTGTAGTAAAACACCTGGATCTGGAAGGTCCGGATCCTGAGTATTCTGGTCAAAATTTACACTATGAAGATTAAAAAAAACCCCAAGAAGTCAGGGAATGGAGAAATATCATTTAAGATGAAGGAATATGGTCCAAGAGTAAACCTGATTAGAAAAGGTCGTTGTCAAAGCCTGAGGGCCTGAACAAGAAAGAGATAGGTGGGAGAGACCACCAAGACTGAGATGGGACAGAGACTGGACAGACAACTTACCTAAGTTCTCACTTGGACTTTTGCCCGTCATCACTACTATGTCCATAGGACATAAGTATAGATGAGCCATGTTCACAGACGATCTACTGAGACCGTTTTTAGTTGAGGAAAGTGTCTTAAAAAACAGATTGGACTTAAAATAATCTCCATGTTGAACGTGTCTGAGAAAGTCTGAATGAGAACAGGAGCCTGGACAGGAGGGACAGGACAGGTAAGAAGACAACTTGCTCTGGTCTTCAATTCAGAGACATGGTCCTGCTGTTTGTTTTTTTACTGTATGATGATGTGGATCTGATTGAGACATGTGATTTGACATCACTTCTCCTGCTGTTTGACCTCTCAAAACATTTTTAATCTGAGTGGTTGGACGTGTTATGTATATCTTTGTCTTGTCCAGCTGTTGGCTTGTTTTTTAGTGTAAAAATCCTTAAGAATGAGGCATATTAAAATCAGCCGGTTGCTCAGAGGAAGAAAATAATGAGAAGAATCAATTTTGATTTAGCTGCCAAAACACAGAGTAATAAAAAAAAGTCCTAGAAGCCTGATCTCAGTTCATATACAATGAGAAGTGTACAGAATAAGAACATCAGTGTTCAAAATGAAAGTAACGCACTCCATCGATTTCTACAGCCTCCTCAGTGTCTGCAGGGCGAGAGACTCTGAGACAGACAGAGGAGGGAGAGAGCGAGAGGGATCTCAGGTCCTGGCAGTGTGCCTGATTAGAAGGAGAGCAGTGGAGTGGAAAACTCATTAAACAATGTTTAAGCCTCTTAATCAAATCAATAGCCAAAGTAACTCCAAACTGATAGCTCTTATCAAAGCTGCAGTAAGCTGCAGACCGCTCGCATTTTAATTAGGAGCCGGGATTTAAGACGGGAAAAAAGGAAAAACAAGAAATAAAGATGTTTGTCTCGTCCGTTAAGGAGTTTAGTAAGGAAGAGAAATGAAGAGTTTCAGTCCAAAACAAGAGCAGTGGAAACAAATAATGTTCACTCTGACAAAATAATCCCACTCAGAGTTTAGTGCTGCAGAACAAACAAACAGTATCTGTCTGTCCCGTTATCCTGAGACTGAACAACAGTGGCCTCGTACTATCAGAGGTCAGAGGTCAAGGAGGGTGCTGGATGTGCACAGATCAGGAGTTGTCGCTGTCTTATTGTCTGCAAGTGTTAAAAAATACAAAACAACCACAAGTTGATGCAAACATCATGCACACACTCACAAATGTGTGGTCACTAGGTGCGGGGGGGCTCTGACCTGTCTGAGCCCAGAGACCCACAAACAGCCAAATACAGAAGCAATGGCCACATGTGATAGAACTGACTCACTACAGATAAACACAGCTAAACCCTGACCACCTACACAAAGATGGGAAGCATGCATTCACAGTGCATCTGATCCAGTCAAACTAAAGCAGCTCCTCTGCTTCTGCCTTCATTGTTGATTTTACGTGCGTGTTTGTGTATGTGTGTGTGAATTTCTGCTGATGGACTGAGGAGCTGGTGCAGCTAATTACTTTAGTGGCTGTGCAGATGTTTTTTAAGGACACACACAGTTGTGGCGTCTCGCCACCTCCCTCGGCATGCAGCAGCTCAATTTTTTCCACTCGACAGCAGCGGGGGGGTGGAGCCGTTTAGCGGCAGCTGCCCCGGCGCAGCCAGCAGTCGACGGGCTGGAAAGGCCTGTGTGCTTTAATTAATTGAGGGGAGATTACACGGTCGTCCAAGCATGTAGTTTGTCATCAGAAGCCATTACACATTGATATTAGACGCTTCGCCACGGTGTCAACAGCAATTTGGAGGACAGTTAAAGTTGAGAGGGTGTGAAAGTTTTGTGCTAAGATGCTTCGGGGCAATTACAGCCTGACCAGCATTAGAGACGGATGTATTTATAGCTGCAGGAGACAGACATTGGGCCTGTGGACATTCAGAATATTTAGATGCTGTGAAGACAGACAACCAGCCAGCTGGTTGCAACATGGATAAAGAAATACTTCAGGAAACTTGGGTCATTCACGTATTTACAGAAATGATTGGTGCTTGACAAAGTTTTCCACAGCGTAGTGGGGTTCTGAGTGAAAAAACTAATTTTAATAACTCAGGTTGTTAGCTATGTTTATAATATCTCTCACAATTCTAATAAGACTTGAAACACCCTCAACCCATTTAGAGATTAATTCTTTAAGAAACAAACAACTGCTGCAGCAAGATGTACAAGATGGGTTTTTTTTTTCCAGGCAGCAGATGTGTTTTTTATTGTAGAGCTGAAGAACATGGAGCTCAACCAGAGACAAACATTCAACCCAAGTCCATTAAAAAAAGCACGGGTTTAATCACGGGATCAGCTGGAGTTTCCTTTTGTTTATTGCTGATTGTCTGAGGCTGGTGTAGGAAGAAGTGAAGGTCTGATGAGAACTCTGTATCATCTCAGTCTGAAGCATCATGTCCAGTTTCTCTAAGGGCCAAGAGTGAAGGGAGTCTGGAAAACGTCTTTAGACTGAAGCTTCTTCTTTAATGCAGCAAAAGTAGAAACAACTCTGATCCTAAGAAAAGAATGGGAGCACTTTTTATTGTAGTTTGAAGAAAATATTGATGAAAACGTGCTGCGTTATCTTTATATGCTAAAAACGATGAAAATCATAATGAAGGTCAATGTCGGCCTGAGTCACTGTTCAGTTAGTGGATCAGCATCACTTTATTTGGAACAAAACGTTTTCAATAAAGAGAACTACTGAATCATCACATTTCAGGAGAAATCACTGGTTTACACATGGTTCAGACTTTCTCCAGAGAATATTTCCGACTCGTGAAATCCTGATAAGGATCTAAATAATTAGTGACAGCTGAAGAAAGCCTGAAGTACGGAGGAAGCATGGCTGCAGGCAGTTTGTCAAAGAGCGTTTATCTGATGTTCCACATGCAGCTGAAAGCTAGGGACAACAGAGAAGACAAAGGCAGGTGGAAGATAAAAGGACGGAGGCAAGAGAGAGATTTACCTCTTTCCACCTGACACATTTCCTCTGTAATGAGGGCAGAGACTCCTCCCTCTGAATTCAAATGGGTTAAAGTGGAAACAAAGACTGAAGTTAGGGAACATCTGGATCCACAGTGTGTGGACAGTAACACATGATGTGTTTACAGGAAGTAACCAGCTTACTGTGAATCCATTAACTAACTGTGGTTAGCACATGTAGTTACTGAACATGATCATTCACTCCCTGTCTGGGACTGGGAAAACCTGAAGAGAGCACGAGTAACTAAAACTACTGCTCCAACAAAAACTGAAGACAACTGTGGTTAAACGAGATCAGGTATGATTCCACAGCATCTGTTGTCAGTGTGGATGTGAGCGACATGAAGAAAACCGCTGAGAACCTGAGCTTGCTCCTGTGTGTCTGACTCTCACGAGCGATGTGATGCTGACGTAAACTGTAACAGGATCTGATTACTGTGCATCACGAATCCGAGCAGACTGACAGAACAAAGAACCTCTTCTCACTGTATTTAGAAGAACAGGACAGAAACTGACTTTTGTGGACTGGATTTAAAATCAAGGAGGTGTTTGTCCTCTCATCCAGACACTCCGCTACTATACCTGTTCACACACCTGCTGCCTGCTTCTGTGCTCTGTTTTGTGCAGCGAACTGGGGTGATGCTACCTTTCGGGCCAGGCCACATCCCACCTACAACTCTATCAGAACAAAACCAGCCAATGAGTGTTCTCTCCTGCCATGTTTGCAGCCTAGTTTCATAGTTTTAGGTTAAGTAAAGAAGTGTGTGTGTGTGTGTGTGTGTGTGTGTGTGTGTGTGTGTGTGTGTGTGTGTGTGTGTGTGTGTGTAAATTGTACATTTACATCTTGCTGCTGTTGAACGAAGTCTTCTAAACAGGCGGTCACAGGGCCGAGTGTAAATAAAACATCAACTGCACAGCGGCTTTTTACGATCCACGTTTGTGCTGAGACGTCAGGGGGAAGGTTTTTAACACACATAATTACAGATGTGTGTTTATCAGGCTCAGTGTTGTCCTGTTTACAGACGCCGTATGACAGGAAGTGGAGGGAGGCGGAGGCCTGTTGACAGCCACAGCACAGTAAATAAACAGCACTTGTCTCCACTCACTGCTCCACACTGAAGAAAGCTGCACTTTGCCAACCTTTTCCATAGAGAAGACAATTCAGCGGGGAGCGTTTTAAAGATTTCAAAGTTTAATCGCCTCCATTTTGAAGTTTCTGCTTCTTAATTGACACTATCGTATCTTTAAAACACTCCTCCACGATCCCCCAGAGGCCCAGATTAAACATTGTCTCAGCTGCCGTGTGTCTTTGAGGAGTTTGACTGTGCACTTAAAAGGAAAGAAAGCAAAAAGCAACCCGCTGACTTCCTCTGCTAAATATTTTTCCTGGTAACTTATGGAAATGACAAAATGTCTCCCGACTTTTTGGCAGGAATGAAAACGCACTCTCTAATTTATCTCCCACGATCCAAAGGTTTGTCTTTCTTCCAGACATTGAATGTCACCCAGTCCGCTGTGTTTGGAGACATCTGACTATTAAAATGTCGCTTAACTTCTGCTCAGCAGGACAGACAGCCTCCTGTCACCTCCTTAACACCTCCACCCTGCTGTTTTTTCTTCATCCACAGTCAAACGGGCAGTGTCTGAGTGGAAGTGGAGTGGTTCTCCAAGTCTTAGGCAACACACAAAAAGCTGCTTTACATAACGCTATTTTTAAAGTCCTGAACAAAATAAATTGTTTTAAATTCTGATAAACAATAATAACATTAATATGAAACCTTACAGTTTATTAGGAACATCAGAATTATCCAGCTTCACTTTCTCCTTTATTTCTTCTGCTGCTGGTGGAAATGGGCTTAGGCACCTTTAATAACATTCACATACAAACTAGAACCAGATTTACTTCAATTCAAAAAACAACATCTTATTAATCCTCATAGCATTCTCTGCTCAGGTGGCCTTGATTTTGGGAAAGATCAAGAAAAACGTAAGGATGAAGATTTGCAAGAGAAAAACTGGGACATTATCTCCCCCACTTCTCTTTAAGAAATCCTCTAATGTAAAAGTATAAGATCTGTTTTAAGTGTGTGTCAAGTCTCTGCTGATGATGGTGGCACTGGGTCCTGTGGACCAGCTGCAGTGTGACGCGGTCTGCTCAAGGATTTACTGTGAAAGTCCTACAGGTTCCTGTGAGTCTAAACGTGAAACAAGTAGATACTGTAAAACTAAGCACTGTAGTACAGCTCCATGCTGTATATGTTCAGGTTCCCACAGGTACACATATGGTCATTGTTGTTTTGTGTGTTTGTTTTTCAGCTTCGAGTGCATCACAACCTCCCTCTGGACTGGGGGAGGACAGGCATTAATCCAACTGTCTCTGAGAAAAGACTGGTTTGGTTTAGAGTGTGACCGATGGAGTCGGTTTCTGCAGCAGACTGTGGGTAAACTGAATGGCTACGAGCCTCCCTGTCGTCCTCTGTACCATCTCGTTACTGTACATCAAAGCACACACAGGCCAAAGCCAGTTCCTTTCTGCCCGCCATGTTCCCGCTCACATTACTGATGTTTGGGGGCCTTGGCCTTGCAGTTGAAACCGTGCTGCAACAGTTACAGCAGCATCACCAAATGGTGCTGTCAGCCCTCGGTTTAATTACCTCGGCGCCAGTGCCAACTGTAATCACCTGTCACAGCAAACAATGGCTGCATCTGTTTACACGTCTGTCACAGAGGCTGCTGTGAGGTGGGGGTCTGCAGGGGGCTTGACCCCAGACACAGAAGGTCACATGTCCTCCTGCTTTTTAAGTCAGTGACTCTTTAGTGGGGAGGGGGACATCATGGACAGCAAGGAGAGGCAGGTGGGGGGAGTTCAGGGTTCTGGTGTTTACAATGAGTGTGATGTTGGCTTTTATGTCCTGACCTCTGACAGAACTTTATCCTGTTGTATTCACAAAACCCTAGGGCAGAGGAAGGAAAAGGCCCCCACCACTGCTACAAATGGCCACATTTTGTGTGTCTTTGTAGTCATCTCCTCTGTCTCTTCAGGGTACTCTGAAGTAACTTGGTGTGTTTCTGTGGTCATTTTTCATCAGTGAGTAGTCATTTCCTGGTTGTGTCTAACTTCAGTCCTTCAAAGGACGCAGCACTCTAGCCTACATAGACCAAAAGTGACAAACCGAAATGAGAGGGTCTGGTCCACACCGAATTTCTTATTTGCATCACCAGCAGTTCCCAGATGGACGCCTGCAGTCAAGCAGCTGAGCTAGTGGCTAACAGGCCTCCATCACTAACTGATGGTGACATACTCACACTGAAGGTTTTAAAGCTCCTTGGTGTGTTTTTGTAGTCCTCAACTCTGCATCCACCTTTTTCTCTTTTCATCACCGGCTTGCAAAACCTGACAAATCCCAGACTGTATGTTAGAGAACGCACACACATAACCCCCCCCATCCTGATCTGACCCCCTACTCCCCCAGAAGTGGCCTCAGACAGGAGCAGCTGGTGCCCCCACCCTCACCAGATTGATTACATTTTTATATTCACCAATCCCCAAGTCAGAGTTCACCTTCAACATAATTAATGAGCAGCTCAACACATCCCCGAACAGACAATATGCTCTGTGTGGACTGAGCCGAAACCATGGACTCATGTCTGAAGCTGCAGTGTCACTGTTGATGATCGCTTCCCCACACAGCTCTTTAAGGCTGTGACAATTCATGAGCAGTTTTAAGGTGGTATTTACCTAGTCATGTTCTCTCGTGTGCACTCACTGTACTGTATGAACTGATTCTGACCTGCAAGCTAAGTATCACTCCCTTGACATCTGTTACTCCTGGCCAGTACCTTCCTGAGAGCCTGTCCTGAAAATGTTACTCTTTTCTCTGCTGCATCTTGTCATTGAACTTTAACTTAAATTTAGTTTTCCACTGTCTGGGCCCACAGAGCATCTTCATATCCTCCAGCCTCCTCCAGTTGATGCATCTGGATCTCTGCACACAGTGGGACACATAATGAACCTTTTGAGCCAGCGTGTCAAAGTGGCGTTGTCTTTTTTGAACAAAATCTGTACACATGTTCAAAGGTGACAAGAGTAGGGCCACTGTCACTTCACATCAAAGCGGGTCATTTGAAGCAGTTCAGACATGTTGTCAGGAGACCTTCTAGACACTTCCCACTGGACACTTTTCCAGACATGTATAGACCCAGAACATGATTATATAATGTTCTGCTGCCACCATGACCTGACTCCAAATAGGCTGCAGACTGAAGGGTGCTGTCTTTAAAAGGCAACACATTCTGAGACAAATCTCCATCTTTGTTGCTGTTAGAAGCTGAATTCTTCATGATTTGGAAAACTTTGATCAATAATCTGTTTTCAGCATCTGACAAACTCCCTCAGGCTCTTCGCTTAAGTCACCATGATGTGGCCTTTGTCCTCATGCTTTAAACTCAGCAACAAGCTCACGGGAAATGGTTTTCATCAATCGCTGAACAGAACCAGGAGTTGCTGTTTCACTTTGACTTTGGTGTGAAAACACTGTGGGTGAGATTAACTGACATTTGAAACAGTCAGTGTGTCCATAAATCATAAAACTCTCCTTCACAGTCCACCCACACACACACACACGGGGAGGCTTGGATATACTCTTTAAAACACAGACGCTGACTAACACACTTCTAAATAAGAGAAGCAGCTGCTCCATCACTCTGGCATTGATGCTGTAAAATCTGTATGAACCGTCTAATTGTTCCTCATCACTCTGATCACACGTGTGTTCACAGAGAAGCTGAAGATGGATACCTCCATCATTCGGACTGCTGTGGCCTAATATTTCTTCCACAGAGTCCAACCCATGAAAAGACACATTTACAGTAGGAATTGTGGCTTAAATCTCCTGATTTAATGTCCTAAAAGCAGATTTAGCTTCTGAGAACCCGTGTCTTTCCAGCTGACAGTGTCACATATTATGTTGCAGTGCTCTTGGGTAGGACACCTGACCCTTTGCAGCCTCACCTCTTTGCATAGCAGCTGAACTGCTGTGTTTCCCTGCAACGTTCACATTAAATTCCTTCATTCACAGAAATGTTAATCCAAATCACATGGGAGACATGAAGAAACTGATCTCAGGCCAGTGTTGCTCTGAATGGAGAAAGCAGAAAAACCATAGACTTACAGTATGCAGATTCTGTGTATACTGTAAACTCAGCAGGTTCTCTTGCAGACAAGATAAATAAAGTCAATAACCAAGTAAAAGTGCCCCAAAAAGTAGACTAAAAGTACCGCTTTAAATATAGAAATAAAGATCATGCTCTAAAATGTACCTTAGGTCCAAAAGAAGGAACAATGCAGTGATAAAATAATTTCTTGGATTTTATACTAATGGACTATTTGTGGTTTGAAGCAGAATGTTAAATGAAGAATAAAATATTGAAGGTTATACATTGGAGAAATTTGAAAATATTTTGGTGCTGTAAAGTGAAAAAAAGAAGAAATATCAGACAAAGAAATGTTTGTAGCAAAGAGTAAAAACTAAGGACAAAGATCCATGCTACTACAGAGACTGTGGAACAGAACCAGCAGCAGGTACTTTATGTACTGTCATACACGATAATTTATTAGTTCAATCTGAGTCTGTGAAGACTAAAGCTGTCAAATACATGGTGGGAATATAATGTACAAGTATCTAAAAATAGTACTTAAATACTTACCACCTCTGTACATGTATATTTACACTGCGGGATGCTAAGGTGTTTAGAGATGTTTCATCTGAATTTTGCGAGATTTGTTTTAAAATGATTTAAATCAAAAGTATGACGCTCCACCGCAGAAACCATCTGTTTGTCCTGTGGAAATATGAAGCGTTTTTATGAATTGGTTTATTGACATTTGTGTCATTAATGATTCATTGCACCAAACAGGATGTCGCCAAGCTTCCTTTCACCTAAGTGCACATCTACTCATCTCTGATGGTTGTTACTCCTTCCAACATCAGATGGTAGAAATATTGTTGTTCCTCTCATCCTGACAAACATACAAACTGTCATTGTTACTTCACCTGCTGCAGGAGAAGGAGGAGGATGAAGATGTTCAGGTGCTCAGATGTGATAACCAACTGCCACCTAGTGTCACATCTGCAGCGCTTCTGGGATCCATGCTCCAATAGAGACTGAGTGGATTTACTCAAGGACTGTAACTTTGAGGCACTTTTATTTCCATCTTTATGACTTACTATACTTTGCCTTTCAGCCACTAATACGTGAACCTTTAATCTACTACAGTAATCTGACAGTTTTGGTTACTATACAGATTCACATTAATAAAATAACATTTAAAAGACAAATTATTGATGATGTGTTACTGAGTTCCGATCCATAGCTCATAAAATAAGTTAAAAGCTGCACCGTTAAATTGATGATCAACTTCCTTCAGTAGTAAAAGTAATTGTACTTCTCAAAGTAATGCTGTGAATGTAAAACTTTTACTTGTAACAGAGTATTTTACACTGTGCCAATGATAATTTTTCTTGAGTTTTGATTTAAATGTCCTAAATATCACTGACAGGGTGTTAACATGTCTGACCTGCTGCCTCCTGTCCCTCCCATCAGAATAATACACTGAATAAAGGTAAGGAGGGGATGTTTGAGGGGAAATTTACTTATAATACAATGGGGGGTGAGGTGAAGGTAAAGTCTGACTCCAGGCACATCTGATCCAACATTTGACAGTTGTTGCACAGCAGTGAGGGGTTGGGGGGCAACGGCCTGTTGAACAAAAGGTCAGCAGGCATCATTTCAATGACAGACTGAGTCTTTGACAGACGCACATGTTGCTCTGTTTCCAGCCAAACACTGGTTTTCACTGCAGTGTCCCGGCTGGGAAGAGGTCAAAGGTTATGGCTGGATGAAGCAGCAGTGATGGGAGATTGTCACGGCCCGGTGCTCATGGTGCAGCAAGCAGGAGTCTGACACGCAGAGTGAACTCATTCTGTTCAGCCTGCAAGCTCATCTCAGGCTGCCAAATTAGATCCATTGCCAATTCATGAGAGGCAGACATCTGACAGCATGCTTGTCAAGTTCCCTGGAATATATGTGTTCCAGTGACGCACCAACCACACTGCTCATGAATAGGCCTGCATGTAATGTCAGGCCCTCAAATTGACATAAAGAGCTTATAGTTAAACATTGGACACCAGGGGGGAATGAAGGACTGAGATATGTAACTGAGTAAAAGTACCACAAATACATAAAATGCTTTACTATGCATAAAAATCAGTTTCTCCTTTACCTGCATTACTAATGTATCTATAAATATGATGCAAGACATTCATATATATCTTTCATTTAGCATTTGAAGCATATTTTGTTGAGCATACTTTACCTAATTATGAGGCAAATATGGAACAAATGTGGACTAGACTTGTGCATTTATCAACGTAATCAACAGGCTCAATAAGGTTAAAATACTGTTTATTATCTTTAATCCGTTCTTTAGTGGAACACTGCTTAGTGAGGGTTTTAGTTTTAAGAAAACTACATTTCCCATAAGTTCTTCACTGAGCGCACGCGCAGTTATGTCATAACGACATGACGAGTTGTTGTGTTTTCTGTAGCAACCAATTTTCTGAATTGAATAAAGTCGCCGTCAAAGGTAAAGAAACGTTGAAAAAAGTATGGTTATTTTTGAAAATATTTGGATTAAATTCGGAAATACACATGTCACAAATGTAACAGTAATTTGTAGCGCGAGTTAGCCCGTTAGCTGCTTCATGAGTGCAGGCGTGAGCTAGCATTAGCTAACGGTTAATGTAACGTAGCTAATTCACCGCTAGTTTGATCTGATGGAAACAATGCAAAACGTTATTTTACCGGTGTTGAGATATTTTTCAAATGGCCTGGGTTGGTTCGATATAAATTGTAGTTATCCCCAATAATGCAAACTTTAAAAAGTAGTCTAAATGATGTGAGGCCAGATTCCGTTAACATTCTGGTACCTTTGTGGCTAACTGTTGAAACTTACGTTACGTATAATTTCAGGGCGATGACTCTAGAAGAGGAGGAATAACGAAAATCCGTTTTCAATTCGGCATATATTTAACTAACAAAGCAGCGGCTTTTCATTTAAATATTACGTTTTAGAACCGGTTCCCCAAGCATTACTGCCTTATTTCAAACAGAGATGGGTGCAGCATCAAGCGAAGATGTCGCAATATATGCTTTTCTGCATATATTGCATATATTGAATCTCCAAAGACAAACTAGTTTAGGTTCAGGTTAAAAATATCTCCGTATACTACTCGTCGTTTTTTATTATTAGTCTAGGACTTTGAAAAAACTTAGTGGTTGATACAGTGAACGTACATATAGAAATCTATGCCATCTTTACATTTTCAGGTTGAAGTATGACAACGCTAATGGATGAGACGGCAGAAGATGTCCCTGTCAAAGACATCACTGTCAACATGTCCCGACTTGCGGCTGGTCCCCAAGGTCTGTGATGCAGCCTGTCCTCAGGACAGGATGGCTCAGTTGTAGTTTAAAATATGAAAAAATGTTATTCAGAAATCACAGTGCATAACTGTTAGTAGTATGTTTACTGCTTAATAGTAATTTTGAATGAATTCTAGTATAAATTAATAGTGAATACTTTACTGTATATGCAGCAAGTAGGTTAATGATAGACAGCCTTAGAGGGCAAAGAGCAGGACAGTATATGCTTGTTTTGGGTTGGCCTGAGAGACCGGAAACAAGCATATCTAAATCCTCCTAATTTCTCATTACTGACTACATTTGCTGACAAGCTATTTATGTATTTCTCATTCCCATCCTCACTGTTCTCAATTTTCTCTGCATTCCGTGATCACTGAATTATTGTCAGGACATTCACATCACTGACTTTTGTTTATGCCCTTAGGATCACTGTAAAACAAAAATAAATAATTGAGACTTTTTTCTTTCTGGTGACAGACTCCTTTGTGAATCAAAATACTCGGACCCGACAGGACATCTCTCGGGTGTCCAGGGAGGAGCTGGAGGATCGGTTCCTGCGCCTCCATGATGACACTCTGTTTCTCAAAGAGCACATTCACAAACAGGACGACAAGATCAAGAAGTGAGAAACACAGAGTAGCAGTTCTGTTGTTGTTCCCTTTTCCATCAATTCAATTCATCTTTATTTATATAGCGCCAATTCACAACAAAGTCATCTCAAGGCACTTTACAGAATAAAGTCGAGACTATATAGATGTATAGAGAAAACCCAACAATTCCCCCTTGACCAAGCCTATAGGCAAGAGTGGAGAGGAAAAACTCCCTTTTACAGAAGAAACCTCCAGCAGAACCAGGCTCAGGGTGGGCGGCCATTTGCCTTGACAGTTTGGGGTGAGTGGAAAGTGAAGAGAGGAAAGAAAAAGAATAACAACAGCAACAACAAAACATCGGGCAGGTTGGTAGGACCAGTAGCTGCACACTGGAAAACACACAGCTCCAAAGCCGGGGACACCTGCAGAAAGGGACAGATAGAGGGAGACAGAGAAGGAGAAATACAACTACGGGAGAAAACACAGAGTTAATGTCCAACAGTGGTGACAGCAGTCTAACCCTATAGCAGCACGACTATACCTAACTATAAGCTTTATCAAAAAGGAAGGTTTTAAGCCAAGACTGAAAAGTAGAAAGTCGAATCTGAACTGTCATCATCGGTGCTCCTCCATGAAATTGGAGGACTCTGGGTTGATGGATTTCAACTGCACTATCAATGTCTGTGCAGTGGAGATGGAGGTATCCTGACTTTCACCTAAAAATACTTTAGACATTCCCTGAAGAGAGATAGAGTTCAGTTCTGACACTGTAGAAATCCCCTCATTACACGTCCACGGAACCTTCTGTGTAAAATTGGTGGATTGTCCCTTTAAGTTTGATATCATTATACACTGATCCTTCATTCTCTCTAATTCTTGCATATAATCATCCTTCTCAACCTCTGACCTTTAGGCTTGGCACAAAGCTGATGAGGCTGGTGAAAGACAGGGGTCGAATGGAGCAGCTAGCAGCAGGGGGCAATCATCCTGTGTCAAGGGTTCGGGACATAGAGATGGAGGAGATGATGGAGGAGCTACAGGAGAAGGTTCGGGGACTGCAGACTGAGAACGAAGGACTGAAACAGCGGCTCCTCATTGCCAAACAGCAGCTAATGAACTCTCAATGCAGGAGGCCGGCACCGTACAATCATGTCCAGTCACGAGTCAACTCAGGGCTTAAGAAGCTAAGAGACGATACTCCATCTCCGTTAAGACCCAAAAGTCAGTTAGGCTTATTTTAATGTGAATCACACAACAGAAACGATAACGCCACAGTGAGTTTGAAATTATTGTTTTAAACCAGCAAACAAATTCTTTGATTTTTGTCTCCTGCAGGTACGAGGAGCCTCGAGGGAGGTGCAAGACCTCCAACCGGCCAGCTGCCTCGATACGGACAGAGCCTGTTGGAGGAGGCAAGGGCTGAGATCCGCAACCTGTGAGCGCTGCACATCATCAGCTCCTCTGTCAAACAAAAAAAACACGAATCACCAATCATGACCACATGTGGTTCCACCAATTATAATTGTTAATCACTGAGTGGAATTAGAAGATTTCACCTGAGGGAAACACATCTTAATCCATTGTATACTGTGACATTATATTTGTAAAAATGTTCTTTGTCTGTGTTTCAGAGAAAATGTGATAGAGTCCCAGCGCAGCCAGATGGAGGAGATGGAAGCAGCATCCGAGCTGCTGAGGGAGGAAGTGAGAAGGAAGGAGGCAGAATATGAAGAGAATCTTCTGCAGGTCCGACAGCAACAGACCTCCAAACTGAGGTAAGGGTCAGTTCACTGTTCGGGTGGTGAATTGAGGTTCTAAAAGCTTTTTGCTCCTGAGATTTTATGTGGACAAATGCACTCACTGCTTTAGTACTTGATATGCCATTTTTCCACACAGGAATGCTCCTGAGGACGTGTAACCCTAGTCGCTGATCTAATGATAACCTGTGTTTGAAAACACTGGGTTCATGCATGATCTAGATTTACAAACCGTTTCTTTCTTAAGCAGCATGTTCAAGACTTATAAAGAATCTGTGGCCTTCAGAAGTTTTCTTGGATTTAGAATTTTCTCAGAGGTATAAACAGATTTCAAGAGCAGTCAGACCTGAGCCCCTTTCAGACATGCACTGGAATTCAGACATTTTCCAGACTTTCTCTGGTGTGGGTGTATGTGTAAACGCAAACAGCCAAGTCTGTTGGCCCTGACGTTACCGGGACTTTACCCAGGCTAATCCCTAGTGCAAAGTCCGGATTATCTCGACCTGAGCTCATTTGTGAATAGAGGAGGTTATACTCCAGAGGTTTAGTTTGACTGAGTGGGTGTGTTGATGGCATCCATTTCCTGTGACTGCCGTGAAACCGGGAAAGTTTGAACAACCGAAGGTGAAGAACTCATTTATTCATACGAAAACAACTTCCTGTAGCCAGAACCATTCCCTCTTTATTTCTGTCTCACCTGCTCTGATCTCACTTCGCTGACATATCCTCTGATATTCATTGTGCCTCCTCTAATATGATGACTAGTTTAGTTTAATGATTTCTGTCATTTGAAGCTCCACTCCACTCCACTCACCACATTCTGCTTTTTATTGTGGTTTTAAATTTTAATGAATTACAATTTCCTACAAACATAGTAGAACAGGATCCTAAGGGCCCAAACATGCTTGCTTTGAAGGATCCAATCCTTCACATCGTTCCATTCTAACAATGCTGTCAGCTCTGTAGATATTCACAGCAGCTCAAATGAGGCTGCGGAACAATAAGAAAATGCATGTTACAGTTTTATGTCAGAATGTTACACTTTCAGTATTTAAACATTTTACAACACGTGCTGAGTCCTAATTGCTTTTTTGTTTGTTTATTTCTTTGTGTTTGGTCCTTTTTCTTATTATCAGTGAGGCAGAGAAGGAAGTGGTTTGATCAGAGTTCTCTCCAACCAGTCATAAACAAGGAGGCATGTGCTAGAGTGTGCTAAAACAACCTTTATGGTAAAGTAGTTATTGATCAAATGAGGAAGAAGCGGTTATCGTTGGTTTCAGATGAGCCACTTAAGACAGGTTTTTGCTGTTAAGTGAGTTTGGTGGATCTAAGTTTTATGAATAAACTTGCAGATAAAAGTCAGAAAAATTTATTGAAGATGTAGATTTGTATGTTACTAATTGTATTGGGAAAATGAAAACAGTGTGTGTTGTTTTTGCATTGTTCACTTACAGCTGCAGCAGTTTTAATGGAATAAGAGTTTTTCTGCAATTTACATTATTTGGCCACAGACTGAATGTGGGATTTGAAGTTCGCACTCTATATGTATCTGCGGAGTATCACATTGTTCTATTTCTCTTAGGTCACATGTCAACAGCAATGTGATGATGATGAAACTGCAGAAGCAGCTGGCTGACCGGTCCAGTGTTGTCACAGAGTTGGAGGGTCGATTTCAGCATCTACAAGAGGTGACATTTATTTCCAGCCTCTTCCTCCCTAAAATCCTGCAGGAACAGCACCTCACCAAGCAAATTATCATTTCAGTCCTGAAAAATCAACACCTGCAGCTCTGTGGAACACAGGTGTTGACACTGTGACTTGTGTGATACCGTACAGTTCTAATGTACTCCAGAGAGGTTTTCAACCAACCACCCAACAGTAAAAATGATAACAGCTCTGATCAAAAAGAAAACGGAATCAAATAGCATCCAAAATATGTTACCTTTGAAAAGCAGAAAATAATTAAAGAGAGACAGAGACATGTCCAGCACACCTGTCAGTAAAACAGGATGCGCACCAGTATTAGTAAAAATTAGGGCGTTAACGTGTTAATATTTCAGTTCATAGTCTGATAAAACTGATTTTAGTGATTGAAATTTACCTTTGAGTTTTCATAATGAAAATGAAAACTACAGGTAAAGCAGTTAAATCAAAATTTAAAGGAAAATAAATTCCTGAATATTCTTACTAACATATTTATTGTGTATTTGCGGGTTTCAGAGTCAGCAGACATTGAAGGCCAGTCATGACGCAGCATTGCTGAGGGTGGAAGAGCTGTCGGCCCAGCTCAAAAATGAGTGGATGAAGAGTCTGGACCTGGAGAAACAGCTGCAGAGCTCAACCATATCCAAGATTAAGATGGAGCAGGTGATCACACTGCACCGCAACATGTTTGTTCAGAGAATGTGAAATGTCTCACATTTTTTTAGCAGGTGTCAAGGAAGGTCACATCTCTCCCTGTCCTCTTCATCTGCAGTTCTCAGAGGATTCTCATCTGTTAGGCCCTTCTGTTTTTAAGTGGAATAAATTCCCTGCTAATATATTACAGCAACAGAGTTACTGCACCTCCACAAAGACTCACTTAGGCCACTGGGGAATCTGAGGAACCTTTTAACTAAAATAACAAATAATCAAGCAAAATAACTAATGCAGATTCTTTTATAGTAAAAACTGACATATTTAGACACTTCGATCACAGTATTTCAACTGTTGAGGCGTTCACTGCCAATCAGTCTGTTTTGTTTTGGAAAAAATAGCCAAATGACAAATTAATAGAATGCAGATGTGTTGGAGAGAAAAATCTTTGTGTAGAAATGATAAAAAATAGAAATCTTCATTGTATTAATGAAGTGTTTTATGCATGAACATCTAAAACTCCTTCCAGCCTGTTCATTGAAAGCTTAGGCAAAGGTAGTTTCAGCAGGAGACCTGACTCTTTTCTGTTCCGTGTGCTGTTTAGTTGCAGGAGCGGATCAGTGAACTGGAGCAAGAAAGGGACCTGTTGAAGGAGAACAATGAGAAACTAGTCAACAGGTAAGAAGCCTCAACTCTGGTGATTTGTTCTATGTGGATATTTTAGGTGAAGCTGCAGCTGTTGTGAACATACCCTGTGCCATTACGCTGTCTTTTCTCCATCTGAGGACCCATGGACCCACGTTAAGGAGACTTAGCTGTCTCTCTAAATGTATTTAAGTTGAAATGCATGAGGTTTACATGTCAACACCAGCGCTCATTACGATTACGTAATTATCATAGTCCTGTGTGTTTCTAGTGCCTTGGATATATCTCAACAGCAAAAATGGAAGATTCAGGAGCAGCAGCTGAGGCTACAGATTGCGCAGCTGGAGGCGGCGCTGAAGGCTGACCTTATTGACAAAAATGAAATCCTGGACAAAATCAAGGCTGAGAGAGGTTCTTTCTTAAATCCTGTAACTTTGCATGTTGATTACATGAATGAAGTACAGCACAATGTCTAAGTTGTAAAGATATAAAAAATAATTTCATTAACTGTCACATGAAAAATACAGAGGGGAACGAGATCATATTATTCTCAAAAATAGTATGATGAGTGAAATGATTGTATAATGTTATTTCATAATTTCATCAATATGATTATTTTTTCAGACACAAGTGAAAAGCTGACAGAAGAAAATAAGAAGCTTCAAATCCAGTTTCTTGAACAGAAGCAACAAATCGAGGAACTGAGCAAACGTTTGAAATTCTATAGAAGAGTGAGTTGATCCCACTTTAGATTAATTGCTAGTATCTTATTGTCAGTAATGACTACGTACATTTCCCATGTTTAGAACCTCTCTACATGTCAGTATTACTGTATATAGAGTGCATCCAGAAGGTATTCCCAGTACTTAAGTTTTTCCACAATTTATGTTACAGCGTTATTCCAAAATTGATCAAATTCATTATTTTCCTCATAATACTACAAACAAAACCCATAATGACAATGTTAAAGAAGTAAATTTTTAAAAAATAAAAAACAAGAAAAAACCCAGTACATAAGTATTCACAGCCTTTGCCATGACAATCAAAATGGAGCACTTGACATGTTTCCACTTATCATCCTTGAGATGTTTCTACAACTTGTTTGGAGTCCACCTGTGTGAAAATCAGCTGATTGGAAAAGATTTGGAAAAGCATACACCTGTCTATATAAGGTCCCACCGTTAACAGAGCACAAACCAAGCCATGAAGCCCAAGGAATTGTCTGTAGACCTCTTAGACAGGATTGTATCGGGACACAGATCTGGGGAAGGGTACAGAAAAATTTCTGCAGCATTGAAGGTCCCAATGAACACTGTGACCTCCATTATTTGTAAATGGAAGAAGTTTGGAATCACCAGGACTTTTCCTAGCGTGGATCAGCCAACCAAACTGAGCGATCGAGAGAGAAGGGCCTTAGTCAGGGAGGTGACCAAGTACCCGATGGTCACTCTGAAATAGCTCCAGTGTTTCTCTGTGGAGAGAGGACAATCTTCTAGATGAACGACCAGCTCTGCAGCACTCCACCAATCAGGCCTGTATGGTAGAGTGGCCGGACGGAAACCACTCCTCAGTAAAAGGCACACGACAGCCCAGAGAAACAAAATTTTCTGGTCTGATGAAACAACGATTGAGCTCTTTGGCCGGAATGCCAAGTGTCATGTCTGGAGGAAACCAGGCACCACTCGCCACCTGGCATCATGCTGTGGGGATGTTCTTCAGCGGCACGAACTGGGAGACTAGTCAGGATTGAGGGAAAGATAAATGCAGCAATGAACAGAGACATTCTAGATGAAAACCTGTTCCATTCTGCTCTGGACCTCAGACAATTCATAAGCACACAGCCAAGATAACAAGGGGCTGGCTACTGGACAAGTCTGTGAATGTCCTTGTGTGGGCTTGAACCTGATTGAACATCTCTGGAGAGATTTGTAACTAGCTGTGCACCGACACTCCCCATCCAACCTGATGGAGTTAAGGAGGTACAGCAAAGAAGAATGGGAGAAACAGGCCAAAAATAGGTGTGACAAGCCTGTAGCATAATACTCAAAAAGACTGTAATTGATGCTAAAGGTGCTTCAACAAAGTATTAGGCAAAGGCGGTAATAGGCTTGTGATTTTTGTTTTTTATTTGCAAAGATTTCAAAAAAACGTCTTTCACATCATTATGGGGTATTGTTTGTAAAACCTTGAGGAAAATAATGAATTTATTACATTTTGGAATAAGGCTGTAACATAACAAAATGTGGAAAACGTTAAGCGCTGGGAATACTTGCTTGATGCACTGTATAGTTTAGATTTGCTGAGTGCAGTAACACAGGTAACGCTAAAGGCATGTGGACTTTCCTAAACCACAAAACCAGATCATTGCAGTCTGAGTGTTGTTGTTTTAACAAATATCACAAATACAAATAGTTTGTGAACTATATGTCTAATAAACAAGTCCCAAGACAGAGTAAAAGCAATGTCTGCAGGCTGGGTAGCCACTTAGCTGCTGAGCTATAGCATGTTAAACAGCATCACTGCATCATCGCTTTTGTGACAGTTTTTGAGTGAAAAAAGCATGACTACATGTGAAGGCAATTTGATTTATTTTATTTGCCTTTTTTAGAATATAAAATGAACTAGGACAAAGGGATTTTTTCACCGATAATCAGCAACTTGTGGCAGGGTCATGTTTGTCAGATGTACTGTGTGTTGTAGTTTAATGGATTCATTATGTGTTCTTTTCAGGAGAATGATTACAACGCATCTGAACTTACTGAGGCACTGCTGCAGATTAAGGTAATTCAGCCTGACTTTGTCACCTATTAATGTTTTTCCTACATTATGTAATAATTAATGTTGAGGTGAATCACAGTGGTTTGGCAGGTTGGGTTTTGTGCTATGCATTTGTTCACCTTTAATTGATTCTGGTTTCCCTGGTTATTAAGAAATTTAAGACATCTTCTGAAATGTATACATCTCTCCTTAAGTCTCGTAAATCTCAAAGGAATGGAGATCTGGGCTTCCTGAAGGAGGTGGATGAGGAAGGGAACAGCAACAAAGAGAGCTCAATCAGAGAGCTGCGAGCTGCTCATGCTGAAACCATTCAAGAGCTGGAGAAGACCAGAAACATCCTGAGCATGGAGAGCAAGATTAGCAAAGACTACAAGGTAGAGATATTCAACATCATTGCTCTGAAACCTTCACTGCTTCATGAAGAATGTCTCTTTATAGTGTAAAATCAAACTGTGTACACAATATTTAGTAAACCCTGTTTTCTTCTCCTGGTCCTGAGGCGGAGCTAGAGGCAGTGTTACGGAAGATGGAGAGTGACAAAGTTGAGTATGACCAAAAGCTCAAACAACAGGCCCAACTCCTGGACACAAGGGCAGCAAAGATCAAGAAACTAGAAGGTATTTGTCAAACATATCCATTAGTCTCACAGACAAGAAGTGTACATAAACCAAATTGGTGGTGCCTGCATGATGATTACAAGATTCACAAAAGTCCTAAGTTTCTGTGTTCAGTAATGTTGAAGATATTTACCACCTCCTGAGGGAAATGTCTGACTCCTGAGCAGCTAAACACTACACCAGGTTTTCTCTAACTGCATCTTTCTGCTCTTCGCTGCTTAGCGGGTAGTGAACAGTCAGCTCATTATTCTGTGCAGCTTCTTCTCACTTTAACATTAAAAACTACTCGCACAGTTTCATGTCATACATTGATAAAGACTAAAGATCCACTTTTGTTGCATCTAAGGGAAATCATTTGTGCAGCTGCAACACAGTGACAGACAATACTGGACAATGTCCATGGAGTACATAAAGAGAAAAGTCTGAACTTCTATCACTGTATTTTCTGTGAGTTCACCATATTGATAGCAGAGGGTACAAATAAAGCTTGGTATGTGTTGGATCTGGCTTGTGGCTACCTAAAGAGAGAGCCAGAGGCTCCTTAATTGAGTTACAATGAATTTATTGTTATTTATAACCATACTGTTTAATAAACTTCTGTGTTTAACACTGAGCTGAAGCAGCAGATAAAAGACAGTGTTAGCACACTTTCAGTGTAAGACCTAAAGGACATGTTTGGCCACTTTAAAGACAGTGTTGAAATGGAGGGTAAGTTGAGCTGCTCCTCACACTTTACACCTCCGTTGTTTAGGAAAGCATTCAATGAAAAAGTTTTTTTATGTGTGTAATTGTGTAGTTAAATACAATGTTCCAGTTCAGCTTACATTATCTGTGAACTAAAACTGTCTTTTTTCATGTCTCTGCTCCTCAGCAAAGCTGAGGGACATCGCCTACGGCAACACCAATGTCTTCAAACCAGATATCACTGATGAGGATGATGCAGGTGAGTTTGATAAAACTCTAAACCTGGAGCATGGCGAAAACCTCCTGGAGCTTCAGATCATTAGTGCCATGCTGTCTTCGTCTGCTCTGGAGACTTTGGGTGACCATGAACCCTCCACATTCTTCACCTACTCCTTCTACCTGTTTGAGATGCACTCCACTCCAGTGGTGATGGGCCACAAACCCAAATATGGCTTTACGTCTAAGTATGTGGTGAGCATGGACGACCGGTTCCTGGACTATATCCACAGATGCTCGCTTACTGTGGAGCTGCATCAGGCCTTAGGATTAGACTGGAAGACGCTGGCGACTGGACGGATACGACTGCAGCAGCTCCTGGAGAAGGATGGGAAAATTAATGGGACCATACCACTGGTCGGTGAGTAAAAGCACTTATAAATAACATTCATTGTTGGCAGGTAGTAAGATAATATAGCAAAATGTGTCAATTAAATTAGATGAAACCTAATTTTTGTGTATTTTATTTTATTTTACTTACAAAAAACCAATACATCAAAGTCTGATTTTCATCCTGGATTCTTAATACGTATATCATCTAAACATAAGGTCAAAGATGTCTTAATTTATGTGGTTTACAGTTACTATGGTTACAGCTGTCTCCATCTTTGTGGTGTGCAATCACTGTTATTACACATCTCTCCACCGTTGTACTGTACAGTTGAAGTTTTATGTAAATGGACTGGAGTAAAATAATACTGTACTTCAATTGATATTAACCATCATGCCTTGGGCATCCAACAAGGAGTCTTCATCAGTTATCTGTTTAGAGTTGATTTGGTGAAAGTCTTAACTTCCCACTATCATCATCACCAATATCATCTTTATCATCATTATCATCGCCATCATATCATTCTCATCATCACTATCATCATCCCCATCATCACTATAATAATCATCATCACCACCAATATTATCTCTATCATCACCATCTTTACTATCATCATCACCATTATCATCGTCACTATCCACAGACGCTGACTAAAACTTGTAGAAAAAACACACACGGTTAGGTAATCGTTAGATCCCGGTGATGTGTCAGAAGATTTAAATAATGAAAGAAATTCGTGGGGGCAGCTGTGTGCAGTGTTACAGAGGTGTGAGTGTGTGTCTGTGCCATTATACCCCATGGTCACTTTTGTGTGCTTGTAGGTTTGTCAGATGAGGTGCAGTCCTTTGGCTCTGTGGATTACTGGCTGAGGCTCAGGATTCCCATGACAGAGACCATCCGTCTGTATAAAGAGAAGCTGAAGGCTGTGGGCTACACAAGTATTGCACAAAGTGAAGAAGCACAGGTATAAATCCCCTTTACATTTTTGAAAGATGTACCAGTAGACTGACTGGTAAATTGAGAGCTTGGCCTTCCAGCTCAGCTCCTTCTTCACCACAGTGGGTCAGTACGTCATTTGCATTACTGCTGACACAGCTACAATCCGCCTGTGAGTCACATGCGTTATTATGCCACCACTTGTAAACAAGTGGGGGGCATACCTTTACAAAGGTAAAGGTATTAAATGTTGTTTTACAATCCCTGTCAAAAGAAAGGAGAACCCTCTAATATTTGCTTACATTTGGTTTATGGAATGTCACAACATTTATTTCCATTCAAAGTTGCTTAGATTTTTCACTTTCATGAAATTGAGTTCCAATATTGTGTAATGTCTTCTCCAGCACATCCAAAAGATTCTCAGGGGGGTTAAGGAGGCCAATCCATGTGTGAAATTATATCTTGTGCTCCCTGAACCACTCTTTTACATTTTGAGCCCCACCTCTTTGCTTAGTTGAGTCCAGGCAGTGTGGATAACTAAGAAATGATTTGGGGGGGTGGGTCAAAGCAGTCAAACAGCCATTTATTAATTCCCTTATCACGCAATAACAGCAGGTATGAACCAGTCTGTAAAGAAAATATTCAGTAATAATTTCATCTTTACGCTTATGTTTTCTAACCCTAACCTCTGATTAGTGGTTGATTGGTGAGTCTAATACATTGCAACATGACAACAAATAATGTAAACATGGCCATCACATTTTCTGTCTGGTTTAAGCTTCTTAGGTGACATCACTTCCATAGTTTGTCAGTGGCAGTTTGTGAAACTGCCCAGAGGTTTTCACGCAGCAGCAAGAGCCCATCAAACATTCGCAAAAATAACTAAGCAAAAAATAATTACTGAATTTCCCACCGTTGGCATAGCCCAGGTGAAGCCCCTCGCAGCTCTAAATACCTTGAGCTACCTTGACCAAACAGTCTCTATTCACCCAGCTGTTTCTTCAGTGAGCCAGGACCCTGATGTCACACTGCAGTGGTCTGGCTCTGTAACCGTGGCTGGAGACACAGTCCAAACCTGTGGTTTTCTGGCCCTGTCGGACCACCAATGGCCTTCCCTGACGTGGGCCTTTTCCTCGCCTTGGTTAAAATAAGACATTGGACAGCACCTGCTGCACCTCATTTGGTCAACCGGTCTACTCATGCTGGAACAGTCCATCTAACCACCTTTTCCGGAGCTGGAAAGGCTGACTTCCCCAGAAATGGTTCCCTCTGACTGCCTGCCGCATCAGATGCCAGACAGCTCAGCCCCCACAGGCGGACGATCTACTTGCCACAGTCCCACAGCGCATCTCACCACACCATGGGCAGCACCATCAGGTCATGCTGCCAGTGCCTCGCCAGACCAGACGTGCAGATACTATCTCACAATCGTGACATACTAAGTCAAAATAATGAGATACTTTCTCAATATTATGAGTTACTAAGTTAAAAAAATTATACTTTCTCAATATTTTGGCTTGGTCAGAGCTGGCTCTTGGCATAGGCCAAGGTCGCCACCTGCTAAAGGGGCGATGCTGCACGCCCTCAAAAGAAAATAAAAAAAAAAATCAATCATTAAATCAATAAAAGTAATAATTTGCAGCCCCGGCTATCGTCCTTTCCTTGTACTCTGTCTTGAAAATAAAAAAATAACAAAGTGCCAGTTCTATTCTGTGCTGCCCACTGGACTCTGTGGAGGAGGTGGGTGAGAGGAGGATGTTTGCAAAGCAGACAGTACCTGTGGATGGATGGACAATACCTGTCACTCACTGCATCAGAAAGTGGAGGCTCTGTGCAGCTCCTTCAGCAGCAGACTGATTAACCTTCACTGTAGGAAGCAGTGTTAACGCAGGTCTTTCATTCTCACTGCTGTAAGAGCGACTGGGGGAACTGTGGTGCAGGAGGTAGAGCGGTTGTCCACCAATCCCACAGTTGTTGGTTCGATCCCCGGCTCCTGCGTTCATATGTTGAAGTGTCCTTGAGCAAGACACTGAACCCGAACTTAGTTGCCAGCTGCATAGCAGCTCCCCCCATCTGTGTGTGTGTGTGTGTGTGTGTGTGTATGTGATTGTGAGTGCGAATGAGCAAATAAGAAGCAGTGTGAAGTGTTTTGTGTTCCAATAGGTTGAAAAGCGCTATATAAGTGCAGACCATTTACCATTTGTAAGACTGCACAACTCAGGAGTTCAGCTAAATATTCCTGGTCATGCTTGAATACTGTAAATTCTCTTGTCTGTGTGTTTATTTATAAATGCTTTTCTATATACATCGTATATTCCACGTTTCAGTTTTTTAAAATACTTAAAAAAATGCATTTTGCACTTTCCTATGGGCCTATAAGGCCCATTGTTACCAAATATAAGTACATATAAGTATTCACTGGTCATAGCTATCAGGACTTTTTAAGTATTTCCACAAAAGCTGAACAAGAACTCTGGTTTTATTTATGTTATTTCATTTAATGGGACGGCGCTAAACCTTGATCTCACCTAGGGCACCAAAATGTCTGGAGCCAGTGCTGGATTGTTAACTCAAAAGAGCAAAAAGCGATTTTGAAATTTGCCGTTTTCCTCATATGCAACACAAGCAAATGGGTGAGACAAAGTTTAGCGGGTATTTAGGGAGCTTAGACAGATAAAGTCATCATAGTGGGTGGCAGTAACTGCCTCAACATTCCATTTAATTCATTATTAGATTAGATTGGTTTCTCCTCATAGTTCTCTTTTGTTTGACCATTTTCTAATAACATTTAATAACACTTTTGCAAATGCGCATCTTAAAGCAGACGTCACAAAAGTTGAAAGGAAGTTTCATTAATTTTGAAGTTTAAAAACGTACAAAAAAAACTCCTCCTTGAGGCCAATGTTAATAAAGGACAATAAGAACAACCCCTAATTTCTTTTCAGCTGGGAAAATAATCAAGCTAGTTAGGCGCCGGTAGCTGTCCCCCAGCAGTTCCCGAGCAGCTAAGACTTGGTGAAAGTTCGTAAAAGATCTAATGCTAAACACACGCCCAAGCTTCATCACCAGTCTGTTCACCAATGGTTTGCAACGGATTTTCCCCACTCAGCGACGCACCTGGTGAGAAACCAACTGTGGTAATTGGCAGCTCTATAGTCAGAAATGTGAAGATAGAGACTCCCTCAGCCGTAGTCAAATGTCTTCCTTGCGCCCGAGCGGGTGACGTTGAATCATATTTGAAAACTCCTGGCTATCCTTCTGGCGATTACGCAGATCGGAGGTCAGCAAAATTATCATTGAATCGATGTGAAACTTTGCCAAGACAATGTTGGACTTTCTCTGGACCCCTGCCAAATCTGACATGTCGTCATTCAACCGATGGCTGTCTAGGGGGTGTCCAGCAAACGATGTGGGCTACATAGATAATTAGAAACATTTTGGGGGAAAACCTAAGCTGGTTAGGAGAGATGGCATCCATAGAGACACTCTGTTCCCCGACCAACTCTTCTTTTCCTTTCGGCTGTTCCCTTTCAGGGGTCGCCACAGTGAAACATGTGCCTCCTTCTAAGCCTGTCCTCTGCATCCTCTTCTCTAACACCAACTAACTTCATGTCCTCTCTCACTACATCCATAAATCTCCTCTTTGGTCTTCCTCTAGACCTCCTGCCTGGCAGCTACAAACTCAGCATCCTTCTACCAATATATTCACAGTTTCTCCTCTGAACATGTTCAAACCACCTCAATCTGGCCTCTCTGACTTTATCTCCAAAACATCTAACATGAGCTGTCCCTCTGATGTATTAATTTCTGATCTTGTTCATCCTCGTCACTCCCAAAGAGAACCTCAACATCTTAAGCTCTGCTACCTGCAGCTCTTCCTCCTGTTTTCTCCATTGCTCTGAACCGTTGACCCTAAGTACTTAATGTCCTGCACCTCCTTCACCTCTGCTCCCTTTAACCTCATCGTTCCACCTGGGTCCATCTCATTGACACACATGTATTCTGTCTTACTGCGGCCAAGCTTCATTCCTCTGAGGAACTCCAGAGCAGACCTCTCTAAATTACATAAATCATAAGTGAACACAAAGAGTTAATCATGGTAACCTAATAAAAGTTGAGACTACTCCTATTACAGAACAAAAACCAAACAATTAAATGTGCATTATTAAACAGATCTCTCCCATCTAACTTCTGTTAGTAAGTGACTTAATAAGCGATCATCTATTATTGCTGAATATGGTGGTTTTTGCTTCATGTTGCTCTTTTCTTTTCTCTCTTCACTTTCCACTCACCCGCAACGCAGATGGCCGCCCACCCTGGTTCTGATTTGTTGTGATACATATCTGTTTAGTCTTGACTTAACTATGTAAAGTGCCTGAGATGACTTTGTTGTGAATTGGCGCTATATAAATTGTTGAATTTATATTGTGTTGAAAAGTTGAATTGAATTAGAGGGCCTATAATTTCGTACTTTTAAATTCAGTCAAAATTGAAATGAATTTATTTGGGCCTAATAATATGAGAAATATGCTGTCTAACAATATAGTTACTCTAGATGGCATAACTTTGGCCTCCAGTGATGCTGTCAGGAACCTTGGAGGTATTTTTGACCAGGATTTGTCCTTTACCTCGAACATAAAGAAAATCTCTACAACAGCCTTATTCCACCTACGGAAGGGTGTCTTAATAACTCCCTAACTAGCCTTCGATTAATTCAAAATCCTGCAGCAAGAGTGCTGACTCGATTTAGCAAGAGAGATTAGATTTCTTCTTCATTAGTTTCTATCATTGCCTTCCTATTAAAATCTAGAATACAATTTTAAACCTTTCTCCTTACATACAAAGCTCTTAATGGTCAAGCTCAATCATATTTAAAAGACCTCATAGTACCATATTGTCTGAACTAACTAAACTGAACTAGATTTTAGTTATGATGCTATAGGTTTAGACTGTTGGGGGACCAAGTGCAGTGAGCTCCTCTCCTCTAATTCTAAACCTTTACTTTCCACCACTGCAGGAATTCTTCTTTGTCTTTTTTTTTTCCCATAGTTGGTTTTCTCCCCCTCTGTAAAATGCTAAATGTTCTGCACTTGTATAGCGCTTTTCCACCTATTGGCACTCAAAGCACCTTACACTGCTTCTTTTTCACCCATTCGCACTCACAATCACACACACACTCACACACCAATGGGGGAGCTGTTAAGCAGCTGGCCAACACTCACTGGGAGAAACTATGTTGGGGTTCAGTGTCTTGCTCAAGGATACTTTGATATGGGATCGAAGGAGCTGGGGATCAAACCAACAACTGCAGGATTTGTGGACAACCGTTCTTGCTTTCTGCGTTTCCCATTGTACGTTTACATTTAGTCATTTGTCAGTGAGGTACAAGGTAGCAAAAATTGAAGTCGAGGAGAAAACATCAAAGCTAAGTCCTATCAGAAAAGTTTTTACATTTCATGAGATAGATTTAAGTGCATAGGAAGGTGTGGAAGAGTTCTGTTTTCAGTAGTTTTTTTAATATTGGGAGTGAGTTTGCTCAGCGTGCAGAGTTTGGTAGCTTGTTCCACCATCGTGGGATCATTGGGCTGAAGAGTTTTGCTTTGTGTCTTCTGTGCGGTGCTGGGACCACCAGACCGAAGCAGACGGGAAGGATTGTTAACCTGAATGAGGGAGTTGAGGTAAGCAGGAGCTGTTGAGTTGATCACCCTGTGGGCGTGAGACAGCTTTTAGCCTGATGTGAGCAGCTACAGGAAGGCAGTGTAGAGATCTGAAGAGTGGTGTGACATGGGTCCTTTTTGGCTGATTAAAAATGAGGTGTGCTGCCGCATTTTGGATCATCTGCAAGGGTTTGACTGCGGATGCCAGTGACCCCATCAAGAGATAGATATGACCAGCACCTGTACAATGAGTTGGGTTGTATATTCTGTGAGGGAAGGTCTGATCTTTCTGATGTTGTAGAGGGCAAATCTACATGAGACTGAGGAGATGTGGTCCTTAAAGCTCAGTTGATCGTCAATGATGACCCCCAGACCAACTTAGTGGGCACAATCACTATAGATCCAATGTTGATGTTGATAATTTGTTGTGTTGAAGGTCTGGCCAGGAAGACAAGGACTTCAGTCTTTGAGAGCTGAAGATGTCTCCCTCTTATCCAAGCAAAATGTCTGAGAGGCAGAAATGGGTGATGAGACAGTGGAGTCGTTTGGTGGAAAGGACAGGAAGAGCTGTGTGTCATCAGCATAGCAGTGATAGGAAAGGCCATGTGAGCGGATGATAGAACCCAGGTATGTAGTATAGACAGAAAAAAGATGAGGACCAAGAACTGAACCCTGCAGCACACCAGTAGAGAGGCTATGAGAGTGAGAAACATGCCCCAGCCAGGATACCTTGAAGGTTTGTCCCGATAATAGAGACTGAAGCCAGGCTAGAGGTGATCCAGAGATGCCCAAGTCAAAGACAGTGGACAAGAGGATCTAATGGTTCACTGTGTCAAAGGCTACAAATAGATCGAGAAGGATTAAAACAGAAGACTGACCTGCAGCTTTTGCAGCTCGAAGATATACCATGACAGTCAGGAGCACCATTTATGTGGATTGACCTTTCTTGAAGCCAGACTGGTTGACATCAAGGAAGTTATTCTTGGAAAGAAAGTCTGAGAGTTGATCAATTGTCGTTCCATTGTCTTGGCCAGAAATGGAAGAAGAGAGACAGGTTGGTAATTTTCAACAAGAGCGGGATCAAGAGAAGGCTTCTTGATCAGTGGGGTAATCTGGGCCTGCTTGAATGAGGTCGGAAAAGTGCCTGCTGTGAGATATGTGTTGATGATTTGTGTAATAGCTGGCATTAGTGCGGGTGCAACTGCTTGAAGAGAGTGGAAGGCTATACAATGCTATAAAAATAAAATATAAAAGCAGGAAGTGAATTGTTGCAATTTTTCCTCAAATGAAATATTCAATAATCAAAATTTTAAAAAAATTTGGCGACTGACAGATTAATTGACTTAATCCTTTCAGCGCTACATTTTTAACAATTGCCAGACTTGCAATTTAAAATCCATGTCAAACTTAAATTATAGTTTTACTTTAATTCTTCCCATCTCTGCAGTAGAAAAAGTCTCAATTTAGTTTATGTTCTGTAAATAAATCCTTTGTTTTGTCAAATCCTGCTTCAGCCACACAACCGCAGTTGGAATGAGCTCTTCATCACTGTCCAGCGGTGTCGAGACCTTCAGTCCAGTACCTCCCAGCAGCCGAGTCCCTATGTGGTCTACAAGTTCTTTGACTTCCCCGACTACCCAACCGTCACTGTTCAAGACTGCTGTGACCCGCACTTCAGTGACCTCAAGTCCTACTCTGTCCTGATGGATGTAGATCTGGACCAGTACCTAAAGTCTGAGGAGGTTCAGTTCTACGTGTTTGACTATAAGGAGGAACTGATTGACACGTACCTGGGGAAGGCCAGGGTACCTCTGCTGTCCCTGGCTCAGGGCAAAGGCATCACAGGTGAGGGCTGCTCTGCTGGGGCAAATCAATATAATCTTACTCTACCCAAAGTGTGATCTATTTTCAATTCTGCGGGAAAGATACTGTGTAGCATTGTTTTTGTTTGGTTTTGAGCTACGTAAAACAGCTAATTTATTCATCTTATAGAAGTGTCTATTTTCACACTCATGGTCAGGGGTTTTCTTTTGCTGTTTATCTTGACTTAATAGTAAAAGAAATATAATAATAATAATTGTAAAACAAATTATTAAGTAAAGTATTAAATATGAAATTAGGGACATTGTCATGATCTTTTTATCTGCTGCTATGATGAAGATTGTAGTACATGATTGAAAGCCCCTGCTGTCAGAAGTTGTTTCTCAGCAATCAGCTGTTCTCCAAGTTTTAGCTTTATAACTTCAATAGAGTTGTTAAAATTAGTTCAATTTAGCTTTTTATTTTTTTACAGATGATTAAAGATGTGGGTTTTGTTGGGTTTTGGCATTAGAACATTCCACCTTGAGTGTGATATTTTTGATCAGTAAATCTACAAAATAATTACATCAATCTGTAATTAATGAAAATAATTATCAGGTGCAGACCTAGTTTGTTTCATTGCAGTCTGCCCAGTAGAAATACAATTTTAGTTTTCAGTAAAAATCAATAGAAACAAAACATTTAAATGTGTTTTTATTGTTCTTCTTTAATAGTTACACTGGTTTTTCTAATACTCACATAGGGACCTATTGTTTCGCTGGTCCTCCTTCTTATGTCACTGTGCTGCTGAAGCAACTGCATTTCCCTCTTGGGGAACGTTAAAGTCATACCTTTCCTTTGTCCCTCAGGTGTGTATGAGCTGATTGATCCCTCTGGACGCCTTGCTGGACACATAGAAGTAACACTGGAGTGGAAGTCCACCTACCTCCCTCCATCAGGCTTGATCGTCACTGTTGAAAAGCCAAAGTTCATCCGTAAAGAGATGTTGACAGAGGAAACTGTTGAGCAAGAGCCTGAATGTCATAGTGAGAAGGCCAACAAGAAAGACAAACTACTGACAGACAAAGATTTAGAAGAGATTCTGGAAGAGGGGGAAGAAGCCAGAGACCCTTTTTATTGCTCCCCCCCCTTCTCCTCTAAGGTCAGGAGATCAATTATTATTTTCAGTTTATTAGAGCAGTGTCATTAACGCAGTGAATTATGCTCAAATATTTCAGCCAGTAGAGTAACACAGGTTTTGGAGCTGTGTCAGAGCCATGACCAAAAAAGAAAGTAACCAAAGCTTTCTGGTGAGGCTGCTCTTCATTGATGCTGTTTTCAGTTGTTCATAGCAATGTTTACCTGCCTTTAGGCCCCGCTGCCAGAACTCAGACAGAAGACACAAGTAAAAGAGGGACCAGCTGCAAAAAAAGTCACTTTTGTTGATTTGACAGCTGGAGATGAGCAGGTAAGGTTTTTTTTTTTTATTTAAAACTGATCAGCCAATGGACACAGTTGAATGTGCTGTGCACAATGTTTTAAGTGAAAGGTAAAAAACAACAACTGCTGGAAAGTATTCCTCATCTTTATATTGGCAAGGAACCACAACCTAGTAAAACAAACAAGAGGAAGAGTTGTCTTAAACAGACCTAATTTTGAAAGATGCAGGCTTTATATAGTTTAGTAAAACTGCTGGAATTTGCTGTGTAGGGAAGAGTGGGGTAAGATGAGCCGGTGGGTGATTACATTAGCCTCCTCAATCTGGGCAACTGCACACCTTTTTGACATGTGAGAATAAATTCAGAACCCATAATTTCTAGCTTGCTGTGAAGAAGAGAAAGATGTGGAAGAGTGGAAAGTATTTTGTTAGAAAAAAAATGCATTTTACTTATCAAAGACATTTTTCAAAATGTCAGTTTTTATGACAGTTATGATGAAGTAAATTTATCCAGGTCTTAAAAAGTATATTAAACATGTGGGTGATTAAGTAATGTAATAAAATTATAAGAATCACTTGGCTAAAGATTAATAAGGGCCAGTTTTTCCTACATTGTGGCTCCGTATTGAGCCAAAGACTGCAGAGTAAATTGAACCATAAGGTACTTAAGTTACTGACGTATAAAGTAATACTTTTAGAGAATCCCTGTTTCTCCTTCAATGTGCAGTACATCATATCACACATCTTGTCTTCTTTTCCATTCGGCTGTTCCCTTTCAGGGGTCACCACAGTGAATCCTCGGCCTCCGGCCTATCCTCTGCATCCTCTTCTGTGGCACCAGCTAACTTCATGTCCTCTCTCACTACATTGTCCTCTCCTTCTGTGACCAAAGAAATTTAATTCAATTTAACTTTATTTATATAGTGCCAATTCACAACAAAGTCATCTAGAAACTATACAAGTATGTAGAGGAAACCTCCAGCAGAACCAGGCTCAGGGTGGGCAGCCATCTGCCTTGGGGTGAGTGGAAAGTGGAGAGAGAAAAGAGCAGCAAAAGCAACAACAAAACATCCAGCAGGTTGGCAGGACCAGTAGCTGCACGCTGGAAAACACACAGCTCCAAAGCCTGGGGACACCTGCAGAAAGGGACAGAGAGAGGGGGACACAGAAGGAGAAAGACAACTACAAGAGAAAACATACAGAGTTAATGTCCAACAGTGGTGACATATAAATGTATAGAGAGGAGAGGAGCTTATTGCACTTGGCGGGGTCCCCCAACAGTCTGAACCTATAGCATCAGAACTAAGAGCTTGTTTAGGTTGACTGAGCAGCTTTAACTATAAGCTTTTTAAAAAAGGAAGGTTTAAAGCCTAGACTTACAAGTAGGGTCTGGGTGTCTGCCCCCCGAATCTTGATTGGTAGCCAGTTCCACAGGAGAGAGGTTTCATAGCTAAAGGCTCTGCCTCCCATTCTACTTTTGGAAACTGGGAACCACAAGTAGGCCTGAGTTTTAAATGGTGTAATCGGATGATACGGTATTATGAGCTCTTTAAAATATGATGGAGCTTGACCATGGAGTTTTGTATTTAAGGAGGAGGGTTTTGAATTCTATTCTAGATTTTATGCAAAGCCAATGGAGAGAAGCTAGTGAAGGTAAAATATGATCTAACCTAGTCCAACGTAGAAGTAACAAAAGCATTGAGTAGTTTTTCAGCATCACTTTGAGACTGGATGCTCCTAATTTTGGCAATGTTCCGTAGGTGGAAGAAGGTGCTCTAAAGATCTTTTTTTTATGTGCAAGGTCAAGGACAAATCCTTGTTAAAAAAAAATAAGGTTCCTCACAGCAGTACTGTAGGCCAAAGTTTTGCAATCTAAAGTAACTATTGTTAGACAGCATATTTCTCCTATTTGTAGGCCCAAAAACAATAATTTCTGTTTTGTCAAATTTTCAAATTAGGAAATTAAGACATCCAGGCCTTTATGTCTTTAAGGCATGCTTGGAGCTTGGAGCTTGACTAATTAGTTAGTATTAGTATTAGTAGTTTATGGAATGTTTCCTAATAATGTTGCCTAGACTGGACATATACTGATTGAAAAGTTTTGGTCCTAACACAGAGCCCTGTGGAACTCCATAACTTCTATAGGCTTTTGAGCCTATAGAAGATTCATCATTAACCTGAACAAATTGGAATTTGTCTGACAGATTTAAACCAATGAAGTGCATTTCCTTAAATCCCAAATTCATGTTACAGTCTTTGTAATAAAATGTTTTGGTCAGTGGTGTCAAATGTGGCACTAAGGTATAGTAGGAGGAGTATAGACACAAGTCCGTTGTCTGAAGCCAAGACAAGGTCATCGGTGACTTTCACTAGTGCTGTTTCTGTACTGTGATAAACTCTAAATCGTGCCTGGAAATTTTAGACAGGTGATTCCTTTACAGGTGGTCACATAATTGCTTTGCATCTACTTTTTTAGAAATAAATGGGAGATTGGATATCGGTCTATAACTGGTTAAATCACTTGGATCAAGACAAGTTTTTTTAAGTAGAGGTTTGATTGCAGCAACTTTATAGGCCTTTGGTACATAGCCAGTTTCTGAAGATAGATTGATCAAATCTAATATAGCTTCTCTCAAGTTTGTTAAATAATATGGTAGCATGTAGCAGCAGCAGATTTGTTTCAGTTACCATGACAAATCCTGTGTAACACCCCACAAGCTGCACTGTATAAATAAACTTAGTGTTCCATGTGGGTTTCTGTCACCTTCGTTTACACTATGTTGGTCTTCCAAAGCTTAACAGTGTTAACAAATGGTTTCACAGGTTCTCTCTTTCTTAACAAATGCAGATTTAAACGTTTAAAATTATAAAAAAAAGTCACATGGCGAGTTTACCTCCAGTTGCTTCAACTTACCCAATGATTCAGATCAATTTAGCCCTGATAGGCCAAAGGAGTAATTTATTTTCACAGGACATAATTTCAGGCCGTGTGTCAACAACCAAAAATAGGTACATGCTTCATTTCATTTCTCTAATTTTCCAAACCTACAAGATGACTTAAGTAAACGTTGGGTCATCTTACCCCATTCTGTCCCATGTTTTCCGAACCTATACTCCTGGTAAAACACTCGAAACACATATTCTTAGATACATTTAGGACCATCCGTATTGTTTTAAGGCTGGCTTTAAAATTTGCAAACCTCTCCTTGAATTTGCTGAGTTGGATAAAAAGTGGCCTAGCTGATCAGTTTAAAGTCAGAATGTTTTTGCTGACATGTTGGCATTGTCATCATTAGTTTTGTGTTTGCAGGTTGTGTCTGAAGTGACTCCAGCTCATCAAGGCGCAGTGGAGCAAGAGGATGATGAAGAGGAGTCACACATCTCTGAAGGACAGCTGGTCCCAGCAGGCTCTCAGTCCTACTCTGACGATTCTGATGTCTCTGAGGAAATTACCAAAGGTACAATGATATAGATTGTTTGCATCACGTACAGTGGGTCAAATGTTTCTGTGTCTGTGTTTACTTCTTTATTCAGTTCCTTGTGTACAAAACACTGCAGCAGCCGTCGTACTGTTTCATTTCCAGTGTGGACAGAAAACTCCTAAATGTATCCCAAGTCTCCAAGAGTCTGGCAGTTTTTAAGCCCTATTCTCTGTCTTATAGGTGCAAATGTTTTTGTTTCTTACCAGTGCTTCTTGAGCAGCACGGACTTAAATATTTAATATGTCTGCCAATAATCTTTAGAACAGAGTTCATAAATGTTAATGATGGCCCGCAGAGAGGCATGTGTCTTACTCGCTGTGCTACACAGATGGCTGAGCCAATACTGGTCAGGAGCTTTATAATCTTTTTCTTTTTTTTTTTGCTTTAGTTTTAAAAAGCAGACTGTTGTTTTCACACACTCAGAGCTGTTGGTCAGTTCTGCAGAATCACAGTTGTCCTGTGTTGTGTGATTTATCTCACATCTCTTTTTCTTTCTCTCTGTCTGGGTCCATTTTGATGCAGACGAGGCCCCAGCAGCCAGAGAGGATCAGAGTGAATCGACTCAGTCTGACAGCGATGACTGCATTGTTCACGGTCAGGCCACAGGGAGGAAGGTGAGTGAAACGCCTCACTCTGTTTGCCCTCCACAGATCTGAGAGGAAACCTTGGACAGGAGATGTAGTTAGTGTGCTGGGATGGAACAGAAAGAATGATCAGCGGTTTATCCTGAGACTGCACAGCCGGGTTTTGTTTTTGTGGTGTTTCTGTTCGATTTTATCCTGCGAACAAACAGGAGGTTGTTTCTGACTCCAGGCCTGAGCTTGGTCTGTGTGTTAACCGCAAACCTCCAAACATATTCAGTTTCAGGTCATTTGTAATTCTCTGCTTTGTTACAAAGAGTGCAGCATTAAGTCCAACCAGGCAACAACAGTTCAGTCAGGAGGGACTCGTTAAATTTAGGGCTGAAGCAAACAATTGTTTTCACTGTCTGTTACCCAGCTAGTTAATTACTCAAATAACTACTAAATCATCAGCGTTTGAATACTCAGTAAAGACATGAAAATGCTCTTTCCAACAATATCTTAGACCCCAAAGTGACAAAAAATAAATAAATCAATAGCTTTTGGCTTGTCCCTTCAGGGGTCGCCACAGTGGGATGTGTTCCGTGCATGGATTTGGCATGAGTTTTTACATCGGATGCCCTTCCTGCCACAAACAATATTTATCTGGGCTCAGGACCGGCACTAAGGTGGCCCTTGGTGGCTGGGCAGGGCCACACCTGGTGGGTGGGGGTGGGTGGGGGTGGGTGGGGTTCAAAACTGTGGGCTTCTGTTCCCCAACCCAACGCTCTACCACTGAGCCACCAGCCCTAAAGTGTCATCTTCAGCACATTTGGTTTAAAACAGTGCATGTTTTCTATAAATCTGTTATGTGTGTGTTCAGCCCTCAGATCGTTTGCGGGTGGAGGTGGTGTCTCTTATCCTGAGGCCGGAGTCTCGGGTGGCCCGGGACAGCAGCGTGGTCCGTCTGTTTGTGGAGTACTCTTTCCTTGATCTCCCTACAGAGGAGACCCCTCTGTCTCTGCCTAAACCCCCACAGGGAAAGGGCATCAACTTCAACTACAGCAAAGGTGAGTCCTGGACCAAGACTAAGTCCAGATTCATGCTCCTTCAGGTGTTAGTGGGTACAATATATGACATGAAACAGAACCCCAGGACCTGCATTCTTCCTCAGAACCAGATAAGCTGTCTTTTTCCTGAGGACTCCCTGAATTAATAGAACACAGGCTTACATCTGTAACATCGTTCACGTTGTATTACACACATGCTAATGTTATTACAGCAGTGATACTGTAGATGTCTCCCTGGTCTCCTCCCCTGTCTGCACTGGTTTTAGAAGTTGGTGAAGATGGTGAAAGCAGGGCTTAATGATGGAAAACATTTTGAAATGTGTATTTCAGCCTCATACACTCTGCTCCACACCTGTGATTACAGCAGCAGCTGTAAATGTTGTGTTTAAGGGTTGTGTGAAATCCTGAGAATATAAAAAGAAATCCCTGTCCTTGTTGTCTTCTACATGATTTCCATTTTGATTCATTCCTCATTTCGTGTTTCAATGATGGTTGTCTGTCTGCTGTCCCTCAGTCATTCCTGTTGATGCAGAGAACAATGGGGCGAGGCGACAACTGCTGAGGGAGGTCCTGCAGGGACAAAACCCTCAGATGGAGAGGTGAGGACATGATGAGATCTCAGAGAAAGTCTTGCTGAAAAAACTGAACCTTACAAAGGAAAACGGAAGTTTAGAGCTGAGCAGAAAATCAACTTCACACATTCTGCGCTGTTCAACCATGCACAGTTTTAGCTTTGTTTGTTCAGGACAGTGCTGTGCTGCTCCCAGCTTTGAAAAGTTGGTTCGACCTGAATGTGTGTCTCTTCTGTCCTGTTGCAACAGGATCCGGTTCACGGTGGTGAGCGAGCCTCCAGAGGAAGAGGAGCAGGAGAGAGAGTGCGAGGACGTCGGAGTCACTTTCCTCAGAATCTCTGATATCCTGGAGAAACAACGAGACCTAATGGAGACCAGTCTGAGCGGTCAGTACACACACACACACACACAAACACACACACACATGCACAAGTGTATACAAATCTCTACAGTGGCAATGAGCTGGTTGTCTGCAGCAGTTCGTTATAAAATGTGATTTGACCTTCATTGAAGTCACAATCTTAAGATTGGGCCATTCTTCCTCACAGAATAGGTTTATATATACATCCAGGTCAATATAAATCGTTTACTTACTTTTTTTGCAGCTATATAAACTCTTGTAGGACATGATCTAACACCCTTGCCTGCTGCTGGCAGTCACACTCATTATTTATGTGTTTGCTGCAGTTGTGGACGTGGAGGACAACAGTGATGTGGTAGGCAGTCTTACTGTGTCTGTGGAGGGACTGGAGGCTCTGCGGGCCATCATGGAGGACCAGGATCTTTCCAAAAGAACCCCAGTCTCCTCCCTGCTGCCTTCAACATGAGGCAATACAACATCACCTATCACCTAACATCACCCATCCGTATCATAAACACAGCAATACATATTATGAAAGTGAACAGTGAACAGGTTGCTGATCAGTTTTTCTAAGACACCTCATAATAGAATCTGCCTCTACTGAAATGCCTTTACATTTTAAAGGCATTTCATCTTTTACTACTTTACATTCAAATGTAGCCAAGGATTTACTGATGCCAATACCAGTATCCTACGTTAGCCTCCACAGGTAGGCAGAGGGGAAACAGTTACTGTGGTTTAAAGGAGTTTTAACATAATTGATGAGGCCAAAAGTAAAGCTGAATACAAACTCAGCTGTGCTAAAGTCTTGTAGGGAACTTGGAATGTAATAGCAAAACTAGAACCAAATAAAGGAAATTCAAAATCAGTGAAGGCATCCTTTAACTGCACTGAATCGCTTAAGATTATACTGTCCAGCAACTCATTGTAGAAGCAAAACCATTTATTTTGTGTATCGTACTTGGTAAAAATGTTTACTAATGTATAAGTATATACTATCGGGATATCCCAAGCTGTTACCTGGCAAATGGTAAATGTCTGCTTATATAGTGCTTTTATCCAAAGCGCTTTAAAATGTTTATTCTCATTCACACACACACACTCACACATCGATGGTGATGGCTGCCATCTGACCCACCAGGGGCAACTTAGGATTTTTCTTGCCCGAGGAGACTTCGACACATAGCCAAGAGGGTCCGGGAATCGAACTGCTGATCCTCTGGTCAATGGATGACTGCCTTACCAACTGATCTACAGCTGCCCCTAACCTGAACATTACTACTTGTTTTTGACCTACAAATCACCAAACCCGTTTCTCATTTGAGGTTTGAAGATTGTAAAGTACATTTGATTAAACGGTACTTAGGTTTAGCTGAGTTCAGGCAGGTCAAAGTCACTGTGTGAAATTCTTTCCTGGTGGTGACTGTTCTGAATCACCACAAATCTACTGAGTTTCGTTTTGGAAAACAGCTTGAAATTTAAATGAACTTATTTAATTTTTAGCTGTGTACATTCAGATTGTGTCAAATCTGTTGTAAATTGTACAGGAGATGTTGAAAAGGACTGTTTGTGTTGGGACTGTCGTTTTGGTTTACATTTTATTTCATCTCTATCAGGTTCAGTCAGCAATAATGATTTAGCCACTGTAATGTGCTTTGTTTATAGAAGAGAAAATTAGCCTAAATGTAATATTTTCTATATGAAGTTGTATTGCTCTAATAAAGCTATTTCTGTACACATGTATTGTAGGTTTAACTTTATAAACATTATGCTAATCGAAGTTGGACCATGTACAAATGCATTAATGAGTGCACACAGTATTATCTCTATACTATATATTGACAATATACTCAATAACTCATTTATAATAGTTTGTGAATTTAAATTTACAAACTGTGAAATTTGTCTTAAATAAGTTGAAGCTTCAATTCTCTGCACTGTGAGCTGGACTTGGTTCTGCTGCGGATAGTCTCCCTCCTTATCTATTGTAGCGAACACTTTGCTCCTCAGTCTGTCTCTCAGAGACACTCCTGTTGGGTGGGGACATGTGAGGAGACGGCTTGGTGGGCAGCAGGATGTCAGCTCCAGCTGACACAGACAGAACCTCAGCAGAAAAAAAATACTCGGCAGCTCAAACACAGATAGGACACTCGAAGACGCAGCTGAGTTTCACATCTCCAGGTAAAAGCTTCTGTTTAAAGTCTTTGGTTTGTATCATTGACTGTTTGTACTGTGACACTACAGCTATTATTGTAAAGAAAATAGTTTCATTTAAAAAATTAGATTTTTTTTTGTTTTGCATCACAGTTAAACTAAATATTTTAGTTTTTTGGCAGTTTAGTTTCTGTGTACGTATTTATTAATATCTACTATCTAACAATATCTTATTAAAAACATAATTTCCCTTTGGGTCACCTATTGTCAGTTCATTATACTGAATATTATATTTTAAAGATAATTTCTTTAAAATATTCAGTGGTTAAGAAAATAAACCTTTGCAGAAATGGGAAAATTAACTGGTATATTTTCACATTGTTTCACCAAGTACATTAAATTAACATTAAATTTATTTTTTTATGATGGACAATTTAAATATTTTAAATGAATCAGCAGGTCAACAGATAACCACTGTCAGACAGTGAAAAAACAGACAGTTCCCAACAGCACCATGTTGTGTTCAAATCAAGATTCAGAAGGTGAAAGCTTTTTAAAGACTTAGTGACTTTCTGCATCAACACTTGTAGAGTATGGACAGCGTGGCCATCAAATATTAGTTCTGTCAAGAGTTTTATTCTTATTCTCTGTTTTTAATTTCTCTGTGGCCATGTCTCCATGGGAACATCCTAAATGCTGCTACTGTTCATCAGCAGTCATCTGTGTGCAGGGATACAGCAGGACGTCTGCAGGACCTCAGCTGTTTGTGAAGGTTGGTCATTCGAGCTGAGCATCATTATCATGTCCTCTGTGTTTACACAGAGCTCATTCAGTCCACCTTGCTTTCAGTTTAAAGTGGGTTTAGACTTAAAAACCCAGAAGAAAATTGGGTCAGGGTTAAAAAGGGGGTCATCTCAAACCTACAACCCTTTATAGGACATAATAGACTTTCTATTATATGATTGAAATGTTAGTTTACTTTAGGAAATGGAAATTATGCGGCTTTATAGTCTCATATGAAAAAATAATATTAATGATGGTCCCCCCTCTAAATGCTTTATTATCACAAATACAGCAGAAAATGGAAGAAATCAAACTATAAGAGTCATTGTATTTGTAAAGTGATTTTTGTGTGGTTTTGTGGTATATTGTATCTGTTCACACACACAGACCTGTGTTCTCAGTCATCTGTCTGCACAACCAAGCAAAGACAAACTTCTAACCAAAGGGTGAGAATATTTCCACTATACACAGAGACAAAAACCGTGTTAGATTTACAGGTAGAGGTCACTTTGTTCTGCATCACTAAACGTGCCAGTCTTAACCAAAAAGCTCATTTTTACCTTTGCAAACAAGGAAGGTGTAGTTACAACAGGGCAAAGCTGCTGCATTTGATTTGGCCCCACATTAATTAAACATCTCACAGCAGGAAATCATTCCACAAACGTTATACACTGATGTTCAAGGAAGATGTGGCTGATCTGTCACATCCAGCAAATTTGGTTGTAGTCAACAATTTACTGTAGTCGACCCAACATTTAGTCCAGACACAGGAGAAAGTGGATCTGTGGTACCGATTTGAAGCTTGTATAGAGAAGGGTTTGACCCGAAATGTACCTTTTTAAGTGGTATAATTTACAATGAGCTGTAGGTGCCACAAAGTATTTGTTCCTCCCTAAAGGTTTGTGACTCTGCGAGGTCAGATGTTTTTGCAGGCTCATACAGATTATATTTTGAAGAGATATTAATATAATTCAAAGGATGGGATCTTTGCATGAGAATACCATTGAAAATGTATTTAAAAATTGAAAGTATAATTGGCCATAAAGGGAGCAAAGACAATGTGATTTTACAGTAAAAACAAAAGTACAGGTTTTGCAAATATTGAGGAACTCATCAAAAAAAACTCGAAGTTGTCAGGAAATTCAAAACACTTTTAGGTTTCATTGAATACACTAAGTTGGATATCGTTAGCATAGAAGTTATGCATAGAGTTATAAAGCACCCACTTTGAATGTCCAGCTCATCCAGTGACTGGTTAATAGTTGTTACTGGGACCCTACCTAAGGTCCAAACTGGTTAAAGTAACATAAAAGTAAACCCAGGATTGAACCCTGTGGAACTCCACGGAGGAGAAAACTCAGACAAGTGAAGCTAGGGTTAGGTTAGGAGAAAAACCTGAAAACATCTTCCGCAAACAGTTGGTTTCTGTCCTCCAGCAGCAGATGAGGCATCACCATGAGTGTGGACGAGGACTCCCGCTGGCTGGAGTGGGTCACCAAACAGTTTGAGAGCATCGCAGGAGACGACAAAGAGATCAACCTGGAAGAGTTTAAAACTGCTCTGAAGGTCAAAGAGGTGAGTTTTTATTAGACTCAGATCTTTTCTATTGGAAATGTTCACTCTGATCTTTACTGTGTCATGTTCTAATCTTGTGATGGTATTGATGCAGGAGTGATAATAGCCCAGTGCTTTAATGTGTAACAGTACAACAGTCACAGCAGAGATTTGTCTGTATTGAGTGCTTTCATTGTCTAGCATGTATTAGCATTAATCTCATTACAGTACAGTACACACTTTTACTTAATGAATGCAGAACATTACCTGTAATAGAGTATTTTCACAGTGTAGTAATAGTACTTTTACCAGTACTTCCAAGACCGCTGAATAAAAAGACTGTATTCAGTCTTTCTTCGCAGAGCGCTTCTTTGCTCTGTTTGACTCAGACGGCAGCAGCTCCATCAGTCTGGATGAGCTGCTCAAAGCTCTGGATCTCCTCATCCACGGCAGCGAGACTGACAAACTCAAGTTCCTCTTCCAGGTCTACGATGTGGATGGTCAGTATTCAAAACACAAAAACACAGGATTTTCACGGAGGATGTTTCATGGCACTTTTCCCATGTTGTACATTTCTGTCTAACGTAGTAGCCCACACAAATTAGAATGCAGTACTTTACCTCTAATAAAGTATTTAGTACTAATATAATACCAAGTTTTATTGGTACTTTTCTTCCGGCTCTGCAAACAGAGAATCTCTGCTTGCTCTTCTCTTAATTTAGCACCGGTTGTTTGTGCTTGTAGGCAGCGGTTCCATTGACCCAGATGAGCTGAAGACGGTTCTGAAGTCGTGTCTGCGTGAGAGCGCTATCTCTTTGCCAGAGGAGAAGCTGGACGACCTGACTCTGGCGCTGTTTGAGTCGGCCGATAAAGACAACAGCGGCTCCATCACCTTCGAGGAGCTTAAAGCCGAACTGGAGGCTTTTCCAGAGGTCATGGAAAACCTCACCATCAGGTCAGATGGCACAACCTTTATGGCCCATGCTGATTCAGACCCCACTCTGCCCACTTAGAAACCTTCAGGCCAGCCTTGGTTTGACATATAGACACTTGACACTTAAAATAGGCCCTGCAATGCCCGCCAGTTTTTCATCTTTGGTGTCTGGTCCTTTTCTGTCTCTTTTTGTTATCCTGTTTTTTTGAAGTCATATTGGGTCTTTGAGAGGACTTTGGAGAGGTGTGTCTCTTTTTGGTCATTTGTTTCATGGTCGCTTTTCATGTGTTTCTGTCAACTTGCACAATTTTTGGACAAAGTTCTGCTCAAATCCGACTGAGAGGCAACTGATAGTGAGCTTCAGTAGAGAAAACTGATCTAAGATCTGAGCTTTTTACACAGGAGTTACCATGGTCACTGACACTAACGAACTTTAGTTCAGACTCTGAAGGACTTCTAAATTCCACAGTGTCTTGTCTCTAAATCATCCAAATTTCTGATTATTTCCAGTTTGTCCTCAAAATGTCACAGATTTTCCATCTTCTCTCAGAGCTTTGGACATTGAGCCCTCATTCCCCCGTGTTCTTTCATAAATACCAACTAGAGCATTGTAAACCAGAAGAGAAAGTGTATTTTAAAGTTAACGTGTTGACTGTTTTCCTCTTTTTCATTCTTCCTCTATTCCCCTACCTCACCTGCTCAGTGCTGCCAATTGGTTGAAGCCTCCTGATCTAGATCAGAAGAAGCGTCAGACTCCTCGATACCTGACCCGGTCCTACTGGCACAAAAACAGCCGTAAGCTGCTCTTCCTGTGTATGTACACTTGCCTCAACGTTCTGCTGTTTGTCGGAGCCATGCTGTACCACAGACCAGGAGGGGGCTGGTACATGGTTGCCAAGGGCTGTGGACAGTGCCTCAACTTTAATTGCACCTTTGTTATGGTACGACAGTACTTCAGCCAAAGTGCTATGAACGGATTGGAAACATCACTGATTTAAGCTGATTTGTAATCTTTTGTTGTTTGCAGTTATACTGACGGGAAACAACATAGTGTCATCACCATATATACATGCTAAGTCAGAGAATATACACTACTCAAAAAAAGTTAGGGATATTGGACTTTTGGCTGAAATTTATGGAATTTTGAATTTGAATTTTGAAATGTAAAACGTTCATGCTACAGTGATATAATATCATGAAAAGAGGGCATTTAGGTAGAATGATGAAATGGAAATGTCTTCATCTCAAACAATTTCTTGAACCAAAAGCTAACAACAGTGATGGGTAAACCACAACAAAAAATGTTAATGTCTCAATAACTTGTCAATTGTTAGGTGTTGTTTTGGTCTCATTACGTCAAAATGTGAACAGCATGATGAAGAGGACTGTTTCAGACATTATCCATGAATCAGGTTGTGATTTTTGTGGGTAATCACCTTGTTAGAGAACAGCATGTTATGCAATAAGTACCGGATTATTGAACGGCTGGGCATGTGCATTGAAAGTTTAGTTTAGAGAGGGTCAAATTAAGTTCAACTGTAAAGTTCATTCACAAGTTTATCCCTAACTTCTTATGACTAGTGTATATTATTAAATTACATAGTAAAAAGCAGTGGGCCTGAAACTGATCCCTGAAGAACACTAAGAGTTATGGAGAAAACACACTTTTGTGCTTGAGTACTTGAGTATATAATATGTGTTTTAGGCTACTCAAGCTTTATATGAGTATTTATATTTCACAACTTTTCAAGGTATTTTTTGCTTTTCACTTTATAGATACTGCTGGACAGAACTAAAATACAACACTAAATGCCTCAACAGACTCAATTATGAAAGAGTAAATGCAAATAAAATGTCAGTGTGCCTTTTTTTATCTCATTTGTTATAATTTAGTCAAAGACAAACATTTTAACACATCTTCGAACACAGTGTATGGTTTTTGTTGAATTATTAGGAAGCCTCAGTGTGGAGTTGCATGTAGCTGCTTGATTTATTTACTTGTGTTACACTACTGCGTGTTGTGTTTGCAGGTGCTGATGCTGCGTCGCTGTTTAACGTGGCTGAGGGCGACGTGGGTGGTGAGGGTCTTACCTCTGGACCAGAACATCTTACTGCATCAGATTGTGGGCTGCGCCATCCTTGGCTTCAGCGTCGTCCACACCGCCGCTCACGTCTTCAACTTTGGTACAAACACACACCTTTATTCGGAGAGAACAGGTGAAGTTCCTCAGTGTACAATCAATCTTTGTGTGTCTCAGTGCGGCTGTCAGAGAGCGGAGACTACAGTGTGTGGGAGTATCTGCTGACCACCAGCCCGGGGATCGGTTGGGTGAAGGGATCGGCCTCTGTGACCGGAGTGGTTCTGCAGTTTCTCATTTGTCTCATGGTGCTCTGCTCCAGCACATTCGTACGACGCAGCGGACACTTTGAAGTGAGACACCAGGGACAGTGAGACAGATTTAATAACATGATGTGCGGTTCGGTTTATGGGGGCGGCTGTAGCTCAGTAGGTAAGACAGTAGTCCAAGGACCACAGAGTCAGTGGTTCGGGAAACTGGAGAAACTTCCCTAGGTTCAGTTTTCATCGGTCATATTTCATATTCATCACCGTTTGACTAAGAAAAGATTCCAAAAACTATTAATTAAATTATTTTATTAATTTCATTGTTGGAGTTGTCTTCTGTTCAAAACATCATATAAAAATAAAAAAGACCTTCAACATCTGTCATTAAATATTAAAAAAGTTCAAAAGATGAAATCATAATATTAAAATAATGATTACCAGACAATACAAATTAAAGATGCATGCAGTGAGACGCTGACTGCTGTTTTCCCTGCAGGTGTTTTATTGGTCTCACCTGTCCTACATCTGGGTCTGGGCTCTGCTCGTGGTTCACTGTGCCAACTTCTGGAAGTGGTTTGTGGTTCCAGGTCTGGTCTTCCTGCTGGAGAAGATTGTGGGAATTGCCATTTCTCGTATGGGGGGTCTTTACATCGTAGAGGTCAGCCTGCTGCCGTCCAAGGTGATGAAATCTAAAGGTTTTATCATCCTGTGGAGATATTCAGACTTAATATTCCACACACATCACTATTATTAGATAATAATAATAATAATAATCAGTCTCTCCAGGATTTTGTGGAGCTTTTTTGTGGTTGTTACAACCTGAAATGCCTGATTTCACCACAGCTTTTGTAAAAGAATTGGGATGCATGTTGCAGTTTTTTAAATCCAAGGTCGTGCAGATTTCAGAGGGAATTGACTGAGTTTATTGTTTTTGCAAATTCCTGGAGTGGCTGATAAATAATAATAAAAATATTAGATTTTGTGTAGGTAGCAGTTTGCACAATGATCATGTGTGTTGTGGTATGACGTTTCATTAGTTATTGTTGTTTGTGTGCAGGTGACGCATCTGGTGCTCAGACGTCCCCAGTTCTTCCATTTTAAACCCGGAGATTACGTCTACATCAACATCCCAGTGATTGCCAAGTATGAGTGGCACCCGTTCACGATCAGCAGCGCTCCAGAGCAGCCAGGTACACTTCACCTCCGTCACACACTGATGCTGTGTCCGAATGAAGAAGTGTTAGTAAAAACCATGTCAGGGATGATGAAAGGTCTTCATCATTTATCTTAGAGGGGTTTTTATTCACTTTCAGGAGCTGCTAGTCCTAGTCTAAAACCAGCTCAGAGACAAAATGCTATTTGTCCTGCAGACACTCTGTGGCTGCACATCCGCTCCATGGGTCAGTGGACCAACCGACTCTACGAGTACTTCAGACAGCCAGTGAGTGAGACAGTAAGCCCCAGACAGCTGGCCACCAGCCTGAGAAAGAGACGGCAGCTGATGCAGACCCAGGTTCAGCACACACACACACACACATACACTTCACTGTTGTGATGACGGATGCTGTAAACCTCTGCTCTTTGCAGGAGGAGTTGTTCAACTCTGCAGATGACAATGGAGCTGTAGCATCGAATGAAGATGACGCTGTTGAATTGACCATGTACCGTCAGAACGGCTGCCATTCTGGGGTGGCCCCGATTCAGGGGCCAGGGGAGCCTCTTTCAGATGCACTGGGACCAGCAGAGAGAGGAGAGGCTCCTCCACTCAGAGATGTAAGGAATAATGCTGTTGGCGTCACTGCACCATTTGGCATCCCTGAGCCTTTAGACCAGCTCCCTCTTCTTAAATTACATTTTTCACCTTTTAGATCTCTGCCAAGTTGGGTGAGACCCACAGGTTTTGCAACATCAAGGTAAGAAAATGACATTAAGCATCAATATGTTATATGACTGTTTTGTTGATTTTAAAGCTGTTTGGGCTCATGCAGCAGATACAACATGTTCAATTGTGATATAGAAATTTCTGTCTGTTGCTTTGCCTTTTATATAAATCTCATGAAGGACATAGTTAAAATCCAACTTTACATAAAATCACCTGTTGACAACAAGTCGAAGTTTGTCAGTTAAATTATTTCAGATGTTTTTTTGGATCACTGTGGACAAAAACATCCCAGACAACACATCAGGAAACACCAGCAGACGTAGGATTTTACATGAACTTAACTAACTTGCTTCTCAGAGACATTAAGTAAAACAGGTAATAAGAGGATGTGAAAGTGCCGATTTCACCTGGTTCCTTTAAATCTGTGCATGCATGTGCAGTAATCAGATCAAATTATGGGAACATACATTTTTCATTTTAGTTGTCCATATTGTGACTTTAAATGCTTTGAATGTAAAGTTTCCGTAGTATAACTGGATATGTGTGAACGTTTTGTATCAGTGTTATATAGACGGACCCTATGGGACCCCTACAAGACAGATTTTTGCCTCTGAACATGCGGTTCTGATTGGGGCGGGCATTGGAATCACACCATTTGCTTCCATTCTGCAAAGTATCATGTACAGGTAAAACACACAGTCCATCTTTCCAACAGCTAAAAAAAATAGACATTTCTGGTGGATTTGGATGTGCAAAGCTTCTACCTTTATTTGTGCACGTATGTCATATTGGTTATCTGCAACCTGACTACTGTCCTTGGTTGAAGGTCATATACCTACATAGATACTGTTTTATTTAAAAGGAAGCCTGAGTTAATTTTTCAAGCAATTATATCAAATTAAGTCCCCTGTATGACCCAAATTGTGTTTCTGCGTCCAGATATCGCAGGAGAAAGCAGAACTGCCCCAACTGTAACTACTCCTGGTGCGAAAACATTAAAGACAGCGAGATGAAACTACGCAAAGTAAGAAAACAATGTACAGCATTGGACATCAGTGATGCTTTGGTTCACATGAGATGTTGTAGTTTGTTGAAATGTGCTTGTGTGAATGGACATGGCTGTGAGTCTTTTGTTGGACACTTCAGGTGGACTTCATCTGGATCAACAGGGACCAGAAGTCATTTGAGTGGTTCGTTAGTTTGCTGACCAAGCTGGAGATGGACCAAGCCGACGAGGAGCCTGAAGGTGAGATAGAGACACAGAGTGGGACAGTAAAGACAGAGATACAGAGTGGGGCAATAGAGACAGAGTCAGGAGACAGCTTTATATCCTGTGGGTGATGTTTGTCAGGACGCTTCCTGGAGATGCACATGTACATGACGTCAGCTCTCAGTAAGAACGACATGAAGGCCATCGGCCTGCAGATGGCGCTGGACCTCCTGGCCAAGAAGGAGAAGAGAGACTCCATCACTGGACTGAGGACCAGAACACAACCTGGACGACCTGAGTGGGGGAAGGTAAGGACACATTGCCAAAGGGATTTTACACAGGACACAGCTAGTTCAAATTTACTGAAACAGTGAACAGACACAGCCAGTGAAAGTCAATGTCAAAGCTGGAGGACACAGATTTTCTATTTACTACATTGTATTGTTACTATGATTACAGAGTGTGCACAGTACAGAGCAGGGCTCTTCTGTTTACAGGACATGTGTTTTATGTTACACAGTAAACTGTGTATTACTATTAACATGGTGCACAACAATTGTAACTGCAGTGTTTCCAGGAGTGTGATTGAAGGATACATTAGTATGATGTAGTCCAATCATACTCCCACCAGTCACAGGTGCATTATGGGTAAAAATGGGATCAGGTTCCTTTTAATGAAGAAAGGTATGGATGACAAACACGTTGATATCAAGTTTTAATCTTTTTATGTACAACTTCCCATCATGAGCTCGATGGTGTCTCTGGAGTTTTCTGTCCAAGTGCTATGATGTGGCCACATCATGTAAGCAATCAAAAGAAAGAAGGAATAAATCAGGATCAGTCTGTACAGGTCTCTGTCCATGAATAATTATTACAACTTCATCACATTAGGCCATAAAACACGTGTCCATATCCCTGAAAAAACTGCACAAAAAATAAACTGATACTAAGATCAGCAATATGCTACAGCATAAGGCCATTTGAGATCCTTTGGCCAACTTTTGTCTTTTTAAAATATTCTTCTGAATCATGTCCTGAGACGCACATTACAGTAGGAAAATATTTATTCAGCACAACACAAACATTTTTCACAGCACAGCTTATGGAAAAGTAGCTGCAGCACAAACATTATTAGGAATCCACACACGTAGGCTGATGTGTGTCAGATGTGTTTGTGTTGTGCCCATGCTGTGTTTGTGCAGTAAAGTTGTGTGTGTTGTGTGTCAGGTGTTTCAGAAACTGTCAGAGGAGAACAAAGGGAAGGTCCACGTGTTTTACTGCGGTGCTCCAGCTCTGGCTAAGGTCATCAAAGCTCAGTGTGAACACTTCGGCTTCAACTTCTACAAAGAAAACTTCTGAGGAGGTTTTCTGTGAATCAACACACAGCTCCTTCTGTGCAATATCGTGTGTGTTTGTGACATTTTTGGCCGGTCCCTTCTTCTTCAGACGGCTGTTTGACCAACATGTGTACACACCAGCTGTTTCATTTCTGCAGCTTGTCCACACTGTTTTGGAGTTGATATGAATGAAACAATTATACTTTACAATTTTTGTTCAAGTGTCTTCAGTGTGAATTTTGTGCTTTGTTCATTTATATAAGTAAATGTAATATTCTCAACCACTGATGGGACAAAACAAAACCTCTGAACTCATCAGCTTAAACTCTGGTGGACCTTTTCACTGTATTTTAACTTTTTACAGAATAAATTATTGTTTTATTCATGGAAAAAATAAAACTCTGCAGTAGATCCACATGACTCACTTGATAGTCTGGTCAAATTCTGATTTATGGTCTTTTTATATTGATGTTGAACAGGAAGTATTCCGACCTGTTCAGTTTTGCCCAATAAATACTCATAAAATGAAAATACAACCCTAATTCCAAAGAAATTGGGTGTGTAAAACATAAATATAAACAGAATGTAATGGTTTGCAAATCTCATCAATCCATATTAATAATAAAATACGGTTACAAAAAGTTTCTCTGGATTGTATCTTAGGGATCACCTGTGTGGCAGTGAGTTTGAGTGCACACTGAAAAACGTCTGTGCATGCTCCACATAAGTGCTGCCTTATTTTTCACTTTTATTAAAATAAAAATCTGAATTATTAAAACGATCTCGAGGACTTGTAATCGATGTCAGAGCACTTAGAAATTTTCACGAATTTAAGGTTATGACTATCAGAAGAATATTACAGTATTTGTAGAAGAAATACTAATGTATGTATATGTATTTAATCCGTTTCTACATTACATGATGAAAATTGTAATTTTGTTGAATGGGATACGTTCGTTCAGTAGTAATCGGTGATCTGTTGATAAGCCTGCGCGTGATCAGCTAGCTAGCAGCTAGGTAGTTACGCAGTAGCAGTTTGACGTCGGGCAGCTAGTAAAACATTGGACCAATGCCTTAGAAATATTTTTACGTTCTCTTCCTATGATGAATGTTGTCCATTGATCACCGTGGACACGGTGTATTACTAAAACCGCAAAACACCGATGTTAACGCTAGACAGCTTATTATTTTTAGCGGCCACATTTTCCGTTTTTGGCCGAGCTAGCCAAGTAGGTAGCATAACTCCTGTTAGCCTGTGAGCAGTGATGGCACAGTCGGAGAGCGACAACATAAAGAAAGGTAGGCCATGTCCCTTCGTTTACTGGTGTATCGTTGCTTTACTGTATGCTAATAATACATTCACTGGTCTGAGTCAACGTCAATTCATTTCAATGTCAAATGAGTCGGAGCTTTGTTTTCCATACCGATGTTAGCGATATCCGGAATGGGCTAGTTTAGCTCTTTGGCTACCGTTAGCTATCTCCGATCGGGTTAAAGAGAAGCTAACATTTCCTACATTAACTTTTTGGAGGTTTTCTAATGGTTCTATAACAGCGCGCGTGTTCTGGGATGACATGTTGGTAAGCGTGTCAACTATTTGCCTCAGTAATGGCACATAGTTTTGCTATAAAACTGTTGATGGAAATAAACTGGAAGCTGCTGGAGTGTAATTATTAGAACAGGGATTCTCAATTCTGATCCTCAAGGACCTCTGCTCTGTCCAATGCTGTCTACTTGCATCAGGTGTGTTCAGTGAATCAGAAGCTGGAAAACACCATTTTAGAGGGTGGAGTGTGGGAAAACAAAGTGAACTGGGAACCCCTGTGTTTGTGGACAACTGTTTACTTTGGTGTGGCTTTCTTTTAAAATGACCTAAACTGTAAAATGTATACTAGTGAGCTTAACATGATTTGGTTCACAGAGACCTATAATACCATAAGAAATTATTTGTATATACATATGTTTTGTGTAAAAAAGACACGTTTGTTGTCATGAATATTTCAGGCAAATGTATAGCATTTCTGTTTGTCAGTATTTGTGGGAAAGTTCTTTAGGAGATTTTGAAATTATAGTTTATGGGTCAGCAATTAAGCTTGGTAATTAGTTGCGATGTCATAATTTGAAACTCCAATCAGCAGAGAAATCAGTAATGGGAAAACAATTTCTGTTGCAGTTCTCTAAAAAAAACTTGTATAATTTAGATTAGCTCATTGGCGTAGGGTTTATCTGCCACTACTTCAGTAATGAATTTGGGATTTTAGGTGTGAAAATTCCATCTTTGCAAATGTGAATAATTTCTAGTGTCTTTATTTTGCTATGATCATATCCTGAATGTCTTTAGGTTTCTTTTGAATCATTTGAATAAGATTACACTTTACAGCCTAATCGGTTATTCGCATAAATAGAAGAATTGATGATAATGCAAAGAATTGTTAGTTGAGGTCACAGTGCAATTCACTCTTAAAGTATTGGTGTTTTTGTTTTGCTTGACGCTATATTTATCCTGGAGGAAGTTGATTGAACTCCTCCACAGTCAGTGTTCCCAAACATTGAAAACATCCCATGTGGGAACGGAGCAGGGTGACCAGCATTGGATCTTATTAACTTTTCCCAGCCAGTCTAAAGAGTTAAAGTTGTGCTTTTCAGCTCCTCCAACCTTCACACAGATATTGAAATGTAAAGAAACTGCAGCATATTAAAGTTCTTTCTAATGGGCTGTTTAACAGAGATGCAGTGTTTTTGTTGTGCTCTTTGTGAAGTGTGGCAAACTTTTTTGATCGCGCTGCAGGGTTGATCTTCGGTCGTTGCTATTTATTAGGTCTGGACTGAGGCCCACTACATGGGGTTATGCAGGTGTTATGAATGACATTAGAGCTGTTGGTAATTAATTAGCCAGTTGATAGAAGGTAAACTAGTTCAAAAATGTGATTGGTTTTACCTCCTTGAAATCAGAATTTGTTTTCTTTTTTTGCGCGGGGAGGTCTTTACACTGTAGCGAGTAGAATTTTTTTGGTTTCGGGCAGGTCAGACACAACATTTGATGAAGTCCCCTTTACTTTTCTGGATTATTGTCATATTTTCTGTGTTTGATACACAAAACACAAATTTACGAAAGTTCTCGAGTTAAATCTATTTATTATACAAAACTAACTATATTTTAAACTGGGGCGGCAGTGGCTCAGTTGGTAGAGTGGCCTACTAACCATGGGGTAGGGCTTCGCACCCCGCTCCTCCCAGCCACATTTCCAAGTGTCTCTGGGCAAGACCATCCCTAGCCATGGAGTGATGATAAAGCCCAATAGAACCTGGGGTGTGTTTTGTTAGGAAGGACATCCAGCATAAAAACTGGGCCAAATCAACATGTGGACAAATGGCTCACTGTGGTGACCCAAAACTCACAGGTTAGCCTAACTAAACTAAGAATGTAATAACAGCTTCATACCTGTACTTTTTATTTTTGTATTTATTATTTTTTTTTAGCAAATAAAATTTTCATTCATAACTAATATATAATATTTAGTATAATAAATAATGCAAGACAAGGAAAAGCATTAACTGGTCAAAGTGAAGCTAGAACCATATAATGTGTGTTTCAGCTCTAATCAATATAGAGTAGAATTATTTTCTGTTGGAACAATTAACAATCACAGCTCCACAAAATGAAAACCTCGGAGAGTCAGTGTATGTGGGGTTCAAATCTGATCTTCAGTGTTTTTCAGGAGTTCTGGCAAGACTCTGAGGAAATGATCCAAAAACTGAGTGAGGAGGATGTAATCTATAAACAGCCTGAACCTGCCTGGGTGGCCACTAAAATCAGCAGTACACTGTAAATCAAACGTTTTTTATTCAGACACAGTCCAGGTTTGAAACAAATATTAGGTTTTTCTTGTGGTTGAAAAAACTGCTGCTGTGTGCAGACTTCAGCTCACAGAAATGAAATAAATCTAAATCTCACTGCCTTCAGTGGGTGTCAGACACAGCACAACATTTAAAGATTTTAACTTTGGCCCTCAAAACGTGGTTTGTTGCAAATCACCTAACATTCATTTGCTATTTTAAATGTAAGTAAACTGTACTATTCAATTTGTCAGTGTCATATTTTACATGCTACTACTACAAACAGAAAACAATATATACCAAAACGCAAGTCTCAGTTGCTGTCTTATAGCGCAAAACATTTTATGAATTATGCATTATTGGCTTTTTTGAGACTTGTTGCTTGTATCAACTTGAAATTGAACAAATGGTGTTCAATTATTAATTTATTTTAGTGCAGCACTTCGAGTCATGTTAACTGGTACCAACAAAGAAAGAGACGTCAGTAGTGTCAGTAAACAAGAGTAATAAATGAAAAAGGTTTAGTAAGATGTTTATAGGATTAAAAGGCCTTCAGTCACAGTCGGTTGATGTATCTGATCCCAATTTTTAATTTTAAATTAATTTCCAAAAATGTCAAAATGGGCCATTGACTGTAGATTGCTATGTACTATTGATTTTAAAATAACTTCTACAACATAATAAACAGCAAAAAGTGAGGGAGTGTGAAAACTATCTGGAGTAACTGCATAAATTGACTTTTATAATTTTAATATTTACTGGTAATATTTCATATCTGGGTTTTTCTTCAAACTATGTGGTTAAACTAAAAACAGGTGGCATTTAGAAGGGCGTATGAATTCAGTTTTTCTGTCTAATTACCATCACAGCTTGTTAACCCCTTTTACCAGTGTCTATTTTCTTGTACCTTTATTTTTAGTCAAGTTAGACTGAGCCAGTGTGGCCATCTTCCTCTCATATGTATTCACACTGAACCTCTACTCCCTCAGCCTAGACTTTACATGGCGTCGGACTAGCCACAGTGTGCGTGAGCAGCCAATTAGGTACCGGTAGCAACATGGGATCCCGTCAGAGGAACTCGGTCCGCATCCTGTCCAACCGGGAGCGTGGCTCCCAGACCTTTGGCTCGCAGCGACTCCTGCAGCTGCTGGTGGAAGAGAAGGTCCGCTGGATGAAATGGCAGAGTCAGGTACTGTGTGTGGAGGGAAAAACAATATTAGTTACGTTTTAACTTCTCAGAACAATTCTACTTTCCTGACTTATTTTTTCATAACAACTGGAGGTTGTGGAAATCTGTTTTTTAAGGTTTCTTCTCTGACAAAGAGCCAGTAAGGCTAAAATGTCACATTGGGTCACTCTGTAAAATGTAAGTAAAAACAGAATGCAGGGTTTTTATAAATTTTATACCCATATTTTTTGATTGTTTATACTGTCTCAGGGCCACCATACAGACATACAAAGACAAACATTCAATTCAATTTTTCAATTCAACTTTATTTATATAGCGCCAATTCACAACAAAGTCATCTCAGGGCACTTTACAGAATAAAGTCAACTCATTCACACTCACATTTACTCTTACGGACAATTTACAGTCACCAATTAACCTAACATGCATGTATTTGGACTGTGAGAGGAAACCGGAGTACCCTGAGGAAACCTACACAAGCACGGGGAGAACATGTAATCTCCACACAGAAAGACTGGAGCCACAGGTGAATTCGAAATGGGGACCTTCTAGCTGTGTGGTGGCAGCGCTAACCACTCCACTCACCTGCTGCCTGAATGTTGATGCCCATTTTGAATTTGTTTCAAGCAACGTGTAAAAAAAAATAAAATAAAAAAAATCAAGTTGGGACAACAAAGCACTGGAATAGTTAAGTTAAGCTAAACATCCACAACTACGTAATTATGATGTACAATTATTTTCTAAAGGTACTAATATAACATGCACCCCAGAGAGCTTTGGTGCAGCAGCTTTGACATAACATTTAAAAGCTTTATGTTTGAACCTGGACTGGATGAGACAACCAAAAATCTGATGGACAAATTAGAAAAACTTTGTCAGTCGCTATATTAATAATTGATTGCAATTGACTGCAACTGGTTAATGTGTGCTAATAAAACTAACTCCATATACGTGCAATAATATTATTACATCATTAATTGTTATTAAAGATATTAGTTTTGCATAAGATTTTTAAGCTCTAGAGAAAAATAAACAAGTAATTGTGCTTTTAACAAGTGATCAGTGAATCCATGTATCATGTGACTTCCTCTTAACTACAGTTTTTCTTTAATAGAATAGTTATTTTTTACTTTGTTCTGTTAAGCCTTTGGTCACACATTAATTTGCTTCTTTTCATATTCGTCTTTCTTATCCAATACAACAAGAACTACCTGCAATTTGTAATGTACCCTATAACACCTTTTATATTGTAGGAACTTGATACAATTCTGATTGTTCCTCTGACAGAAAGTGGAGCTGCCGGACAGCCCTCGATCAACGTTCCTGCTAGCATTCAGTCCAGACAGGTGAGAAAATACATCACCAAGGTCCGGAATCACCTTGGGGATGTATTTAATTAGAAATTGAAAATTGGCAAGTGTTGTGTTAGAAGAATCTTTCTTAAATGTCTTTAGCATCTGAATCTCACCATTAATTCGGGGATGTGTCTCCTCATGCAGACGGCACATTGACTGAGGTTTTTACTCAGGGATGGTATAAAACTCAGGGAGGTCGAATTCTTCTGTACAAATGCTTCACATTTGTACATTTATTGAGGAAAACTTCTTGCAAGCTTAATTACAGGTTTTACTTAGTTGATTTGCAATCTGAGGTAAAAATGTTCTCCTGTCTTGTAGTTATTTATGTATCTTACATGTGCAGTGAGTCATTTATGTTCCTTGTCTATGGACCAATGCATTGTATAAGTAAAATAATGTCTAGGCTACTATTAGTGATACTAATAGTAATAATAACTGTATTTAATGTTATCTGTTCAAACTGCTATTCAAACTGCTTCTTAAATATCAGTTTACTCTAGTCCTGTGTGAATTTGCATTCTGCATGTTTAGCACAGACTGCAACCTGCTCTTAGCATTTTCTTAAATAACTAAAACTCAAAATGCTTATGTTGAGAAGAGAGACAGTTTTTAGTGGCTTTATTGATGATCAAATGGATTTCAGAGGGTTTTTGTTTTTTTCTTCGTAGATGTAGATTTACATTTACATGCTTGCGTGTTCATATCATTGACTGTGAGAGACACTAACAGGAGAGGAGTGATTAGCCTTGTCATAATTTAACATATGAACCTTATAAGTGCTAGATTTCTATCCCAGATTCCTGAAATTCAAGCCCTGAAACATTTTCTGTCACTAACATGATATTTATTGACGAAAATCGATATGTTCAACAATTTTTAAATACTGTCACCTCTCTTAGGACCCTCATGGCTTCTACACATGTAAACCACAATATTTACATAACGGAGGTGAAGACTGGAAAGTGCCTACATTCCTTAGTGGGCCATCGTAGAACTCCCTGGTGTGTGACCTTTCACCCCACAATACCCGGCCTGGTGGCCTCTGGGTGCCTTGATGGTGAAGTCCGCATCTGGGATCTGCATGTGAGTATCAGTCTGAGAAGTAGAGTAACAGGTCAGACTTCTTCATCTTTGGTTATATAAATAATGAAAATGACTGTTTCATAAGTATTTAATGATACAGTTAAATTGTTGCTGACTTTGTCTTGACACAAACTCGATAATAGACTAGCACTTTTCTCCACCCGTTCCAATCTGCCTGCACTCGCCTCTTCACCTCTTTTCCACACTCTCTGTTGCTCTAAACCTTCGACCCTAAGTACTTAAAGTCCTGCACCTTCTTCACCTCTGATCACTGTAACCTCACTGTTCCACCTGGGTCCCTCTCATTCACACACATGTATTCTGTCTTACTGCGGCTAAGCTTCATTCCTGTTTCCCAGAGCAGACCTCCACCTCTCTAGATTTTCGTCCACCTGCTACATCTCACATCCATCTCACTACAAATCACAATGTCATCTGCAAACATCATAGTCCATGGAGATTCCTGTATAACCTCATCTGTCAGTGTGTCCATCACCAGAGCAAACAAGAAGGGGCTCAGAGCTGATCCTTGATGCAGACCCACCTCCACCTTGAACTCTTCTGTCACACCTACAGCACCTCACCACAGTCTTACTGCTCTCATACATGTCCTGCACCACTCTAACATACTTCTGCCATACAATATATCTACTATCTACTCATACAATACCACAGCTCCTCTCTCTGCTCCCTGTAACCTCACTGTTCCACCTGGTTCACAGGCATTTTCCTCTCTCTGCACCCTGTCATACACTTTCTCTAAATCTACGAAGACACAATGCAACTCCCTCTGACCTTCTCTGTACTTCTCCATCAGCATCCTCAAAGCAAATACTGCATCTGTTGTTCTCTTTCTAAGCATGAAATCATATTGTTGCTCACAAATGTTCACCTCTGCCCTTAGCCGAGCTTCCACTACTCTTTCCCATAACTTCATTGTTTGGCTCATCAGCTTTATTCCTCTGTAGTTGCCACAGCTTTGCACATCTCCCTTGTTCTTACAAATTGGCACCAGTACACTTCTCCTCCAGTCCTCAGCATCCTCTCACTCTCCAAGTTCTTGTTAAACAAACTAGTCAGAAACTCTACTGCCACCTCTCCTAGACACTTTCATACGTCCACAGGTTTGTCATCAGGACCAACTGCCTTTCCACTCTTCATCCTCTTCAACGTCCTCCTCACTTTACTCTTACTAATCTTTGCTACGTCCTGCTCCACACTAGTCACCTCTTCTCCTCTTCATTCTCTTTCATTTTTCTCATTCATCAACTCTTCAAAGTTCTCCTTCTATCTTCCCATCACACTCCTGGCACCTGTCAATACATTTCCATCCTTATTTTTAATCACACTAACCTGCTGCACATCCCTCCCATCTCTATCTCTTTGTCTGGCCAACCTTTACAAATCCACCCCTCTCTCCTTAGTGTCCAACCTAACATACAAGTCTTCATATGCTCTTTGTTTGGCCTTTGCCACCTCTACCTTCACCTGACGCTGCATGTCCCTGTACTCCTGTCTACTTTTCTACAGTCCTCTCAGTGTCCCACTTCTTCTTAGCTAATCTTTCTCTCTGTATACAATCCTGAACATCCTCATTCCACCACCAAGTATCCTCCTACCTGTCTCCCTGATCACATTAGCTGTAGTGGTCCAGTCATCTGGAAGCACCTCCAAACCACCTAGAGTCTGTCTCAGCTCCTCCCTAAAAACTACGCAACATTCTTCCTTTTTCAACTTCCACCACTTCATCCTCTGCTCTGCCTTCGTCCTCTTCATCTTCCTCACCACCAGAGTCATTTTACACACCACCATCCTGTGTTGTCTGGCTACACTCTCCCCTACCAATACTTTGCAGTCACTGATCTCTTTCAGATTACAATGTCTACACAAGATGTCGTCCACCTGAGTGCTTCTACCTCCACTCTTATGTCACCTTACCCCTGCATCATGTCAATCAACTCTCTAGACTTCCCTGTCATAGTACCAACATTCAAAGTCCCTACTGTCAGTCCTACACCCTTAGCTTTCCTCTTCTTTTTATGCCTATAAACACACCTTCCTCCTCTCCTTCTTCGACAAACATTAGTCCAATTTCCACTGGCACCCTGTAGGTCAACGGTGGTGGTGGTCGTTGTTAACCCGGCCCCAACCGATCCGGTATAGGAGTCAGATTCCGTGTGGAAGTCACTATTCTTCTGTTAAATTTAGCATGTGTTTTACGTCTGATGCCCTTCCTGACACAACCCTCTGCATATGGGACTGGGACTGGGACTTGGGACTGGCACAAGAAGACACTGGCTTGTGTCCCCTTGTGGTTGCATTGAATAAGCAAAAACAAAAAAACAAAAAAACTATAATAAATTACCTACTGTTGGATTTGAATGTTAATTTGAAAAGGACTCAGTGGGCATTCAGCATTATGTTACCCTATGCAGCATGACCTACGTCTATGCCTATTATCGTTTGGGTTACACTGACTGAAAAAGCAGAAATTGTTTTTTCTCTGTTTAGATCTGTTTTTTTTTGTTTGTTTGTTTTGTTTTTTCAATCACAGGATTTTAATTAAACGATCCTTTTCAAAGATTCATGTTTAGGATGTTCACATGTGATTTTTGTGCAGGGTGGAAGTGAGAGTTGGTTTACAGAGAGCAATGTTGCCATCGCCTCCCTGGCCTTCCACCCAACTGCTCAGCTCCTCTTGATTGCCACTAACAATGAGCTCCACTTCTGGGACTGGAGCCGACCGGAGCCCTTTGCTGTGGTCAAGACAGGCAGTGATACAGAGAGAGTCCGGTGGGTGAAACACAGCAGCTGTCACAATGACTTTTAAGCCATTGTTTTTAGAAGATTTTGATTACTCTGTGTAGTGTTTTTCTGAATGTATTTCATTCACTTGTTTTTTTAATGTGGCCTCTTTTTATGTACTTATTATTAAAAATACAGAAGGTGTTGAAGATCATGCTTTAGATCATGTAAATTAACAATTAACAAAAAAAGCATTTGTCATCCATTTGTACAAATGTGTCAATTTCATTTCAGGTTGGTGAGGTTTGATCCTCTTGGTCACAACCTCCTGACTGCAATAGTGAATCCGTCCAATCAGCAGGTGAGAGCTATTTATTGTGTTTCTCTTGTCAGCCTTTTGTTTAGGCTGATGAGGACCAGAAAGATGATATTTTAGGGTTGAAAATAAACTAATATCAGCCAGTAATACAGCAACCAAAATAGCTTTTCAGACATGTTGTACGTGTAGCCTTATGATTGGTCTGACCCCACTTACTGTCTTTTAGAACGAGGATGACTCTGAGGTGCCTATGGACAGTGTTGAGATGCCTCACTTCCGCCAGCGCTCTTTCTTGCCCTCCCAACCGGTTCGGCGCACACCCATCCTGCACAACTTCCTCCACATCTTGTCTTCTCGCTCCCCAGCAGCTCAGACGGGAGGCGAGCAGCCACGTCCTCTTGCAGAAAGTGGAAGTAATATTGGAGAATCTCCCAGCATGCCACTCGCCCAGTACCCCAGCTCTGAGCGTGGGCCTCCCTTCCCCGGCTGTACCCAGCACCTGGGCATGGTTTGTCTGTGTAGTCGCTGCTCCATCTCTCGCAGCTCCTCCCTGGCTGCTGATGGTTCCTCCGTGATGCCCTCTGATTCCAGGGTGTCCTCTGATGCCCCTCAGCCCTCACCAGCTTCCACTTTTTCCTCAGCGCGTACGGAGCCCAGACAGCCCCCAGAAAGACCCTCAGCCTTTACCTCAGTCTACTACAGTGCCAGCACTTCTCTTAACCCCACAGCACCGAGTGGCATCGAGCCGCTCTCCACCTCCAGGCCAGCACCTGACTGGACACGCAACCTGCTTGGCATGAGGGAGGGTGGGATTGGTCAAGGCATGCTGCCTCCCAGAACCTCCTCCTCCTCCTCCATCAGCCTTCTTTCAGTGCTTCGTCAGCAGGACGGCTCCTCTCACTCACCTGTCTACACCTCTGCTACTGAAGGACGGGGTTTCCCCCAACAAGGAGAGCCCAGGGGCCGCGATGTCGGTGGTACAAGCAGCGGACACCACCCATTCTGGGATGGCTCCCGTGGGAACACAGCCTCCTTCCGCAATGTGCTGCAGTGCAACCTGAGCCGCTACTTCATGGAATTCGACCGCATGCAGGACCTGGAACCGGCTTTAGGGGGCAGCATGTCTGACGGAAGCCAGGAGCAGAGCCAAGAGCTGCTGAATAATAACATGGACCCAGACAGACCTGGGCCTTCCTCATCTTCTTCATCCTCTACCCCTACCATTATCCACTACCAGCCTCCTCTTCCCCCTCCCCCTAGTTCCCACAGCCTAGAGAACAACGTTCCTCCCCCGGCCTCCAGGGGCCATCTAAACCGCTGCAGGGCCTGCCACAACCTGCTGACATTTAACCATGACTCTCAGCGCTGGGAGCGCACCAGCCAGAGCTCCTCCACCTCTGCCTCAAATCTGGAGCCCTCCACTTCCTCCTTTCCTCCTTCTTCTTCATCTTCTTTGTCCTCTCCACCATGGCAGCCTGAAGCAGGCAGGAGGTCATTAGATGCTCAAACACAAGAGAGGAGGGCACCTCCAGAGCCCAGTGAGCAGCCTCCTCCCCCTGGAGGTGTAAGAGCAGGAACAGTGGCCTTCCCTATAGCACCTTCCTCCAGCCAGCCTGGAGAGCAGACTGTGGGCTTGGTGTACAACCAGGACACAGCACAGTGGGAAAGGGTGTACCGGCAGGCTGCTGCCGGCCGGTCGGCAGAGCCACCGGAAGCCTTAAGCCAAGAAATGCCTGTTGACCCCCCAGATGAGGACTCTCTGAGGAGGTACTTCATCTTAGCACTTTGATTAGTTGTGGCTACAAACTCACATCATAATAATACCTCATATGCAGTAGCAAGTGTTAATGAAGGTCTGAATTGGACAATTAGAGCAGAATTTTGATTTACCTTAGATTCTCGGAGAGGTTAAAATTTCTGTTCTCTCAACCATTTGTGGCTGACATGTTGCTGAACATGTAGTATTGATCACAGGGAAAGTTGCATATTAACAGGTATCCACACAATTCTTTCAATAATCATCTCTAGTCCCAACATATATGCTTCTGTTTCTTTCACACAGGCGACTGTTGGAATCATCTCTCTTATCATTATCTCGTTATGACATGTCAGGATCAAGAGACCACCCCATTTACCCTGATCCAGCCAGGTACACATAATCATATGCCATTTACCTGTTTTAGTCAGTTGCACTAAGGGGTGAGTGATTTAGATTTACAATGAATATTGCACTATTGCACTACAAATGAAAATATTAAACTGAAGAAAATCTTTTTGGCCACAAGTCGCAGGATACTGGGCTGAGGGCGATGACTAAAATCTTTCTGGGACACCTCCACCATGTTTCTTCTGTTTTTAGGCACTTGTGAGAGAGTCAGTCAGTCAGTCAGTCAGGCCCATGTCAGTCCAGTAGTGTTATGTGATCACAGCATTACTCAACTACCAACTTAAGTGTTTGTCATTGTTTAAGGTGTTGCAGGGGATTTATTTGATTATGAAATGTCACTATTTTCTCTAGAGGAATGAATCTGATATGTCCCGCTTCTGTGTTGTCCAGGCTTTCTCCAGCTGCTTACTATGCCCAGAGGATGATCCAATATCTCTCCAGACGTGACAGCATTCGGCAGCGCTCCCTCCGCTACCAGCAGAACCGTCTGCGGGCCATGTCATCCTCATCAGACAGTCCTCCCAGCAACCCATCCAGCTCCATTGACAACAGTGATGTGGACTTTGAGGAACTGGAGTAAGTTTCATTCTGCATCTTTTACATCGGTTAAACTGTTATTTACTACATTTAATTGTTTACACATAAGCCCCTTTCAGACATGCACTGGAATTCAGACATTTCCAGACTTTCTGTGAGGTGGGTGTAGGTTTGAACGCAAACACCCGAGTCTGTTGGCCCTGACATTACTTGGATTTTACCCAGCCAGCTCCCTAGTGCAATGTCCGGATTATCTCCAACCGAGGTCATTTGTTAATAGAGGAGATTTCAAAGAATCCACAATGAGTGAGTGGACAGGTTGATGATATCCATTTCCTGAGACTGCTGGGAAACCGCACAAATACGAACACCCGAATGGGAAGAACTCATTCATTTACACGAACACAACAACAATGTCGAACTGAAAGGACAACGAAATTCGTGAACTACTGTTGGTAAGGGCAGACCTGGAAATCGTCGATTACAAATTAAAAAGGAACAGCACGAGAATCTGTGGTATATGTCAGCTCATGTCTGAAACAGCTGACACAGTGTGTACTGTGTCTCCAAAACTACAGACTTCCTTATCTTTTTGCTCTTTGATCAAAATCTTTGTGCACGCAGGAAAACTCACTGAAGTGTACGATGTGTTTTGTCCACAGTTACATAAAACTTAGTGACAAGCTATAGATACCTGATAAAACACCAACAAGTTAAAGCATAAAATTAAAAACAGTGTAACAGAATGTATAAATAATATATATACAATGCAGACTTTTACACTCCAATGGCACCAAATGCTCTCTGACAGATAAAGTTATTTAGTCGTTATCTATTATACTCTGACACAGCTGGGAGAGAATCAGCAACATTAATGTGGTGCTGCTGTCTGACGGTGATGGAGTAATTCAGTAATTACAAATTTTGATAAGTTGTATCAAATTGTACTTGTATTCTGGGGTTTCTAATATTCTACTTAAGCGTGACATAATACCAGAAATGTGGTTGTCGGTACCAATACTATTCAAATTCCATGACTATAGATCACTTTACCAATTTTAATCCCACTGCAAAAAATGAACCAACAGAACTAATTTATTTTATCTTTTTGTTTTATTTTTTTTACTTTTTAACCACTTTTAGCAACAAGGGTGGGATTACGTCTTTTTAAGAACTCATGAAATCATTATTGTGCCAAAAATTTCTTTTTTAAAAGTGTTGTATGACATTTGTACTGCCATTTTGTCTTTGAGATGCTTAGCTGAGTTTGGGTTTTTTGTTTTCTACCTTTTTGTAGCAGAAGCTCTTTGTAGCAGCTTTTGCTAGATGGATAGTTTATATTGTCTCTGATCATTCAACTGAAACACAAAATTTCTCAGTACTTTTTATTCATTTATCTTGAGTTGCAGTGGACCTGTTGGTGCACTTTCCAACATTGAAACAACAGTAGGTTGTAGTAATTTCGGTAATGACTTTCGTACAAAGTTATTACATCAGTTCTCAAATTTTAATCACCTAGATGTTGCGGAAGCTTTGTTTAACACATGATAAAGGTGAAATTTTAGTCAAACATCAGCAAACAGAAAGAAAACAGGATCTCTGGGAAGACTTGAGCAAGATCAATTTACCTTCATTAGACTAATAAAACCTAATGAAACCTACTAAATACATTTTATGGAATACAACTGCGTGGATTTCAACTTTCATCTGTTTTACCGCATTATTTGCAAAGTGAGGTCCCACTGCAGTGACATTGGTTTTTTTGCTTCAGTCTAAAAGTTATTTGTCTAGAGAGAAATGATTACAGCCACCTATACATATTTTACCATACAGCTTTGACACGTCCAGCTAACCTTCTCTAATCCATACACTATTTAACTTTACACGATCTGCAAACCTTTATAATGTTATGTTTTTGTGTGTAAATGGTCTTTATGTGTACAGCTTAACCTGTGCTATTAAAACAGTGTTTTTCTGCACAGACTTAACTTTTTTTTTTTTTGCAGTGATAATGGAGATAGAGCAAGACACAGGACACCACGTAACGCCAGGATGTCTGCACCTTCTCTAGGTCGCTTTGTCCCACGGTATTCAGCTCATTAAAACATTATCAAAAACAGTAATTGAAGTTCAAGATCTGAACTTGCCCAGGGTAAATATGTTTTACATAATTCCCACTTATTGTCATGTGTGCAGACGGTTCCTCCTTCCCGAGTACCTGCCCTACGCTGGAATCTTCCATGAGAGGGGGCAGCCTGGTTTGGCTACACACTCCTCTGTCAACAGAGTCCTTGCTGGTAAACACACACACACACACACGTTTAGAAATCACCACCAGCTACTAGGCAACCCAGAAATAACCAAGATGGGATCCATAATTGAGAGGTGGAAATGTTGTTCTTTGAAATCTGAAAGCAGAATGTAAAAACATTCGAAATCTTTATCTGTACAATTTTTGGTATGAATCTGCCTTGTGTTTAAAAAGTGACAATTGTTTTCTCAGGGGCATCAATCGGGGACGGTCAGTCGGCAGTTGCCAGCAACATCGCTAACACCACCTACCGTCTGCAGTGGTGGGACTTTACTAAGTTTGACCTTCCTGAGATCAGCAACGGTACAACAGACAGTTGTTTTAACTTGTTGTTTTGTGAGATGTCCAGAGAGTCTGTTGGTTATAAAGCGGAGCATCTTCAATGATCAGTGCACCCTGTGGGTAAAGGTTTCGATGTAATAATTGGAAGAAAAATCAATTTTATTGACAGCAGTGAGTGAGATTAGTGGACCTAAACATAGAATTGTTGTCATTCATGAAGCAGTCTCCTGACTTTGTCTACACTTTGTTACTGTACGTGCATCAACACAAAGAGCAAGTAAGAATCAAACAAAAAGATTTTATCAGCACATGTTGAACAGAATAACAATAATATCAGCTCTATCCGCGATGTCCCTCTCCCTGGAGCAGCCCAGAGACCGTGGGGTGTGGAGGTGGGAGGGTTTCATTTAAAGGAGCCATTTAGTCTATGTTGCAGCATGTGCTCTATGTTGCAGAGATTAATTTTCTCCCATTTGTCTGTTCATTATGGACAACTACAATTAAATATAATTAATTTTAATCTGCAGTCGTACAGAAAATCCTTCATCATGAAGATGATAATGTAAAGTTGGTGAGAAACTGTTTTTAGAAGAGTTGATTCAGCTGCTGTATGATAACTGTGAGAGATGCTGCTGTTGAACTATTATACAGAGAGGTGCTTCATTGATACACGTGGTAAAATCGATAACGAAACTCCTGTTAGTGGAACGCAGCATAACACACCTCAACAGCTTCAAATCCTACAGCCACCATTGACTTTTGACAAACCCATACAATAACAAATGGTATACAATCAGTAGTCAATAGTATGTACGTACCTGTGAGCAACACTGATCACTGTGGGAAACTTTTTTATCATTATCAACTGTAGGAACTGCTGAGTAAAAATGTGTTTATCTCTTGCGCAGCCTCTGTCAATGTTCTGGTGCCAAACTGTAAAATCTACAACGATGCGAGCTGCGACATTTCTGCAGATGGTCAACTACTGGCAGTTTTCATTCCCAGCAGTCAGCGTGGTTTCCCAGATGAAGGCATTCTAGCAATCTATTCTCTGGCCCCCCACAACCTGGGAGAGATGCTGTACACCAAGAGATTTGGTACAGTATCACTTCAAAGTCTAGTCTTGGTCACAGAAACTGTAAGAATGTTTGACACCATGACTGTCACAGAAATGACAAAAACAACTCAAAGATTCATGGCTTTTTTTTTTTTTTTTTTTTCCAGAAACTGTTAATCTAATGGGACAATGAAACATCTAACTCCTGCAGTGCTCAGTCTAGTGTTCTCTGTGATTTCTTTCTTATTTCTTTGGATAAAAAAAAATTATGTTCTTTTTCTTTCATAGGTCCAAATGCCATCTCTGTCAGCCTGTCTCCAATGGGCTGCTATGTGATGGTGGGCCTGGCCTCTCGCAGGATCCTGCTTCATCCCACCACTGACCACATGGTGGCGCAAGTCTTCCGCCTGCAGCAGCCACATGGGGGAGAGACTTCCATCAGAGTGAGACAATACACACACTACACCTAAATAAAAATGTGTGCTAATTCTTTTTCCTAAATCATTTTCTGACATTTATAAATAAACCAGTTAATTGACTAATGAAGAGAATAATAATCATGTTAATGGATGATGTAAATCTAAAACATCTGATCAGTATTTATTGCAAACCTGTGTTTTCATATCCATCAGTCTTGGAAATGTTTTATACATCTGTTAAGTTTTGCTGTATAATTTTGCTGCTGTTGATCACTTTTCCACAGGTCACTTACTGACCATTGCTCTGTGTAAATCCACCTGCTGCTGTTGTGTGTGTTCCGTGTGTGTTGAACCTGCTGGTGTGTTTCAGATGGTGTTCAATGTGGTCTACCCCATGGCTCCAGACCAGAGGCGCCATGTCAGTATAAACTCAGCTCGCTGGCTGCCGGATCCAGGGATGGGCCTGGCCTATGGAACCAATAAGGGTGACCTGGTCATCTGCCGCCCTGTGTGAGTCTCCAGCTCTTTAAACTGAGTCCTCTTTAAACACGGAAGCCAGAATTCATTATGTTATAAATCCTGTTATTTATTGACTTGTATTAGCTCTCAGCTGAATGCTTTATATTGCTTCCTGCTCTTCTTTTTTTTTTTTTTTTTTTTTTTTTTTTTTTTTTTCGAAAATATCAATAGTCCTTTATGGAATAATACTTGTAGAGTCAACTCATCATGACGTTTTGTAAAGCTTTGAGTTTCATTAAAGTGAATCAGTCCTTTGAGAGAGTGAGACGGTGACTGCATGATCAGGAGTAACCAGTTTACAGAAGCATATGTAAATGCAAACACATTGGAATTTTCCTATTAGATGAGGATAAAAAAAGAATTAATACCTGTCATTTATGTGTGTTAATTTACGTAATTTACTTTGGTGAAATATTTAGACTGATTTGGAGTCAGTATTTGATCATTCAGTTGCATCAGATAAATGCCAGTGTGTGTAAAGCCATGGTTTTCCCACTGAGCTGCAGAGAGATTCCCTTCCAGCCCCATCACATCAGTTCAGAAGTGAACTAACGTGATTATCCTAATGGTTGACCTAAACAGGAAGAGCATTAATTGAGAAGCTCTCATTAGTTCCTTTAATAAGGTTGTGGTCCGTGTGATTCCACGAAGAAATGCCTCCTCTGCTTTTAAGACTTCCTGAATGGAAGTGAATTAACAAGAGGTGTGTTTGTGTGTTTAGGTTCTATCGCAGTGACGGTGAGAGCCCTGCAGAGTCGAACAGTGAGCCTTTGTTTTCTGTGAACAACAGTGGAACCAGCAGGACCAGAGGTTCTGACAGACAAGGGTGAGAACCTTCAGCCACCTTTTTGCTTTGCTATCACAAAACTGGTGATAGTGTTAATTAATGAATTTTCAGCTCCAAAATGATCACACTTTGTACATTAGAGATATCCTGAGCAGATCCTGAGTATTGATCTTAGCAACGATCCATTTCAGTAAAGGCAATCAAATTCTGATCCTTCTTTACTCCTGTGTTGAGCATTTCAACATGTGGAGTTTGCCCATTGTTGCTGCTAAGACTTACTGTACACTGTTATAATGATGCACCATTAGGTTCCCAGCATGTCTGTGGGTCAGACATGTGATGGTCACAGATCTTACTAAACATCTCCAGTGTGGGAGACCATGGTTTCAGAAACTCCAATAGATGGTGAAAGCTAACAGGCAAATATACCCATCAGCCTTTTTGTAATTGCAATTGTCATGTTTTTCTTAACGGTGCCAACTTGTGTAATGGCAGCTTTGCAGATTTTGCACAGTTATGCCTTTCATTGTTTCTACCTCAGAGTCGGTCTACACAGCAGCCATTCAGGTCGTAAACTGCAGTTAATATCTATTTAAGACACCCAGCATGCAGAACTGTCTATGCTGCACTACACATTGAGCACGGCAGATTTAAAGTAAAACTTGATCAGTGTTTGTTAGAACGGTCAAAAAAATCCTATTAAAAATTACTGAACTGAAACAAACTGTGAGGTGTTAATTTTACTGATTTCTCATTTGAACACTGAAATAATCGAGCTGTAAAATAAACGAGCTGCAAAATCCACATGCAAAAAAATTCCTTTAAAGGTTTAAATAAAACTGAATATATAAAACTGGGTAATTTATTATGGATCCTGGGAAGGGAGCTGATCGAGACATGTGACAGACAAAAATTGATGGGGGGGAAAAAACAGTTTACCATTTGCGATATCTCTCAAAACTTTTGGATCTCGCAAATGTTTTTATTATAAATATACTTTCAGGTTATACGTTAAAGTGCTTGACAGTAAACCTGGTTGCAAAATTACAAATTTTTTGTGAGCTCTCTAATCTTTTTTTTTTTTTTTTTCCCTCCTTCTTTTTTCCCAACCATACATTTTTATTTTTTTTTTTTTTTCTCTCACATGTCCAATTTCGCAAGTTTTTGTTTTTCCAATTGTGTCCCTTCCCGGGGTCCATAATTTAAACTTATGAACATTTAACAATTTAACAAGTCTAACAATAAACAAGTATTATTTGTGGGAAGGTGTTAAGTGACCTCATCTTCACGTTAGTCATTTCATTATTTAAATTTAAATATTAATAATTTCTTATTTAATTTGTATCTTACTAACACTAATTATATTTTTAGGACCAATCGCTCTGGCTGGAGACTGGACAGAGACATGGGACTGATGAACGCAATTGGTCTCCAGCCCCGACATCCCGCTCCTTCAGTGACATCACAAGGCACCCAGACACCAATTATCCAGCTGCAGAATGCTGAGACACAAACGGAGAGAGAACTGCCAGAGCCCAGCGTCTCCCAACCCCCACCCAGTACTGTCACACATTCACACACACACGTTACATACAAAGTGCTACAGATATTATATTGTAGTAGTGATGTTAGCAGAGTCACAGTTTTTTTAAAATGTTTCTAGTTTTATAGTACTATAAGAAGTGTACATAGTTTATTGCTGGGGTTCTTTTTTTAACTATCAGATGAAACATTAGATTTGTTGATTATAAAAACAATTGGATCATTGTAAGAAGCATATAATTATTGTACCATTAGATGCAAAGTTAACAGCATGATCTTTAACCCTGCTATGCTCATCCTCAGTTAAAGGTAGTGGTAACATTTAAGGGATCACGTCGCCTTTCTCCTCAGATGTCCCACCTGAGACTCCATCCACCAGTCAAGCATGTCAAGGACAGCTGGAGACATCTCAGAGCAACAGAGCACAGGACAACATCCAGGGTGAAACTTCAGCCGAAGTCAATACATCCACAGCTGGTACTGCTCCTGTCAACCACTTTCTGTATTTAATGAAGTGTTTTGTTTGTGGTGCATTTGTTGCATTTGAACACAAACAGATGTACGTACAGTTTTCTAGAGGCAGCTGACGGTGAAATGGCATTGATGGGGTAACAAGAGAAGATGTTCTGTTTTAGTCAAACTTTTTTTTTTTTACTACATATTTGGCAGCATTTTTTGGTCATTTGTCATAACTAGCTTTCTTTAACAATATGCGGATATAAGCAGCATAGCAGCAAAAACACAGTGAGTGAGGGTGACGCAGAACAGGGTAATTCACTGTGAGAGGAGGCACATGCGACAGCAATGTTTACACAGAAAGAAAACTACCATCAAAAGACCAACGTAACAGCTATACGTGTTACCAATGGATAAGATATCTTTCTTTATGATCATGAAAATGTGCTGGTTAGCACAAGTTTCTTTTAACTCCTGTTTATAAGAATGAATCTGGATGATATTAGCTTTTATTGGCTCTGACAGTTTTTTGGAAATGATGTTGGGATCATCTACCACTGGGTTGGAAGAAATCAGAAGTAAGATGTCACCAAACCCTAGATGTAGTACTTAGAGGTCTGTGGTGTTTGCTGCTGCCATATCAGAGGTCATTTTATTACAGAGCTGTCTGATCGCTTTCCCGGCTTCAACTTGATTACAGCTCAGCAGCAGATCTGCAGATTTATTCCCTTGATAGTGATGACATTTATTCATGATATTTATTTTTATTACAGTTTAAATAATTTTCTGTTCAGTGTCACTTTAGGTTTCACTAATAGGATGAACCCTGGTTTTAAGGTTTTCAGTTGTTTAGATTTTTATTTATCTTTGTTAACTGACAGAACTTATTCCTGCTTCATATTATTTTTTTAAGGGCTAGGACACACCAAAGCTGAAGTCAGCTGTCGGTCAGCATCAGGCCAAGGAGAAGTGTCTCAGCGTTTGCAGTGTGTCCCACACTATCAATGCTAATTGGGTCCCAGTAGCTTTTTGGCCTATTTAACATCTTGAAATGGCATCAGCTGGTGTCGGCCCATCGTTAAAAGACACCACTCTTTGGCTGTTCACGTTAGCCAATCAGTGCATGAGAATCAGAACCATGACATTAAGATCACCAGTACAACTGTTGTTGCAACTTGTTTTCATACATTATCGATTAGAAACCAACTGTGCCGAGCCAGAGTGGTGTGAAAAGGGTCATTGCCAACACTGCTTTGTTTACAGTTTGTAAATTCAGGGTCCCTGTCTTCTACTTTCACTTACACAAGCACAAAACGTGCAGAGGTACGTGCTGCTTGGCTCTTTCTTTTTGATGTCTCCAAGCACCATTTGTTGACTAAGGGGGCATGAGTTGATGTAATAGTTGGTCTTTTTCTGCTCCAGTTTCCTGACATCGTCTTGTCATTGGTAGAAGCTTACAAATACAGTTGCTCACAAAATTATTCAGCCCCCATTGAAGATTAGGTGTATTGGCAATGAACAAATAAAACAAGAACAAGTTAAATAGCTCAGGCCATTTCGTGGTTAACCTGGTTCCTCCAAAGTCAATAGAAAATGCTTTTAATGACTGCAGCAGTCATAAAATTACAAGTGACTGCAAAAGACTTGCAGCACAGCCACAGAGGAGTAAAATGGATTGTACACACTGAAGGTTTCCATGCCAGTACAGAAAAAATAAGCCACCAAAAAACCTAAACTGGACCTATGGATCAGCAGTATGTGTGAAGGAAGGAACATGAAGCAAATGCTAGACTGTACACCTACAGTGAAGCTTAGTGGGGGCTCAGTGATGCTCTGTCACTGGAAAATGCATTGGAATGGAAGTTAGATCGATTTAAGAGTCAGGAAATCTTAGGAGAAAATGTCATGCCATCTTTGACGAAGCTGAACCTTTGGCATCGTCGGACCTCCCAACAGGACAATGATCCCAAGCACACTGAAGAAGATTCTAGAGTGGTCGTTATAGCCATCTGACTTGAACTTTTTAATACCTAAATTCTCTTTGAATTGATCTTAATTATATGTTCATTGCAAACAGACAGACTGCAAATTTATTTCAAGCCCTTGTTCTCATTCTTCATATGTAGCTAAACAGATCCAGGGTGGATGTTGTAATCCTTATTTATATTTGAAGGTTTTTTTGTGCTTAACATATACCAGGAATGTCAACAGAATGCAGCTGGTGGAACCTTGTAGGAAAACACACTAAAAATATTAATGTTGCCAAGCTGTGTCATTTTAAAAGTTGAACTTGTCAACTTATAATAGCCATGAAAATAATTTCAGTGGATTTTACACACAAATTAAAGGTTTCAGGTCAGGCTGCAGTATCTCTGTATGTACTGTCCAACAGGTCTGGACTCTCAAATGCTCTTAAAAATAAAAACATTTAGATTTTACTAGACAGAAAAGTGGAATTTTGCAAACTAACAGCTTTATGTTGTATGCTCTTGTTGCTCCAGGAGAGTCTCCAGAGTTTGGTTCCGGTGAAGATGCTTTGGCACGAATCCGTCGGCTCATCGCTGAGGGGGGCATGACAGCTGTGGTGCAGCGGGAGCAGAGCACCACCATGGCTTCAATGGGCGGCTTCGGAAATAACATTATCGTCAGCCATCGCATTCACCGTGGCTCCCAGACGGGCACTGGGGCCTCCAGGCCAGCAGCAGACCACACCATGATGCCCCCTCCCCCCTCCTCATCAGGTCCTCTTCTCATTACCCAACCCCAGTCGTACCCTCCTCCCGTGAATTCCACCCCATCTGAACAGCTCGGTCCCATGTGGAGCCCCCAGGTGCTGTCTGGCCCCCAACCCTCTGGCCTGTCTCTAGACATAGACGACGTGTTTGTTGGGGGACGAACAGACGACGACTCACTGCAAGGTCCCTCCTCTTCGTCCCTGCTGTTGTCTTCCCCCTCTTCATCCTCCTCTTCCTCCTCCTCTCACAGCCCCCTTCCTGGCAGCGAGGGCCCCAACAGTTACCCCGGTGATCCGTACAGTAGGTAGTCGTCCTGTTGGCTCAGAGAACAGGAGCGCTAACCGGTGGGTGCTCCTTAAAGCCTTACAAAGAAATGGGTGCTGCTTTGACTCTGCACAGGGTCTCCGGCCTGGAGAAGAAGGGACGCAAGAATCCCACCTCACCCCTTCTCACCGTGGTGTGCTATTTCTCTGCACTTACAGAAACTGGATTGAAGCTGAACCATTCCTCATCAGAAAGGGCTTCTACTTGAACAGAAATGCCAGTTAGTGCTGAGCTCCTCGAAGACAAGGTTCCTGTGTGTCAAAGTTCCATGTCCGATGGACAGGTGGGGGTGGGGTGGGGTATCTCGTTCTCACACACATTTACTCCCTACGTGCTGCATTCGGTGCCATGTGATGTTGACATTTGATGTTAAATAGTGCGTGATTGAAGTGTTTAAAAAGTGAATTCAGCACTACTTTATTTTGTACCGTATGTAATTATGATATTGGAACAGAAGAAATTACGCTGGAGGCTTGACTGTGCAGATCATGGAGCACGTCAATGTGTCCCACCGTGTACTCAGCTTGAATGAACAGAATCTACTGCATGTCTTTTCAATAACGCTGCAGTTCATCAAACACTTTGATTTATTTCTTTTTTTTATTTTAAAGCCGGAGAAGAGAAGAACCATTCATCATGACCTGCTCCAGTCCCAACACCCCCACCTAAAACCCCACCTAAACCAATTGCATTATTGTGTGTTTTGAGCCAAGAGAGGATGGACATAAATGTTAGTGTCCTGTTAAGAGCTGGCAGTTCTCAGAGGTGGTGAAAGACTTTTTTTACTTCTGTTGACCATTTTAATACAAGCTGTACCGTGTCTGTACACTGATGGGTTGTTTTCTCATGGTTCCTAACATTGAATCGGACACAATCACCATATATAACCTGCTCTATTATGTGGGTAACACACACACACAGACAAACTTTAAATAGGTTTCTTGCGTGCTCTCAGAAACATCCTGATAATAAATGGAAATGGATCCCTGATGCAAACTGTCACTGAGGTTCCAGCTGATTATACTTGACTGTAAACAAATCAGCATTTTTCCCCCCACACCACTCTCACTCAGCCCAGATGGTGTTTTTTATGGACAAAATGTTGCAGCCTGGCCATTACATTATCGAGAGCCTGGCATGTTACGGTCTGTATACAGACAGTCTTGCACACTTCAGCCAGTGACGTCCGTAGGCTAACGCGTGTTCTGACCCACTGAAGGCTGTGGTTGCATCAGCAGATGCTCTTTAATCATTAATATGTCAAACACAGCATGGTGGAGTTTTTTGTTGCTCTCTACGTTACCCAGACACATCCAGCTGTGCGTCCTGTTGTCTGAAAAAGTCTAGACGATGTGCTCTCGCTTTGATACTAGTGTACTAGTGTTGCTCATCGACATCACGGTTTGTTTCTGCCAAAGGCGTTTTCAGTACAGCTTACAGCTACATAAAGGAACTTGTTTGTGTTCTGAACTTTATTCGTCTCCTCTCACTCACTCCCTTGTCTCTGTAGTATTTAACAAATATTTGTTTTATCGCAGGTTTGCATTTTGTTAATCTCTAGTGTATTGAAAATGATTAATCGTAATAGTTATCATTACCACAAAAAATTAGACTTGTTCTACAGAAACGATCATTGACGATGCTCGACAGGAACATACATGAAGCAAGTTTCAAGAGTTTGTGATGTAGGTTCTGTACAGAAATTAATAAAAACTAGTAGGAGACAGGAACTGTTAAAAAACTAGATTCGGGTTAAAGAGATGGTGTTTTTCTGTTTTCCTCTTATGTTTGGACTCAAACCATAAGTGTGCTTGTCTCTAAAAACTTCCTGAGTTCTCTGTTCTGTCCGTAGCACTACAATGCTTTCATTGTTTTCAGAAATAGCTGCTCACTATAGGGTTTTTCTAATGTCTAGTGGAATTGGTGCATTAGCTTGGAGGGTCACAGGTTCCCTTGTGTATTTCTAATAGTTTGTGAACACAGTGGAGTGGAAGAAGTGGTAGACATTTGCTGTTGGGTTGATTCTGGACCTGGGATTTGTAGGTGAAGAAGAAAATGAAGGAAACATCACCAGGCTCATACTTTGAGTTAAAACTGTGTGAAAATGGTCAACAGAAAGTGAAATGGACATAATCAAGAAGAAAAACATGCGCATACACTGACGTGCTTCTGTAAAACTAAAACTGCACATACTGTATAAATGTGAGCAAATGAACATTTGAGTTTACTGTAAGAAAATAATCACATCGTTTAGTTCCTTATCTGAAATCATTGGAGACAGACTCAAATCATGCTGATGATGATCTGTCAGTTTATCCAACCAGCTCAGAGTGAAGTAGTCTCGTAAAAACAAACCCTACAGTTTAACAGTTTCAACACAATCTGAACATTATCAACGTCAAAGGACAATTCGTTGCAGGATGGTTTTTTTTTTTTTTTTTAGTGTTCCTAATAAACTGACCACTCAGTGGGTGGTTACCACTAAGTTTTCAGGTCTAAAGTAAACTTCGTGTGGTGTGTATTTTAGTTGAGGATCTGTAGCATTTCTCTGCTTGTGTCTGTGGCCTGTTCTCTGATAGCTGTTTTCCACCCTGGGAACTCAACCACCTGTAACCTGGAGCCTCACACACCTGGAATCTGCAGGAACCAGTGGTTCCTGGTTTTGTCTCTGGATTTTGTGTAACTTCAGATACTAAGTAAGTTTACATATGATCACATGTCCTGTTTACTTATAGTGAAGCATGAACAGTGGACATGCTTCTCCAGGTCCACCTTCATTCAGCTAACCTTAGATTCTCAGTGGGATTGTCCCAGACCCTCTGCTTTATCTTCAGGTCTGTTACCAGCATTGTTAACATATGATTTCAAAGTTTTGGCTCAGTGTTCAGTGTCTTCACTAAGGTCTTAAATCTGCCTCATTTACTTTGCTGGGGAGGATCATGTTTCAGTTACCAGAGGACTTGGTGTGATTTACATTAGTATGTAGTAAAGTTCAAGCACCTGTCCTACCCAGCAACTTCACTCTTGTTCTTCAGGTTCCAGGGTTTTATGCTTTTCTAACACACACAAAAAAGAGCTTTGCTGTTTGAAAACCTACCTAAAAGTTACAGGGAAATGTTTGCTATTCAATTTGAAATGTGCTTGTCGTCCCTCTGCACACAAGCCACAGTCTATGGGACAAATGCAGGAAACTTGTCTCTTACTCTGCCCTGAGGAAATGAGAACAGGACCAGGGGTAAAGGCTTCCGGTTGCAGGTTGTTCAGCTCCTGTAGTGAAAAAAAAGCCTCCAATTGGTGTCTCCAGACCAACCCCCCCCCACCCACCTTCAAACTCCTGCAGAAGAAAACTTGAATTTTTCGATCTACTTTCTTTCCCGGCTTGTGTGAGATCGTACAGCTGCTGACGCTCTGCTGTTTTTATTTCATTTTATTTTTTAAACTCCTACAGCTTCACGTACTGACACTGTTTAAGTTATGTATGTGTTTTTTAAGGGGTTGTGGTGGAGATAGACCTATGAACATTAAGATGGCAAAGAGAGAGAGTTCTGACTGGAGCCATGCAGAGATGACAGCAGTTTTTAGTTTAACATTTTTAGTAAACCCTTTATTTTTTTGCAGTTTAGTCCATGTGAGGTCAGGTGACTCGAGGCAGCAGCTGCATGTGACTGATCTGAATGCTCCTCCTGGCTTTACTTGATTCATGAACATTTTAAAAAGGTCTGGTGTATGCTGGGGTTCATCCTGTAAATGATGAACAAGTGGTTAAAAAAAAGAACGGTACATGTGTCACAAAACCCTCTGTGGAGTTTGTACAGCTCTGAGACGATTCTTTGCTTTTACTTTTAGACGTGATGTAATTAAAGAGCTTTGAGAGTTTTCCTGTGATCCGACGCAGTTATTGGACATTTTGAAAAAACTTCCTCCATGGGTCATAAAGATTAAGTGGAAAAACTTCAGACAACCAGTTATATTTTGCTTTAAATCTGGTGAAATATCAAATTCCATTCATTCTAGAATTTTTTGTTTGTTTGTTTGGTTTTTAAATACGTTTGTGAAACCTTTTAGAAGTTTCTCTTTCTGCATCAACATCAGTTAGAACTAGATAAAGAGAACCCAGTTAAACTAATGAGACAACAATTACGCTTCAGTGTGTGAACCTTAGCAATAACTGCACACATTTCCAGTAATGTTTTTCAGCCCTGCACTTGGTCTTGCAGGAATTTGAGACACTTCCCTCTTACAGAACAGGAAGACGAGAGTAGCAGCTTCCTCCAGCAGCTCTGCCATGTTCACTGTTGTTCACTGTTCTCCTCAACTCACGAACACTGATATCATTCACTACAGGAGACTCCTTTAGGTTCCATTTCTGAGGTCCTGGGTCTCATTCTAAATTTGTGTTAGAATTGGACCCCGATTTTGTCGACTGAAATAAGACAGGCCCTCTGAGACCCCTTACACTCTCTCACTCTATTCGCCTTCAGATCAACTGAAAGTCCCAGAGGTTCAAACACTTTTGACACACACAGGCATTTAAAATCAGATCATTTTCCACAATAAATACATGAGAAGGTCTAATGATTTTGTCTCATTGTATCAGGTTAAGGTTGATTTGTCTAGTTGTAGAACGTGTGTGCACATCTCGCATCGGTCAAAGTGATGTAAAAATAGAAGAAATTCTAAAACCCAAACTTTCAAGCAGCCCTGTATTTTAATTATTGTACATCTCAAACACGAATAGGTAACAGTATAACATTATAATGCATATGATAAACATTTTAACTTAAATCACATTTTAATTTCTCTTCACTTATGTCACACAGCAACTTTGGCTTATACTCACAGTTCAGAGACTTTCAAAGGACAAAGTTAAAACAAATGTCATGTTCAGTTAAATATTGGAAGCCAAAATAAGTGAATCATTGTCCTGCAGCAAACTAAAGATACAACTTTAACATGCAGTTCACATGATTTTCAAAGCTTTGTCTAATGTTAATATGGAGCATCCTGAATAAAACCAATAATTTATTTATTAAACTCAAAAAATGTGGATACATTCTATTTATTCATTTTAACTTTTTATGATATGACACTGTCACCAGTGTGTGGAAGTCTCCATTAACCTGCTCATCATTGCTGTCTTTTAATTTAACCAGCTTAAAGTTTAACCAGTGTCTCAATGTTTTATTCCCAATTCTTCGGCTTCTTTGACCTTCACCGGAACAGCTTTGTGAGAAACACTAAAAGGAAGGTGCTCTGTAACGTACGTTTCAACACCTTTTAATAAATCAAGAGAATTTATTGTGGGTTTTTTTGTTTGTTTGTTTCTTTTATTCCAAGCATGGAGGGAACTGTGTGTCCAGGCCAGGTCAATGTGTGGAGCCTAAATCATCAGTTGCCTTCATGAAGCAGCTTTTGATTTTTCACTGCTCAGCAGCTTTAGATTCTCCCTGAATCACAGCCATGTCCAGTACTGGTGAGCAACTTGCATTTACTCAAGTACTTTAAAAGTCCAGTGTTGAGCTAGTTGTACTTGAATATATCAATTTAAAGTTACACTTACATTTAACAGACGCTTTTATCCAAAGCGAGTTACAAGTGAGGTACTAAATTAATAACCTATTGTGTATGAAGTATCTGTCAGTACATCGAGTGTTAAAATCAGCCCCTCCTTCACCTGCTGCTGCTACTGTTCCACACAAAGTCTTTATAGTAAAAATGATCTTAGAAATTGAATCCTTTTCAAAAGGAACATATTTGTGTGCTGTATAGTATATAGACTCCATCTTTTGATTCTTTATTGCTATGAACTAAAGTCAATTAATGAACAGAAGAAATAATTGCATTTTCACAATAGTTAATCAGGAATCAGGTGTTGGCTTTTCTCCTTAAATCTGCACATGAACTAAACTTTGTGGAACAACTCTGGACGAGACTTCATCAACCGCATCAGGTTCTATAGTTGTACTTTGTGTAGCTCTGGAGTTGAACGGTGAAGGCTTAAGACTCAGGTGGGATAGATACACTATATTGCCAAAAGTATTCGCTCACCCATCCAAATAAATGAATTCAGGTGCACAAAGCAAGGTGCATAAAGACATGGATGAGTGAGTTTGGTGTGGAAGAACTTGACTGGCCTGCACAGAGTCCTGACCTCAACCCGATAGAACCTTTGGGATGAATTAGAGCAAAGACTGCGAGCACTGTGTATTATGTATTTCATAAACACACTGCTAAACCTCGTGGAAAACCTTCCCAGAAGAGTTGAAGCTGTTATAGCTGCAAAGGGCCGACGTCATATTAAAGCCTATGGATTAAGAATGGGATGTCACTAAAGTTCATATGGGTCTAAAGGCAGGTGAGCCAATACTTTTGGCAATATAGTGTATGTATTTATTGGCACTGTTGGTGGAAGGGAAATGAATCTAAAATTACTCCCTAACTGAAGGAGGGGTTGGCCTATTCTCAGAGATGTGTCATTACATCCCACGCAGAGGAGACACCGATGTTGGAGCAGATGATGTTAGGACTCCTAATGAGAATGGACGAGGGTTTCGTCTGCTGTATATAAAGCTGCTGCTGCCTGATGACTGACTGACTGCAAACACCACAGCAGCTCACACATCAAACCGGTAAGTCTCCACTCAGTCACATCGTCAGAATTCAATCTAATGTTTTCAAACTGTACAAAGTGTTTCTGCTTTCTTTTTACTTTCTTCTTGTTTTTATTCCTTATTTCTAATATTCTGTTGTTTCTCTGTGTTTCTGCTCTATAAAGTACCTTAACTATTTACTTCTCAACTTTTACTTTAGGGCAATATCATTAATACAAATTATAATCAGCAATTAAATTATGATCTATTACAGTTGAACCACTTTTTACTTTCTAAATTATTTAAAATAATCTACACTTTTACCAGCTGCAACATAATGCAACTTTGAGTCAATAATTTACATAGTGAGTACTTTTACTTTTTACTTTTTCTCTTTTGCTAATAACACCTATGTACTTTTGTGATATTTTGATTGAAGTACTGGAAGTAATTCTAAACTGATATATTTAGATCAGAGGGGAAGAAAGTACTTTGATCTTATATTTAAGCAAAAGTATATACGGTACAGTGTAGAAATACTGTATTGCAAGTAAAAGTGTTGCATTTAAGATATTAAAAAACAAAGGTACACAAACAAAAGTAAAATTACTTTTTATCCAAAACAATGCCTATTTTATGTCACATACATATAGTGGGGAACTGGAAATGCACACGATTGTACTTAAGTATAGAACTTGACTAAATGCCGCTTCCATCTATTTCAGTAAAAAATTAAGTTTTACTATCGGCCGGTTTTCGTGTCTTTTAAAAGCCCAGAATTTTGCCTCTTCGTATAAAGGATCAAAAGTTTGTTTTTGCTGCTGTATGTTATCCCACCTGTAAAGTGTGTGTGTGTGTGTGATTGTTTTTGTCGTCTCTCTGCAGGAAACACTGGGAAAAAATCAGTTTACTAGAATTTGCAGTAAATTGTTTTATAATAACATTATGTGGAAATGTTGATAATTAGGTTCTGAACATATCAGGAAAATGTCACTGAACCATGTTGTTTTCCACCAAATGATCAGATCCTACAGAACAACGTCCACTTATTAAAGCGACTGTTTGTGTTTAAATTTCACAGATCACCACCATCGGTACCTTTTCTTTGGGTTCTTCAAGCAGATAGTACTTTTTGTTAGGTAATATTTTAAATGGAGGCCTTTTAATTATATTCATTTTAAAACAGTCTATGACTACTTTATCTTTATGTAGTAAAGTACGTGTTCTATTCCTGTCTACCGATAATTAAGCTGTGCACGTTGTTTTGCAGAAATCATGGGACCAACACCTGAATCTGAGTTCAACACCTCTGTGTGGTTCTGGCCGTGTGTCAACGCCTCCTGTCAGCCTCCAGTCGGAGACGGATGCCCATACAACATGGCTGAGCTGATCCTCATTGCCATGGTAACCGCGTGCATCAGCATTGTCACTGTGCTCGGCAACACGCTGGTCATCCTGTCAATCAAAGTCAACCTTCGCCTGCAGACCATCAACAACTACTTCCTGCTGAGCCTGGCAGTGGCTGACCTCCTCATCGGCCTGTTCTCCATGAACCTGTACACGCTGTACCTGCTGTGCGGCCACTGGCCCTTAGGGGCTGTTCTCTGTGACGTGTGGCTCGTTCTGGACTATGTGGTGAGCAGCGCCTCCGTCATGAACCTGCTGATCATTAGTTTGGACCGGTACTTCTGCATGACTCGGCCACTCAGCTACCCCGTCCAGCGGACCGGTGGGATGGCCGGTCTGATGATTGGAGCCGCCTGGCTGCTGGCTTTCATTCTCTGGGCCCCTGCCATCCTCAGCTGGCAGACGGCCAGAGGAAAACGCGTCATCCCCGATGGACAGTGTTACATCCAACTGCTGGCGAGCCCTGCCATCACTCTGGGAACAACGCTTCCTTCCTTTTACCTGCCGGCTCTCATCATGATTGTTCTCTACAGCCGCCTGTCCACCATCAGCCACAGCCGCCTAAGCAGGCTGCAGTCAATACGAGGCACACTCAGGACATCCAGTCCATCCAATAAGGACCTCCTCCTGAAACGGCGGAGCTTGGTGCCCAATGACATTGTGTCAGACCTATCTGTGAATCAATCAGAGCCCAGCACTTCGAATTGGAGGAGGAAAGGCAGAGCATCCGAACATCCTGAAGACAAGCCAGGAGAAGTCTGTCTGTCCCCTCAGCAGTGTCACCCTCACAACCCCACTAAACAGAACATACATGACACGACCAACAACAGGACTGAGAACGAGTCTTCGTCCGACACTGACCTCCACAGGACGGCCTCGGCAATGCTCTCTGCCTGTCCCAGCTTCACGTTTCACGAGAGGAGAAAGCGTCAAGTCATGGCGAGGGAGAGGAGAGTCACCAAGACCATCCTGTCCATTGTGCTGGCCTTCATCCTCACCTGGACACCGTACAACGTCATGGCCGTCATCGCCACCTTTTGTCACATCTGCATCCCCAACATCCTGTGGACCACAGGATACTGGCTGTGTTACGTCAACAGTGCCATCAACCCCGGCTGCTACGCCTTGTGTAACGTCACCTTCAGGAAGACTTTCTGCAGCCTCCTGCGCTGCCGCATCAGGAAGCTGAAGTGACAGCCATGTTGACTCGTTTCCATACCGTGTGTGTTGATGTGTTTGCAGCAGAAAAACTCAGCTGACCTCTCACAACTTTTACTCAGGAAGGTCGAGTAGTGGATGGATGAAGCGGTTAATTGATCTGCACTTGGTAAATGTTCTTCACTTATATAGCCCTTTTCTACCTATTAGCACTTAAAGCGGTTTACACTGATTCCTATTCACCCATTCACACTCACAATCACACACACACTCACACACCGATGGGGGAGCTGCTATGCAGCTGGCCAACGCTCACCAGGAGCAACTAAGTTGGGGTTCAGTGTCTTGCTCAAGGACACTTCGACATATGACCGGAGGAGCCGGGGATTGGATTGAACCAATAACTGTGAGATTGGTGGACAACCGCTCTACCTTCCTGCGCCACAGTCGCCCCTTTCACAAATGGCCACTTACACTTTATTGTATGTGATCTATTACCTTTAGGGAACTTAATCCCCTTTGCTCTACTGTTGGGGCAATTCAGAGGACACTTTTGCAGTATTTGATTGTCCTTATGGGCAGTGGGGGAACGGTTGTCTCTGTTGGTCTGACTCCTCTGATTCCTCTGACTTTTTTTGTGCCACCAGCAGTTCAAAGTTTTCTAATAACCCCATTTATGTCGGGTGTAATTTTAGCTTCAACTACTGCAGTGCGGCAGATTTAAATGCAGTAGCAGCAGCATTGAGCCCACATTCACCAAAGGAAGGTGATGATTCCAACATGAATGGCTGCAGCTTGACACCATGCTGAAAGTGAGTGGGCTAAAAGCATGCTAACATCTAAAACATGCACAGCAGTAGTAGTGGGTGGAGGTTTTCAGTTTGTCTGTACCTGCATCATATTTGTGTGTATTTCTTCTAAACTGTCACAAATGTCCACTTTTTCTTATGAATGAACTGATTAGAATGTGTTTGGACAGACTAGCAGGTAAACTGTGACTTGTTGGTGGAGACACAACGTGAGGTGGTAGTTCTTGTTTAACCTTTATTTGCTCAGGCTATATTCACACCTGGAATCTGCCCAGAACCACCGGTCTGACCTGATCACTGAGCCTTGTGAGGACTAAACCCTGCCTGTCTGGAGAAATTCCTGCCCACAAACCTTTAGGCCACAGCAGTTACTATAGTCATTTAAAGGTGTTGTCCTAAGGTAATGGCTGAAAGGAAAAGAACAAGTCCTTGATACTAATGCAGCACAAAAATCGAGTTCCTCTAGCTGTCAGCAGTAATGAGAACTCAGAGAGATGAAACGCATTGGGACCAACATGCTCAGCTTTTAATGGTTAATTTGCCACAGAAAGCAGCTGGAGGTTGTTGTGAGACAGCTGTGTGGAGCTGCTGTGTGTCTCCATGGAACCATCAGTAAACCACAGTTTAATCTGTTGTTTCCGTGCTTCTGTTCAATCATCTGTTGGATCAGTTCTTGCCCCCCAGTTTTTGCATTGCAGTGGTGATGCACATGTATGACAATGTGTGTGTTTTTTGGGGGGGATGGGACCCTGGTCACAGCGTAGTTGGTTTGTTAATATTATGGCAGCTCCTGGTTCTAAACAGGAAGTGTGAGGGATGTATAACATGTCTGTGTCTAGTATCTGTAGCAACTACAGGTATTTATCAGTGTTATGAAATTTCAGTATTTCAGGTTGTGGATTTGTGGTTTATTATACATAATAAATTATTGTGCTGTTGTAAATGTCCTGCTCCCATTTTAAACTGTTCTCCAGTGTTCGATTCTCCTTGAGTAGTGTTGAGCAAAACTCGTTTTCGGTGCCAATGAACAAACCAAACTTCACCAAAACAATTTACAGTATTTAATTCTTTTTTATACAAGTCCCATCTTTGCAACGTCAATCTATAGTTCAAAAAATAGATTTTATAGAAGATACTTTCATTATGCATCAAAATTTTTAAGGTGGTGATTCTAAACTTGTCCTCCACTCTGAAACCTAAACTCAACAGTCCAGATGTCTTCACTGGATGATACAGAGTTTGTTTGGAGATAACATCTGTCGGGTGTACATTTCATTTCAGCTACAGTAAAAAGCTTTTAGGACTGTGTGTTAAAACAACTATCAGCTATGAGGACTGGATTATGTATTATTATCTAGTGGGAGATACTGGAAAAAGTTTTCCACATTTAATCCAAATAAACACAAGAACATCAAATGAGCAAGAGCAGAACAAAGTCAAAGGGGGCCAAAAGAAGAAGTTGGTTGGTGTGTTTTGGAGGAGTCTTTCGGTTTTATGTGTTTGCTGAAGGAGGGAAGACGTTCAGCTGGAAGAGGAGGAGAGATCCTGTCGTCTTCTGTGTCTCCAACCTTTAATTTGACTTCTTCCCCCCTGTGAAGGAACAAGACATTTAAAGAGTTAGAGAAAGGCCCCCGGGTCAGGTTGTGTGCATTTAGTGGATTAGTAAAACCACAAAGAGAACAAGGTTTCAGTCAAGCACTGCTTGTATTTCAATACCAGTCCCTTCAGGGACCTGCAGAGTCTCTGGGATTAATACAGAATGAATGGATCCACAGCACAGTGATAAGGTCCCTGAGCAACAAGTCTCTGGGATAAAATGTTTGTAGAAATGCTAAATGGCCATATAGTGCTTTTATCCAAAGCGCTTTACAATGTTAATTCCCATTTTCACACACTCACACACCGATGGCGGTGGCTGTGATGCAAGGTGCTCACCTGACCCACCGGGAGCAACTTGGGGTTGAGTGTCTTGCCCAAGGACACTTCGACATGTAGCTGGGACCAGGGATTGAACCACTGACCCTGTGGTCACTGGATGCCTCCCTTACCAACTGTGCTACAGCCGCCCCAGAGCCGATCATTGTTTGAATTCTGTGGCTCACATCCATATTTACAAGCAGACAGTTCTTTACTGTAACCTCACGCTCAGCCTGCAGGGAACAGGCTGCTGGGGTGTGACACATGTTCCACTGAGACTACAGAGTAGAAGTGACCCTGAATAAGGAGGAGGAGCAGGTTGGACTTCTTCACCCACCCAGATTTGACATTTCTGTGGACACCGGAACACAACACAGTGGACTGGATCCCCCCGGGTTCCTGTCTACAAACATCTGGGCTGAGGTCTGGTGTCTATTAACCTGTAAACACCCAGTCCATTCCTACACCCGGACTTCCTGGATCCGACTTTATTAAGTCCTTTCCCACCAACGCCTTCCGAGGGCCAGAACCGGCGTTAGTCGTTAGTACAATCATAATTGTAATATTCTCACTACAGTAAAGATTCTCATGCATTCTCACATTTCTACACAGTAGCAGGTGACTACAGGAAAACCTGGATAAATGATTTGAACCTTAACAGTAGTACTGATGAACGTATTCATAAACATTTTGTTTGTGAATCATGTGACTGGTCTTTTACCAAATTAGACCTGGACCCCAGATAGACACCAACACCGTGGCCTGGTAGCTCAATGTGTAGAGCGGCAGTATTGGATGCAGAAGTCAGCGGGATGAAATCTCAGCCTACCCACCAGGTGTGTCCCTCTTGTTGCTGCCCATTTTTCCCCCATAGGGGTTAAATGCAGGGAAATAACTTGTTCATCGTAACATGTATGTGCAAAATGTCTATATGTGCTCAATGACAATAGTTCTTCAATATCAGATCCCGTCACTGGTGTTTGTGATGAACCCTCAGGTCTCACCTCTGGGGGCCTTGGGTTTGGGGGAGCAGGGTTTGGACACTTTGACGGTAGTTTGACACTCTGCGTTGAACAGCGCCCTCTTCAGCGTTCCTGAACGCGTCTTGCTGTTGGTGGTGGCGTCGCAGGATCCCCACGGCCCGAACTTGTACTTGCAGTCACCTGGAAGAGATCCAGAATAAAGGAGGGTGTAACAGACCCAGGTGTGTCCTGCTGGGTGGAATTCTGCAGGTCAGCAGCATTCAGGTCCAGCTGAGCTGAAGACATGATATGTGTCCTTTCAAAATAAAAGCACAAGCAAACACTAAGCAGCATTTACTTCCAGTTTGAGCTACTTCAATGTTTTCATTTCCTACCACTTTCTATTCGTACTCCACGACACTTAGGAGAGAGGTAATGAACTTTTTGCTCCACTACCTTTATCTGTCAGCTTTAGTTAGAGAGTTAAAAAAAAACAAAAAAACGCAGCTGTGTTTAGAATCATTCATGTAAAACCACCAAATACTTCGTGGTTACAGCTTCTCCCATTGTTTTAACATGTTTGAGGTTTGGTGAAGTGTCTCCTGATCTTTTGACAGACTCAACCTTCAAATGAACTGTTTTCTAAAGTAGGTAAATGTAGTGGAGCATAAAGGAAAATAGAGTAAAGTGTCAGAAAAGACGTACAGTGCTCATCATTTCTCACTTGGTTTAACTTTTTATCTACTAACCTTTGTAAAACTCCACAGTGGTGTCAATCTACCTCAGGATTGCAACCACAAAAGTCACTTGTGCCATTCATTTAAATCGACACCAGCCTGAGGATGTTTCCAGCAGGTGTCACCACTTTGAGTCAAAGGGTTTTACACAATTAGATTATTTTTCTGTGCAGACGGGGACGTCACTTTGTTTCTACTCAGTCTGAATCTTCAAACGTCACACAACTTTTGACGTTTGTTTCTGCAGTCACAGCACAAATGGGAAAGATTTTCTCCTTTTGAAAATTTTCATTCATCCACCAACATTTGTTTTTTTGTATTTTTTTTTTGTTGTTGTTACTAACTAAAGGGTCAATTAGTGAACAGAATGTTGATTTGTTTTTTTTCACCGAGAATAGTCAGAACTCAGGTTTGAGAAGTGTTTCTCTGCTTGAATCTTAAACAAAGTAAACTGAACAAAACTGGACATTTTAGTTTTCTGCAGGAACTTTTTTTAGTTGTTGGTCATTTATGTTGTCAACAGCATCAAGTTCTTTGGTGGTAAAATACTTTGTTTTTATCAGTATCTCTGAGAAGCCACTTTAATACTCTGGAGTTACACTTTAACCAGAGTACTAGGTTTGTGTAAAGTGAGTTGACTGCATCAGTAAGTTGTGTGCCTGCCGTGTTAGCTGTGTCTTACTGATGTCCTTCTTCCAGTTGCAGGGGATCTTGCAGTGGATCTTGTCGGTGCGGTCTTTACAGGTGGCCTCTCTCAGTCCGTCTCCACAGTCTCCCTGTTCTGGGACACACTTCCCGTACTGAGTCTCTGCAGGAGTGCACTCTGTCGCCGGCTTGGACTTCTCATGTTTCCCACCTGTGGGAGCACAAGGTCACAGCATCAGTATCACACTTAATTTCACCGTGAGTCTGAATGTTTGATTACCTCGTTAACCTGTGTCTCTGAGCATGTATGTATTGTCTCCTAACACGTCCACAAACTAATGTCTATTCTGCATGTCCTTAACATCTGCAGTAACAAGAGCCAGCTGTTTCAGTCCACATTTGTTTTCAGTTACTCAGAACGTCTGTGGGCAGCAGCTGGATCCTCTGGGATCAGCTCCATCATGGCTGTTCAGACAATGGTCAATGTTTCACTGTGATACTGAGGAAAAGTTTGTGGCCTCTTGGCTGCAACCAACCCATAAATACCCACATGTAGTGGCGTGAAGAGAAAATGTGTTTTATTCCCAGACCCTTTACTTAAAGTTGCTGTATTCTGGTACTTACAGCAGTAATTGCTGAAAGGTGGGGTAAACATAAACGTACTCAGTTATCAGCTGCTGAGTACATGAAGTATTTGCTTTCTGTGTGGAACATTAGGTACCTCAAATATTTACTACTACTACTGTAAATACAACTAATATTAATAAAATACCGCAAAGCCCCTGAAAAGTACAAAGTTTCCCTATGAACTGTGATATAGTAGTAAAGTTTTACAGTGGCAGATTTGTATATATACTAATGGAGTATTTCTACAGTGATGTGATAGTAATTTTTTTGCAAAAGTAAAAATACTACTAATGAAGTACAATTATGAGGTACTTGCAATCTTTTGATGAGAATTTCTGTTTTCTGCTACTTTATGCTTCTACAACACTACGTGTCAGAAGTAAATGTACTTCTGTACTTTTTAGAGCTGCGTTTTCATTTTCATACGAGACAGATGAGCCGTAAAAAAAAGATACAGTATCATAGATGTTACTCGTGAACACTGTGTATTAAAGACAGTTTTTGATGTGATCAACATTTGTGGAAAGTGGAAAAACGTCAGGTTACTTCAAAGTTCCTTCGTAGATAAAAGTTTAAATACTGTGGTTATATGTTAGCAACCCACGAGCTGTGGTGAGTCCACTTTGAGTAAAACCTGTCACCTTTGTGGTTTTTGGGTCTTTTGCTGGCCTCGGCGGTGAGTGTCAGGACCAGGAGCAGCAGCAGCGTCACTGAGGACAAACTTCGCATTCTGCAGACAAACACAGACGAGTTTAACAGGATTGCAAAGGGATAAACCGTAAAACGTCCAGGATTAAACCGGCAAACAGGATAGAAACACACAGCAGCTGGACTGCAAATTTTAACCTGCAGCATCAGTCAGAGAAACTCCCCAAACGGTTTATCTGTCATTATCAATGATAATGCTAATAAAGACTGACCCCCTAATGCTACAAGGTTACTAAAAAGTGATGCAAGACAACCTCAAAGACACAGACCACAAAAAAGAGACTTAAATAAACCATAAACCCTTAACCAGTCACAAAAGAACAACACGAAGAGACAGGAAATGGGAACAGAATTGGGCAAAACCACCAATCTGGAAGCGTCTCCTCATAATCCGTGGACTTTGATGTGATCTCAGTCCTGTTTGGGGACCTGTTTGGGGACTGCCTGTAAAAGCTGTGGTGTTTTGTTGATATGGTCCTGAAATGTAACTGTAGCCTGATCTGGACCAAAGGGTCCGGGGGGGGGGGGGGGGGGGGGTTGCAGATGGTACAAATTTAGTCCAAATCAAATCTGCTCCCTTTTCAGCTGGGGCCCCCAAATCTCACAGAGCTTAAGCCAAATAATCTGCCTATTGTCATGGGAGCAGGCTGAGGATTATAGAAGTAGGCTAATGTATTCAGACCCGGGTCCTGCTGTCAGGACTCCATCTCGACACATTTCGGTCGATTTCTCCGTCAGCGTACGAGCTCCATCAGCTCGGAGCAGAAAGCGGAGTGGGCTCTTGGCTCTGCCTCCACAAAGGGAGAGTCAATTACCCATAAAGCCCCTCTCTGCCTCTCTGTTGTTATTGTGCTGAGAAATGACAGACTCCTCTTTCAGGCCTCCATTAAAGCAATGCTCCTCTTTCACATGTCAGCTGGCAGAGCAAATCCTGCTCCTCTCGCTCCTCCTGCAGCCTTTTATGAGAAAAGAACCAGCTCTCAGCAGGCCTCCAGTCTGTCCTCCATCAATGGAGAGGGGGGGGGGGGGAGCCAAGCAGCGCCTGAAAGAGCCCTTTAGATTCACCCTCAAAAGAATACTGATTCATTGGGCCAAAACAAAGCCTCTTCTAGCCTGGTTTCATTTTTTCTAAAGCCCAACACAGATTCCATGCCACATCTTAGAAGCCCCCCTGCCTGGCCCCCACCGCCCTGAATAGAAACCTATTTGCATAAGAAAACAATGAAATCTCAGCAAGAAGAAAAGGAGTGGGATGCTCCTTTGGTTCGGAACGAGGAGCAACATTTAGAGGAAGTTCCTCCTGAAACTCAGGGTTCACTCTCACATCCGCAGTTTAAAGACTTCTCCTCCTGCAGGGCACAGTCGTAAGAAAGGCACGTTTCCCCCGGGCTGAGGCACTTCCTGCTGCTCCAGATGCTGCTGGTCACTGCGAGCAGGAAGTGGGAGGAGATGCACTCTTTATTACGATGACACACAAGTGTGAGGCTCCACCTGTAACTCAACACCTGACACAGCTTTGCAGGGTTGTTTAATGTGGGCCAGAGGCCAAACAACTGCACATCTGCACGCTGAACATTTCGCTCTGTGGAAAAGTGACTACAGCACAGACCAGAACAGCAGCAGCAGTTCATTTTTAACTCGTATGAGACGAGGACAGAAAATGAATGCGAGAAATCACAGTAAATAAAAGCTAATCTCAGTATCGTCCTTCATGCTGATTAGTTTGTAGATAAAACATTAGGGTAGAAAAGATTCACAGGACCATTAAAAAGCTGCAGATTAATTCTAGTTCAGAAACGTTTTTCCACGTGTACAGTTCTTCATGTACAGACCTGCAGCTTCCTCTGTTTTTAGACAAGACAGGAAAATATCTTTAAGGAAATATTTAAAAAAGAAGCGCGGAGCCAGTTTGCAAACAGACACTCAACAAAACCCACGTCGGCTGTGTCCAACGTACAACAGGTCAGATGAACCCAGAGCTTTAGATGCTCGACAGATTTTATCCTACACATCCTGTTTCAGGTGCTAGTTTAGTCAAGAAACTGTGTGAGAGTGTGTAAAAGGTGAGAAAGAGAAAAACTTACTTGTTGGTTCCAGAGAAGCAGCCAGTCGAGCTTTGGAGTCGTCGCCTTCTGTTGCAGCCTTCAGCTGCTGCAGCTCACTCCCCCCCCCCCCCCACACACACCCCCCCCCCCCCCACACCCCACACACACACACACACACACACACACACACAATCACTTACTCCCCTCCCCACACACTCACACACACACACACACACACACACTCTCTGCATGTGGACTCACTCTGATGTCACAGCTTTAATCCCCACAGGAACAAAACAAACTCATTACCATAAAGTGAAGTGTGTGTTTTCAGTTATCTGTGGGGGAGGTCTCTGTTTGTCCTGTTAATACAGTCCACGACTTGATCCTGGATCTTAAGACCGGCATGATCAGGCTCAGTCTGAGGACTGGAGTTAGTGTGGAATGAATCTGGTTCTCTAACCAATGTCCTCCAGACTTATGAGGCTTTGTGTTAGTAACAAGAAAACTAGTCCAGCTGATAGGACTCAGCTTCCAGAAACACATCCACACTTCAGTCCACAGTTCTCATATCCACCTCCATCTTCTGGAGATCCCGTCTCCAGGGTCCAATGTAGAGGGAGGAAGCATCTCATCATCTTCAGACCAGATTTTAAAATGTACCTTTTGTCCCCATCACTCAGACAGGAAATGAGCTTCATCACTAAATGCAGATCTTCAACACACCCTGGCACCACCTGCTTTCTGTGGGGGGGGGGGGCTTCAAACCAGCCATCATCACCTCTTAAAACCACATGCAGTCACATGTCAGAACCTGCAGCTGCTCTGCAAGTATGTACAAGTCACTTCAACATCCTCCTCTAGTCCCTCTCTTCTCTACTCTCACCCCACAACTCTCACCACTGTATGACATTAACTCTGTGTTTTCTCCCGTAGTCGTCTTTCTCCTTCTGTCCCCCTCTATGTGTCCCTTTCTGCAGGTGTCCACAGCTTTGGAGCTGTGTGTTTTCCAGTGTGCAGCTAGTGGTCCTGGTTCTGCTGGAGGTTTCTTCCGTTAAAGGGAGTTTTTCCTCTCCACTGTTGCCTAGTGTTGCTCAAGGGGGGAATTGTAGGCTTTTCTCTATACATCTTTATAGTCTTGACTTAATTCTGTAAAGTGCTTTGAGATGACTTTGTTGTGAATTGGAGCTATATAAATAAAGTTTAATTGAATTGAACATGGCTGCAGCAGCATGGCTTCCACTGTACCTCTTCTTACTGTGAGTTACTGGAGGTTAAAGTTTGTTCTTTTGAAAACTCTTGGATTTTACAGAGATTTGTCAGAACCTTCTAAAGATCAGGGGCATTGATTGTAGACTGGAGCAAGAAAAACCAGTTTGAGTTCCAACCTGCTGAGAAATGGTGAAATGGTCCTTAAAGGTGTGTGTTGTCTCTGGGTGTGTTGGCTCAGCTAATATTTACTCTAACACGAACCACAGCTGTGTGGTGAGTCACACGGTGTACAGGGTCAAAGTCTGAAAAGTCAGCAGGAAACTCTTTGTTCTGGGCCTGGTCATTGGGGAAGAGACTTACACACTTAACCATTTAACAAAGATCCTGGAGTCATGGACCTGTGAAAAGTCTTCTCTTGTGTAGTTCAACTCTTGGGGTCCATCTGTTCTGTCGTCAGAGACGGGATGGACAGTAAGTCTCTTAGCGCTCTTATGGCTCAGTCATGCGTGGTGGTCTTTGTTAAATGTTCCTGCTGGGCACAGACGCTGGGGGCTAGTCCAAAACAGGACCCCTTCCTGCTCCAAGTGCTCTGAAAAACCCTGGATGGGTTCAGAATACTTTAAGTCGGCTGAGAGTTTGTTTTACAAAGAGTTGCTCTGTTGGTTCTTACTTCCAGGAATTTTCCTGGAATTACTGAAGCAATCTGGTACTAAAGTAACTAAAGACATTGGTAAAGAGAGGAAGACAAAAAAGACAGAACCACAGATGATCCAACTGGACCACAGGGGGAGAACAGTAGTGGACAGACCCATACAGTCCAGAGAGACATGATTAGATACACACAAAGTCATGGACAACAGGGCAGGAAGACAGAACGAGAGATAGAGCCACATATATATAACCTGTTAGAACAACAGGCCTTTCTCTGGATTTCTGCAGAAATAGGATCAGATTTCCTGTTTTAACAGTCCTGCGGTAGAACCACGTTGTGTTCAGGGTCTGAGATTCTATTCGTCAGGAAACATAAAAGTTCTCATTCAAACGACAAAGTTCTTCTTTGGTCTCATGAGACCTCAGAACTCTGTTCCATCATCCTCCTGGTTGATCCACATGGTCTGGATCAAACTGTTCATGGGCAGTGATGTATGTGTTTGGTGAGTAGCAGCTTCCTCCTGCAGCTCTGCCGTGTTTCTCTGACTGAAATAAGACTGGACCTCCCAGACTCACAGCTGATTTAAAACCCCTGACTGTAGGATCCCAGAGGTTCACACAGGTTTGACACAAAATCAGATCATTTTTTCTACAGTAAATTTATCATGTGTGTCTCCTTTTTAACTGCTTGTTTTTAAACTTGTATGAAAATATGTTTTGGTCATATTTGAAATAATAGACATTCATCCTGCGAAAAACGAAACAAGCTGTTGCTTCTTGGGAATTATTTCATTTTGCAGGTCACTCAGAAACAATCAAACACTGACTTTGATACCTGGGTGAATAATACACACTTAGCTGTTTAAAGTGAAACACTGACGGGCGTCGCAGCTCTGCACACAGTACAAACACATCACAACGAAAGCATCTATTTCTTTACATAACACACACATAAAAATTACAAGAAATCTTAAAATATCTAAAAGTCTGAATCGCTTCAGCATGTTTGATCCTAAGTAAAATGTTTTCTCTCTACAAATGAACCATAAATATATGAATTGAAAAAGGAAAAATCCTCCACCGCTGTTCTATTGGACGTGACCGAAGCGTCCAGCTGCACACACATGAATGCCGTCAGTGTTCACTGGCAGCAGCTGCTGTTTGTGATTTTACACTGAGGTCACAATTCAGTCCATAAAGACAAGTTCCAAAGGCAGTTTGAAGGACAACTGAAAGTCTCCGTGGAGCTAGTTTGGCCTGACTTTAGCATCCAGGTGTTTTCAGAGGCTGTTAGTCAACGACAAACCTGACTACATCCATGACCAACCCTCGTCTCTAGTTGGTTGACGCAGTTTGGACAAAATTCTAACTGCTAAAAGTCCACCTGCTGCTCAAGCTGCTAAGTTGCTGTGGATGGTCAGTATGTTTCCGGTCTCTGGAATTGAAATATGACTTTTTTTCCTTTGACCCTGGCTCAAGACTAGGTAACAGGAGCAGACAGTCAAAGACCTATGGACAGACAAATGTTTTGAACAGAGAGGTTGGAGGTCAGACCGCCGTCTCCTGGTCCTCCCTCTGGATCATCTAGTAATGGTGGCGGTTCTCCAGATAATTGGCCAGTTCCTGATCGTTGGCTTTCTCAGCTCGCTGTTTGGGAGTCTCGCCCTGAAACACAGGGAGAAACATCAAGTTTATAGGACAGGAGACATCGAGACAAGCAGAACAACAGATAACAGCAGACTGAGGGACAGAGTCAGAGACAAACGGACAGAGCTGGACGGATGGACACTGTGAGAAACAGGAGGAGGACAACAAAGGCCCCTAAGCTCGTCTTCAGCCCTGCAGTGAATCTCGGCTCCACACCAACAGTGGACACACTAACTAACACATCAACTCTTTTCATGTGCTGCTGATTATGGGCCGCTTCCTGTTACCACTGGCTTCACCATGGCAACGGTGAGCCGTGGCCCTTTGTGTGTGCTGGAGCGAGGCCGGGGATCCCGCGGCGCTTCGTTCCTCAATGACACACAACATTAATCACTTTCTAGAAGTGGGTCAGATACTGCTGGAGGTCCTTTGAAAGCTCCGGGGCTGGTGGCCGTCGCCGCCTGAGAAAACTGCTCCGTCCAGCAGGAAACAGCCACTGCTGAGCGACACCCAGCTCAAATATCAGCAGCTAAACTCTGAATTCAAGTCTGTTTCCATCAACACTCAACAGGACGAAAACTATGAGAGGGGAAGAGCTGATCCTGGATCAGAGCTGCAGGTCGGGTTAGTGTAACTCAGGGAGCGTGTCGGTTCACCTGCAGGTCTGTCTTCATGAGCGACGCCCCGCCCCCCACCAGGTAGTGACAGATACTCCGTTGACATGAGGTGGCAGCTTTGTGGAGCGCTGTCTCCCCTCTGAAACACACAGTAATGCAAGGTGGAAGTGATGTCACAGGAGAAGTTTCAAAAATGAAACATTAAACCAGAGAGAAACGTGACTCACGTCGCTTTCTCTGTTATGTCCAGGTGAGACGTCGGCACTTCGTGTAAAAAGACAGAAACAAAACGTGTTTAGAAACAGACGTCACTGATAAACTCTAAGTGAAGTCTGATGGGGGCTGGAGGGAACAAGTATCCATAGAAACTCCTGCCAGGGGGGTTCCAATAGTTTTGCCTTGTTGTAATATTTAAAATCTGTGGCACTGAAAATCAAAAGCAACGTGTCCCTGTTAATGTGAAACATAGAACATTTGCCACATTTGCATCAGTGCTTATGACACAGACAGTCCAAAAACCTGCACAGTGACTACGACGACTATAACTACTACTACTACTTCTTTACTTAACTCCCTAATTAACTCATTAAATACACATCAACAATCTTCAGGTCTAAAAAATGACTCTTTCTAATTGACTTGCTTTAAGTTGTTGATACCGTTGTTCGTTTATTTGGTGAAGAAGTTTGTTTATGAGGTTTCATTTGGTAACTACAGCTGTCAGACACATGTAAGGCAGTAAAACTCTTATCATATGAAAGTACTCTAGTACCTTAAATGTGTACGTAAAAGTACTCGTGAGTGTCTCACCCTGTTTGATGAGGTACTGGACGATGTCCTTGCTGCCGGCCTGCACGGCGTGATGCAGCAGCGTGCAGCCCGCTTGGTCCTGCAGCAGCAGGTCGGCTCCCTGCTGGTGGAGCTCCAGCAGCTGCACAACAACAACAGGCAGAGACAGGGTTCAAAGTTCAGTCCAGCTGCCAGAGACGGAACAGTTCAGTGTACGTGAGACAGAAACCGATCAGGACTCACTTTGTCTAGGTCGTCAGTTTTGACACAGCTGATCAACTCTGCTTCTAGAAAGAGAAAAACAGTGATTTTATGTAAAACTGTCTCTGAAAATGGACAATGGACAATAAGGCCAATAAGACTAGGCTAAATAAGATGTCCTCCTGTCACTGTTTTTATCCTCGGGTCTCCACAAACTGCCCTCAACTTACAATCAATTAAAATAAAATACAAATGAGATGGACGACATCGGGTGAAGCAACGATTAGTTTCTTACCTTTTTCAGGGTTGTGTGAGGTAGAACTGGAAGGAGAGGAAGAGAGGAGAATGGATCATCATCATCATCATCAACACTCACAGAGACACACACAGACAGAATGAGTCCTACCTAGTCATGGGTTTGAAATCAGCGAGCGTGGTGTTGGAGCGATGGACAGTGACAATCTTTGCTCCTCTCCTTCGATCACATACAGGAAACAGCCAGGACAAGATGGAAGATGGACATTGAGAGCGGTGAGTAGCCATGTTACATGATAAATGTCTCGTTTACACACACACACACACACACACACACGCACGTGCACACACACGCCATGTGAGGTGCTGCTCTGAACACTGGGAGAACTGCTGTGGTATTTTAAAGTTTTTTTTAAGTAAAGCAACGAGCTCAGAAGCTTCACTGCTAATATTCAAAAAACATCTGAAGACAGAACTTCTCCACAAGTTCCTGTGCGCCTGTCCTATGTGTCCTTTCTTATGTCTGTGTGTCATGAAACAGAAACATGTGGTGCCACAGTGCTTTGCTTTAATGTTTTCTTCTGGAATTAGATTTTTGCTGCTTTGTCCCTCATTTGTAAGTCACTTTGAATAAAACCATCTGTCCATTGACCAAATGTGCGTGTGAGTGTGTTGCTACCTGCACAGGGTGGTCTTAGACGAGCTCTGGGACAAAGCATCAGCCACTGAACTGTCACTGGAAATCCTCTTCCTCTGAAAGTCTCTGACCCTGTCACACACACACACAGAGAGTCAGTCAGACCTGTTGCTGTTTGTCCTCAGGTTCAGATCAGCAGCTTAATGAAAACAGGACCTCAAACAGCAGCAGGAGCCCATTTCATTTCTAAAGGCTGCAGATAATGACAAGCTGCCCCCCCCCCCCCCCCCCAAAAAAAGCTTCAATATTTATTCAGATATTCAGATTTATTCCGAGCGTCTGCAGGACCTGCTCTCTCCAGCAGGAGGTGCTCCGATGGCAGAAATGATGCTGTTGCTGAAACACACAGTTGACTGTTGATGCACACACTCACCTCCATTCACACTGACAGTCCTACAGGTTTAATACCGAAACAATCTGATCTTCAACATGAAAGTGTTTATCTCATCATTTTTTAGGTCCAAACAGAGAAAAATCTGTTTGTTTTTGTCATTTCAGGTCAGTGGTTGTGTCCACATCTTCCACCCGGACCCCTCCACGTGACCCACTTGCGAAACTCCTTCAGAGTACGTGTTCTGCCAATCTGAGCTCAGTGAGCTTCAGCTGCACAGGGGCATAAAGCTCAGTACACAGAGCTGAGAAACACTTTTCAGGGCTTTAATATCAGTAGTGGCATTGGGGACATGAACAGCAGTCCATCCAACAGGTGCTCACCTGTTCAACCCCAACACCAGACTCCTTCATGTCTCACCTGGGTGTAAGTGAGGAGCTGGGGGATGACGGGGAGCAGGGGAAGGCAAACTGCATCTGCTGGTCCTCAGAATCCACCGGGTCAGGCGTGCCGGGGGAGGTGCCCACCGTCTCCTTCGCCACCAGCTCCGGGTCCAGGATGTAGAGCTCCTCCTGAGAGATCTCGGTCACGTAGTTCAGGTGCTCCTGGGAAAAAACCCAGAGAGTGTGAGGAAGAACCTGAGTGCGGGTTCAGTGCGTCTTTGCAGTCACTTCAACTAATTTTATTATGTGGATTTTTGGACGTCCTGCAGACTAAAGGAAAACGTGTTGATGAGTTTTGCTATTTGTTTCTAAAGGTGGCAACAGATAAACAGCAGAAAACTGCTCCCACTACCAAAGCCTGTTACTGCATTGAAAGAATGAAATGTGTAAACGCCTGTGGCCTCGTTTACGGACATCACAGCTGAGTCAGTGAGAGGATGTAAAAACACAAAACTACAAGAATCCTGTTTCACGTTTTATGAAAAAACTGAATCAGTTCCTGTCAGCGCTGTCCGCTCATCCTCCTGTATCCAAATTCTCACGTTGCTTTCCTACCTGGGCTCGGTCGATCCTGTAGAAGCGGTCTGCAGTTGTACCTGAAGAATGAAATTAAAGGCCTGGTTTGTGAGGGACTGTGAGTAATCTGGGCTCTGTGTTGAGAAGCCGTGTGATGGTCTGGACTTACAGTCGAGGAAACACCACTTCATGGAGAGTTTTTGTGAGGACAGACACTCGGCCTTCACATCATCACAGTCCTGAAGGAACAGGAACAATCTTTCAGTTTCACATCATCAACAACAGAACTCGAGTCCAGTGTGACATTTCTATGTTTTTTTGTCTCATGGGTCTTTTCATCCCATCTCATCACAGCAAAACTCAGTTTACTGCACACACTAAAGTGGACTGATGTTTGACCAGGTGCAAACACCGAGAGGGAGAGTTCTACACGTGTTTCTAGCTGGTGTTGTCCCTGTCACCGATACAAGGGGCATGAAGGGTGGTGGACCTCAGAGACTCTCTGAGTGCTACAGGGGAGATGGATGGTTTGGACCTTGAATTAAGATCCTCAGAAGTGGGACGTTTGGACTCTCTTGCTGAACCTGCTGCCACTGAGGGGGTGGACGTTCATACAAACACGAGTAAGAATCACTACATATTTAGACTGTGTCTGTAATGTGAAAATTGACTTATCTGACACACACACACACACACACACACACAAAGTCCTACAGTCCTGTCTCTGCAGTACCTGGTCCAGGTAGTCCTGCAGACGGTCAATGAGCAGGCGGCAGGTCTCCAGGTCGCTGTCTCCAGGGACAGTGATCATTCCGAGTGGCGTTGCTACGGAAGCAGGACGTGTCAACTATAAACTTTTCAGTTCCTACTCAAGTGTCCCACAGTGTGAGGACATATGATTTCATATGAAAATGAATAGATTTTAACTGTAGGTTTCTGTTGACAGACACTCACAGGCCTCTTTCAGCTGGTCCTTATCATAGTGCAGAGCCTCGTACGCCGCCATGCTGATCCTGTTCACTCTGATCTGCAGCTTCTCAGGAATGAGCTGCTGACTGCACACACACACAGACACACACACACCAGTAAGACTTGAAGTGAAAAGCAACACATTTAGAGTGAGAACCTGCAGCACTGCAAACTTTTAAATGTGCTAATGAACCTGAATCTGTAGACGTCTCATCATAAAACCCAGACAGATACTAGTTTTTAGATTTAACTGAGACCTGAAATGTTCATGTTCAAAGTGGGACATTTGTTTGTTTTTTAAATATGTGAATTTATGTCAGCAACAGGTTACAAAAAGGGACATTTTCCCCCATTCTTGTTTGCTTAAGGACTTCTCTTCCAGTTCTCTTTCAGGCTTACTCGTTCAGATGGGGCATGGAGATCCTCCTCTTGGTCTTCTGCACCATGTTGGCCTGGTTCCTCAGGCTGATGTTGATGATGGATGGAGCCAGCTTGCAGGGCTCACCATCCACCTGCATAGGGATGGACTTGAAGGTGGTGAGCGTGACTTCTTTGCACTGATGAAGACGTTCGCCGTGACCCCCGACCTGCAGCGTGGCCTGGACACCAACAGGAAGAGGGACACAGGGACATGTGTCATTCACACCTGGCCTCCTGGTGTCTATGGTGCATGTTGGACATCATGTTAATTATGGTGGTGATCAAAGATGGTTTGTCGTGGGTAAGTCAACTTCCTTTGTCATTTTAACCATTAAAAATCCAACTACTTTACATGTTACATATAATTGTAACAATATATTTGCTCTTCTGTCTTTTTACTTTCTCTTTCTTATAGTTTTGTACTTATTGTCAATTTCAGATTTTTAATTTCAATCATACAAACATTTCTATGCATAGTTTAACATTGGTGGTTTCTATGCAGACAGCAATAAATGTAAACTCACCATCACTTACTGTAAATTTACGATTCTGTCAAATCTAAAAAACCTGTGACAGACACACTTTTGACCCAAGATTAAACTGTGGTTTCATGTAGTAGGGCCAGTCCAGGGCCACTGAAACCCTCACCAGAGACGTCATGGTGAAGCCGATGACCTCAATGCAACCATCGTCGTGACGCTGAGGCTCAAAGTCCTGATGCTCGCTGGGATTCCCCCACGGCGTGGTTCCTGCACAGTACCTGCAGAGGAGCCACATGTTACTGACTAACCTGTTCCTCTGCACAGGTCTCAGCCAACACCTGAACACATTCTCTTCCCTCATGTCGAACTAAACCAGGTCCTTCGAGCTCAGTTTTTAACCTGAGCCACACTCAAATTCGTTTACGGCACAGAAGGGTCCTGCAGACGTGTCCTCTTTGTACCTGGGGATGTTGAGGAAGAGCAGACACTGTAACTTCATCTCCTGGGCCTTGGCTGTCAGGTCGGTCCCATCACACTGAGAAGGGAGCAAACAAAATCAGTTTTAACAAACAAAGCACAACCACAACACAACAAGCAGAGCACAAACTGATGCAACTTAAGCTGGAGCCAGAGCATGACGTGAAGACAGACAGAAGGTGTGGACATTGAAAAAGTAAATTAAATTTTAGTTATCATTGTCGACAAAAAGCTGTTTTGGAAATTGCACGTTAATATGGTGAATGCAAAACTTTAAAAATGTAAAACTCACACTAATCAATTTTTCATTTTACAGAAGAAAACTGTAAGAAAAGTTTTATAGAGAACCCTCAAACTATCTGATGCCCAATTCAAATTTTATGGTTTTACAATTGCTCAGATAATAAACAAAGTAAAAATCTACCAAACAATACACAAACTGCGTTTCATTTATGGATCAGCCATGACGATGAATTAAAAATGTGTAAAACTCTCAGCCGGTTTAAGAAGATGGTTAAACTTCGTCTCTAGGGGCAACAGACATGCTGTTTTTATTTGGAGAGTTTCTACAATTCTTTAGTGACTTCTGATGTGAGACTTCATATGTGCAGGTGATCACTAAGGGCGTTGGGTTTTAAATAGGCTTTGACCTTATCCTGATCCCTGTCAGTCTCTAGAGAACATCTGTCATCATTAATTGTACAAAGATGAAACGATATGTATGCTTAGACTCATGAATAAGTCATCCTCGTCCTGCAGACAGCTGTGGACTCACCACCACTTTGATGTGCTTGGCGAGGTCTTTAGAACTCCCACTGAGGAAATCCGAGAAGGCTGTCTGCAACACAGACACATGGACGTTAGACAAACTGAATGTAGGACCATCTGTGGAGATTCTCAGTCCTGATGGTTTTCCCAGAGGTGTCAGCTGCTTGTTACATGAACGTTAACATGTTCCGGGTCCCCGAGGTCATCAAGGTTAGATGTGGACCGTTGGATTCACGTGAGATAAGGCGTTAATGGTTTGTTAGTGGCTGATAAGTGCCGTCATAGACCATGAGCGACCACAGCTTTTGTTAATGTTTTACGTCTCTGCTCACACTGCACGGGTCAGGATGCCCGTCTCCATGAGAAGCTCCCAATGAATGTTGGCACACAGCCCCTGGTTCAGTTAAGTTTATTTAAAAAGATGGCTGATTGCTGATAGCTGACAGAAAGACACAATATGGTTTTACTTTGGTAATTTATTGAAGGGACAGGGAGGAGACTTCAGGATGGAGCTGGAGACAGCTGAGTTCAGTTTTATATCTCAGCTCAATCTCTGTAATACAGAGTAGAGCCGTGTGATATCTGCAGTACAGGTACAGGCCCAGGGTTCAGGAGAACCAGCTTCTCAGGACCAGACTCAGCAGCCAGACAAGGCTCATTCCTTGGACATTCTGGACAGAGAGCAGCTGAATAAGGTGTTGAACACCGGAAGGACCCTCTCTCTGCGGAGGACATGGACTATAATACGACTAATGAGACACTTACAGTGAGGAGGTTCCACAGTCGGTCACAGTCTAATCAAAAAGGACAAGGACCACACAGAGTTCTACAGGCCTGCTTCTCTAAACCAGCCTTTTGGATAAGAAGTGAAATATCTCCTCAGTATTACAGATGAGTCCAGATGCCACCGAACAGCACCTCTGGGACAACAAAGACCTGGAGGACTGAGAATCTCCACAGATGTGTGGAAAGGTGTTCTCAGGAATAAGCTGCTGACTGCACACACACACACACACACACACACACACACACACACACACACACACACACACACAGTCAGTAACACTTGAAAGATGTTAAAAGCAACAGATTTGGAGTGAGAACCAAGTACCCCCCCCGTGAACTGAATCTGTAGATGGACACTCACCCCTGCATAGAACATTTTATTCCTAAAGCGGCTGTTGAACTTCTCAGGATTGGCCTCTGAAAGACAATGAGACATGTTTAACCTCAAGTCCACATCATGATTCATTCTGAAAACAAGAAGCTTTGGACACACTGTCATTAGGTCAAGCAATATTCTGATGGTAACATCTCTTAAACGTCCTCTATTTCCCTCTAAAACTTTTGGCTCCTGGACACAGACATGTATAGTCCCCCAAAACCTCTTACATGAGCAAGGTCCACACACAAGAGACATGAAATCTACTATGGAGCTGTGTCTGCTGTCTTTTTATGGTCATTCTGTGAGGACACATCTCGTTTTGCACTGCAACGTGTCTGTTGGAATGTTGTGTCTCTATGCACTGGATGTTTGCTTTGTGGACCTCTGTGCATCACTTTGTGGTTGTTTGGTCCCTTATTGTGCTTGTGTCTCCTTATGGGCCTGTTCACTAACCTGTCCATGACTAAGACAGGTTGTGTGGATGTCCAGCCTGTGTATGTGGGATTAATGCTGCCACCTACTGTTCCTGTTCTGGAACTACCAACCAAGGTGAACACAGTTATACAGGACTAGAGTGACTCAAAGACTTGAAGATTTCTTTGTCTGGTTCAGAATGACATATGACCTGATCAAAGAGGACACATGACCTCCAAAATGAACCTAAAGACCATGTCTGGTCACTGGGTTTCGCAACAACACAAGTCTCTGGCGTTTATTGACCAGCCCGTCATGTAGCAGTGAAACCATGGTTCTGACCTCTCGACTCGTGGAAGCCCAGCGTGACATGAGCGTCGAAGCCCAGACTGAAGTAGTTGTTGAAGACATCGATAGGAAGCTGAGAAACAGAAGGAACAGAAAATGTCAGACTGAACAACGGTCAAGTTCTCAGTGAATCTAATCGTCATCGGGTAAACTGACTTTGTCAGTCTGATGCTCGTCACTGTCCTCCGGTCGGGCGTCGGGGTTCGGCTCCACGTTTAGGTTCCATCGGTCCAGCTGGACCACGTTTCCATCCTCGACATGTGAGAGGATCTTCGTGATTGGTTCATCAGTGTAACCCTGGGACAGGGGCATGGTGGAGGAAGTCCTTAGACATTTTACAGCAGCAAAAGCATTAATACCTCACTGTCCAAACACTGCAGGACAGGACAATGTACTTTACAGTGCATCAAGCAAGTATTCACAGCACTTAATGTTTTCCACATTTTGTTATGTTACAGCCTTATTCCAAAATGGATTAAATTCATTATTTTCCTCAAAGTTCTACAGTCAATACCTCATAATGATGTGAAAGAGATTTATTAAAAAGAAAAAACTAATGAAACAATTTACATAATTATTCACAGCCTTTGCTTAATACTTTGTTGAAGCACCTTTAGCACCAATTACAGCCTCAAGTCTTTTTTTAGTATGATTCTAAAGCTTGGCACAGCTTGGCACAGTTTCTCCCATTCCCCAATCCATCCATCTCCAGAGATGTTCAATCAGGTTTAAGTCTGGACATTCACAGAGTTCAACTCAATTAATTTCAATTCAATCTTTATTTATATAGCACTTTAACAACCAGGAGTTGACCAAAGTGCTTTACAACAGATAAACAGAATATCTAAGCAAGCAATTACAAAAACATAAATGCATAAGATATAAATACATATCATTAAAAACAATGATAAAATGACAAAAACAATGTGATTGAAATAATAATAATTAAAAATAATAATTAAAAAAAAGATTAGTTTAAAAGCATACAAAATGTGTCCTCAGTACTAAGAATCGATAGCCAGCTTGAACAAAAGCCTCCTCAGCTTGGATTTAAAACATCAAATCTGTAATGCAGCGCATGTCAGGTGGTAAGAAGTTCCACAGTTTTGGAAGAGCAACATTGAACACACGATCTCCCCACCTTCTACACCTGGATGTCGGAACTTCTAAAAGAAGTTGACCAGATTTCAGAGGTACTCTGTCATGTTTGCAAAGAACTATTAATTCACTAAAGTAGAGCAGGACTAGACCATTAAGAAGCTTTAAAAGCAAACAACAACAGTTCTAAAATGTACTCGAAGCCAATGGAGTAAAGAACGGAAGATATGTCTTCACACTTTGTGTTGAAATGCTTGGGGGGTTAAAAGTCGAGAATGGAACCCTGTGGCACCCTATAGGAGAGAGACACACAGGAAGAGGACGTGTCTCCTATCATTACAGAAACCTTAATATTGGCTAAATAGGACTGGAACCACCTAAGAACAGTGTCCTGGATACCTACACACTGAGCAAGGTGAGAGATGAGGATTGCATGATGTTGAAAGATGAACCGTCGCCCCAGTCTGAGGTCCAGATGCTCTGGAACAGGTTTTCATCAAGAATGTCTCTGTACATTGCTGCATTCATCTTTCCCTCGATCCCAACTAGTCTCCCAGTTCCCGATGCTGAAAAACATCCTCACAGCATGATGCTTCCACCACCATGCTTTACTCTAGGGATGGTATTGTCCAGGTTGTGAGTGGTGCCTGGTTTCCTCCAGACATGACACTTGGCATCCAGGCCAAAGAGTTCAATCTTTGTTTCATCAGACCAGAGAATTTCGTTTCTCGTGGTCTGAAAGTCCTTCAGGTGGGCTGTCACGTACCTTTTACTGAGGAGTGGTTTCCGTCTGGCCACTCTACCATACAGGCCTGATTGGTGGAGTTCTGCAGAGCTGGTCGTTCATCTAGAAGATTGTCCTCTCTCCACGGAGAAACCCTGGAGCTATTTCAGAGTGACCATCGGGTACTTGGTCACCTCCCTGACTAAGGCCCTTCTCTCTCGATCGCTCAGTTTGGTTGGCTGGTCCACACTAGGAATAGTCCTGGTGATTCCAAACTTCTTCCATTTACAAATAATGGAGGTCACAGTGTTCATTGGGACCTTCAATGCTGCAGAAATTTTTCTGTACCCTTCCCCAGATCTGTGTCCCGATACAATCCTGTCTAAGAGGTCTACAGACAATTCCTTGGGCTTCATGGCTTGGTTTGTGCTCTGTTAACGGTGGGACCTTATATAGACAGGTGTATGCTTTTCCAAATCTTGTCCAATCAGCTGATTTTCCCACAGGTGGACTCCAAACAAGTTGTAGAAACATCTCAAGGATGATCAGTGGAAACAGGATGCACAAGTGCTCCATTTTGATTGTCATGGCAAAGGCTGTGTATACTTATGTACATGGGATTTTTTTGTTTTTCATTTTTAGTAAAATTGCAAAGATTTTGTTGTCATTATGTATCATTATGTTCGTTGTCATTATGGGGTATTGTTTATAGGATTATGAGAAAAATAATGAATTTGACCCATTTTGAAATCAGGCTGTAACATAACAAAATGTGGAAAAAGTTTTGTGCTGTTAAAACTTTCTGGATCTACTGAAAGTATTAGTAAGAAAAAGTGCAGAACACGTTCCTGTGACGGTTTTCCTGATCATTGGATCATTGGTCTTGAATCATTAACAATTTAGGTGGTTTTTACTTTAATGCACTGAACTGTGGCAAATACCATTATTTTCATTAGGAAGTATCTTTTTCTTATTTGTGACACTTTCAAACCTCGGGACATATTTGGTGATTTTACAGGAAAAATTACTTCTGATTTATGGACAACTTCACTGATGAAACTTTAGACCAGGTTTTTTAATTCATAAACCCTTCATACGATTTATCTGCAAATACCTGAATAGTAACAAAAGCTTCAGGTAAATTCAGGAGAATGAAAAGTAAGACATTTCCCTCTGAGCTGTAATGAAGTAAACATAGAAAAATGTACTAGACGTACAAGTACCTCAAATTTGTACAGTAATTCAGTAGAAATGCATTAATACTGTGTGTGTTTAAGAGCTGTGGTCTGGTTTATTCTTTGGTTTCTATTATTGGTGTCTCAGTACTGAAAAAGACATTTACTCAGCAACAGCATGAAACTAAGAAAATTTCAATTCACTGTGGTTCATGTCTCACGTGCTGTAACCAATATTTCAGTCCAGTACATTTTCTGACAGATTTAATATCCCCAATAGTTTGCATATAAACACAGCAGATACACACAGCAAATATGATCAGCTACAAGATGTTATTTACATGTTGCATGTCAGTAACAATAAGATAATATTATGTGTGTGATTTTTGTTTTGATCCTTGTGGATGTAGTAGATACCCATTTATTTCAGTGCAGCCTCTTTCTTCAGCCTAACAATGACAATAAATTCATTTGGTCTCTGATTTATTTGCACATTTGTTTTTTATATCAGATTTTTTCCTCCAGATGTCAGATATTTGGGGAATTTTGATATTTTTGTATTTCCTTGTGTGATTTCCAGTGTCTCATAAAAACTGACTGAGGGACTGTCAAACAAAGGCAGCGGGCTTCCTACAGAGCTCCTGTTTCACTCACCCCCCCCCAGTTGAGAGTCCTGGCCAGGTCATTGCCAGTCCCCAGAGGAAGAATGGCCACAGGTGGTGGAGGACGAAGCTTCAGCTCGTCCAAAACGGACAAGATCCATCCAACCTGAACACACACACATGCCGACATATTTAGTGCATCTTTAAATATTGTTTAAACTGTAAAATCCTTTATCACTAACTGTCATATGGGGCCAAAAGGAAATAAATGGAAGGAAAAGGAAATAATTTAAATAATAAATAAATCTAATATAATAATAAATAAATTTAATAAATGAAAAAATAAAATGAAAATAAAGAAAGATTGTGTTAATTAAAACAATTAATGAAATGTGGAAAAAATTAAAGAATTAAATATGGAAATTACTAAATGTATAGTATCATAAATGAGGAAATAAAGAAAAAAGTAAAGTAATTTGTATCTGTGTCATTTTGGGCTCCACAGTCAGAATATCTGAATGGGTTAAATTCTACAGAAATGCAGAAACTGCGACCCAACACTGGAGCTTTTTATAGTCTACAATTAAAATATGTTGTATGTGTGGTGAGTAATGTCTGACTCACTGTTCCATCTCCTCCACAGGCCAGGATCCTCAAGTTGGGAACTTTGGCGTACAACTCCAACCTGCAGGAAACACAAAGCAAAGCAGCTGCAGACAGGAGGGAGTGGGACAACTAGGAGGGAAAAGAGAGCGAGGGGGTGTCAGGTGAGGGAGGAGATCAGGGTGACTGTGGGGAACTTCCATTATTATCTCTCGGCTTCGAGCTGAAGACCTGCAGGTTCAGAAGGTCGAACCAGATCACAACCTGCATGATGCAAGCACCCAGGAACTGGACCATCCTTCAATACAGCACACGCTGCACTGAGGAGGAATCAAACAAATGGGACTGGGATCTTACCCTTCTCTGGGTCCTCCCTTGTTCAAGTCAAACACCTGCCGAGGGTTCAGGTACCACATGAAGGACTGGATGATCTTGGCTCCCTGAAAAAGAGAGAATGTATCAGAATGAAATGTACGGCTGTGCTTTTTTCCTCTTCCCTGTCATCATGCTGACGTCAGTTATTTTAATGTTCCTTTAACGTTTAACTCAGAGAAAGAGACCATGTGACTGTGAGGAGAGACACGCATTCGGAGTTTGGACGTGAAGAATAAACCTCACCTGGTTTCCTCCACTCTTTGGGTTCACAAAGACCAGCAGAGGCTTCATGAGCTGAGACGGGATGGGCTTGACCAGGAAGGGCTTCCAGCGGCCATCTTGGACCTGAGACACAGGAGAGCAGACTACCCCGTTAACCTACTCATCACAGCACGTACTCCCAGCGAAGTTCCTCTTATTTCAGAGTGAGTTTACACAAACCTCTGTTCCTTTCTTGCTCGACTTGTTGCATTTCAGCGACGTCCTCTTCTTCTTTTTACTGGACTTCAGAGACTGCACCAAGGAAGACATTTGGTTTACAGGGTGAAAGCATAGGCTCAGACTGGGTTTTAAACTTAGATTCAGTTTTAGGTGCATGTACCTGCGGCCTGCGGACCCTGATGATCCAGGTAGGAGGGACAATAACGGCCGCGTGGGCTCCCAGAGAGCAGCACTCCTCTATCTGCTGCAGCATGAAGCACGTCACCTTGTTGTGATACTGAAACACAGAAAGACACACAGGAAGTCACCGGACGGCTTCACTCCATCCATCCAGAAGAAAGGTCTGCATCATGAGGTGGGTTCATGCCAAGAGACTCTCAAAGAATTTACTGTTTTGTAGCACTCTGGGTGATTGTAGACTGAAGGCTCTGACAGGTCGTCATGTCTGAGCCCAATAATGACTCCAGTAAGAACCTGCTTCTGTGTCACAGCTCTGTGCGGCTGACATGGTTCTTCGTTTTAAAACGTGTTAAGAAAAAGAAAATTAATGACCAAATTCCTTTGAAATGCTCTGGATCATCATAATTACCCCAGAGATCATTTGTTAAAATGTATTTTGGATTAAAGACCTCAGTGTTTTCACAGACTTTTGTTGGTGATTGGTAGAAAATGACTGAATTTTCCTTCTCTCTGCTCTTACTTTCTTATTTTCCTCCGTTTTTGTGCTGCTGATAATCTGCTGATAAAGTCCCTGCAGGATCTCAAGGCTTTTGTAAAAACTTGTGATGCATGTTGTGATGTTTTTATGATGTTCTCAATAGCAAAAAGACTGAACATCATGACTTCCTGGAGGAACTGATCAGTTAAATATTGTCATCTTTGTTTCAAAAGTGGGGGGCCTGGTGGCTCAGTGTTACAGCATTGGGTTGGGATACAGAGGGACGCAGGTTCGACCCCACCCCACCAGGTGTGGCCCTGCCCACCCACCAAGGACCAACCTAGTGCTGGTCCTGAGTTCGGATAAAATAGGAGGGTTTTGGCAGGAAGGTGTAAAACCCCATGCCAAATCAACGTGCGGACCACATTCCACTGTGGCGACTCCTTAAGGGACAATCTGAAAGCTGTTGATCTTTTTGATATTTGTTTCAGAAGTCTTGTAAGAGTTTGACAGCACTCTGATGACCTCTGACCCCGCCCCCACCATGGACTTACCGCCTGTTTGCACCACGAGCAGCTGATGGCCACGATCTCTTTGCTGTGAAAAGAAAACTTCTGCTGAAAGCCCTGTTGGTGAGAAAACAAGAGACTCTGTCAGTGCTCCGGCTCCAGATGCTTCAATGAGGACTAACGGAGACTCACCTTCCCACACTGTCGACACTTCCCCGTCTGTCGTCTTCTGTGGACCCAGTGATGTCGCACCACGTTGGACTGAAACACGAGCACATTTATTCAGAGTCTGACAGCACACAGAGAAAACTCACAGCTCCCCTTAGCTGACACTGACCTCTCTGACAGCTCGACATCCAGGTTCCCGAAACGACGGCTTGCACCTAAAATTAATCTGAGAACAGAGAACACTGTTAGGAGCAAAGTCAGAGATTAGAGCTGGTACTGCGGAGAGGGTCTGGACTTTACCTTCTCTAGCTGCTGCATGCACATGGTGTGGACTGATATCTTACAGCCGGCGCACTTCTTCCTCAACACCGACTTTTGCTGCAGAGAGTATCAACACATTTAGTGCTCAGTGATACACAACAGAAGCAGGGAAGGAGGGGGGGACACTCGGTTCTGGAAATGTATCAGAAAACATCAATTATGTGTCATAGAAATGTAAATAACCTTTAAATATTAGTGTTTGTTTTGAAGAAAGTGATAAAAGCTTCCTTCACCTCTGTTCCAGATGTTGGCTCTCGTATTACAACTGTAGTAACAATGCATTTATCACAGGAGCCTCAGCAGCAGCGTGAAACTGTCGTCATTATCAAATCAGTGTTAAAGCGGGACTTTGTTTTGGTGTCTTTGTAGTGAAAATTCACAGATTTGTTCCTAACTCACACATTTGTAACATTCTTCAAATTTCTCCTACTTTTCTCTGAATCTATTTGCACTTTAAACTATTGCTAAATGACTGTCGTGTTTGTAGTATAACCATCACCAGAGTACTTTTCTCATCATGTTTGGTCCCAGCACCTACTCCACATCAGTAGCAGAGTCTGAAGGAAAGCAGGAAGCTGGTCTCAGGTCTGTGTTCAGTGTTCTCCTCTAACCCCAGCCAGGGCGTTAATGTGAGGTTTATTTAAGGAATGAATTCAGTCCCCAAATCCTGCAGGAGATTGTGGAAGTTGGATCAGAACCAGACTGAAGGGAGAACATAGTGACTGAACTCACCAGGGACTTGGCGACACAGTACTGCTCTCCAACATAGCAGAAGTCTCCAGAACCAGTGGTCTCAAACCAGATGTGGTCCCCAAACTGGGCGTTGTCCTGCAACAGACAAAACACTTCAATGTTTATTTCCACACAGTCAAAGATGAAGCTGGAATATGAACTGGACATAGAGCCAATGTCTTAAGAAAATAACGGGTCATTTCACAGGTCCCCATTGTATGGACTTCAGTTGTAACTAAAGTAAATGTTGGGACATTGTCCTATGGAGTTCACAGGACGGGACAACACATATTCAAGAATCAAAAAGCCTCAGATTCAACTCTTTTCTCTTCCTCCTGCCCTTTACACCCTCAGAAGGTAATGTCCTGACATGACCTCTGAATATGCAGCCTAACTCACTGTGCAGGACCTGGTCAAATCTCTTCTGGACCACTGCACGGTCCTGCTGACAGAGCTCCGAGCAGCACAATCAAATCCTCAAGATCCAAAGCAAAAGTCTTCAGCTTAGCAGTCTCATGATGGTGGAACATGCTAAAACGCTCCATGTTTAGCAGCCTCACTCCCAACATTTAAAATATTCAACATTTTGCCACAAAAACATCGGTTCTCCTCCATCTGTCTCTCACATCTTTTCCCCAGCTGAGTCCCTCACAGAGGGGGACACACTGGGGGAGGATCATTTCTGACAAGAATCAGCTTTTAGGTAAATCTGAGTTTCAAAATGTCGCAAAGAGAAATGAGAAGCAGTTTGCAGTGAGTTTCCACACCCAGACATTGGCTGCTCTGTAAACTTCTTTTAGCAGAAACAAAGTCTCTTTCTTAAAACTAATCAGCTGATGAAATTAGCAACGTAATGACGAGAGAGACTCACGCTCCAGTCGACGGTGCTGCTCGGCTCCCTCGGCGGGTCGGTCTGTGCTGAGGTCGACACGTTGGCCAGGCCCGGCTTCGCTATGGCTTTTCTGAAACCATAACAGAGAACAGACTTTGAAGAAAACTGCTTTTTGCATCAAATGTGATGCATTTCAGAAACAAGTTGATTTGGAGGATTTTTTTTGTTTGTTTCCACACAGCTGCAGGTTGGGTCTCAGTCTCACTGCACTGACAAATCTATACATGTTATTATTTCATGTACTTTAAAAGTTATTGGAGGAGGTTTCTCAAGCACAAAAAAAAGATTATTCTGGCTATAAAGATTTATATTCTAATTTATAATCACTAGATTAGAATATAATAATGTAAAATCAATGCTACTAGCTGTAGCAGTAGTTGTTGTTGTATTTATTTGTGTTAATATATAATAATAAATATATTATTATTATTATTATTATTATTATTGAGCATCATACTAATAAGTAAACTGTGTACATGATTGTGTGCATTATCTGGAGTATTATACGAGCATGTATACACATTACATGTTTAGACATGTACCAGTCATGTACTCTCCCACCTGCTGTCTGACTAAACACTGATTTACAGCAGCCAATCAGATGCAGGTTTTCTCTCATCACTGTACGAATATTATTTGACCTCCATCACAGTATAAAACACGGATGGTGATGTTGACTTCTGTGTACATGAAATACCAATTTGCTGACATATGAAAGGCAAACATTTAAATCAATTATAAAGTTGAACTTGATGTTTTCCTCCTCCCTCTGTGTTCTTGCTCTGCAGACACACACAGTGAAGGGTCCACTCAGACACCACACACATTCATGAAGCTTAGCAACACAGCTGCTCACGTCAGGTCATTGTTGGTGTGAGCTGCTAATGAGCTCTGGCTCCATGGAGCACGTAAGTGTCTGCAGCAGAACTCCGACTGAACACCATTTCAATCATTTTATGACTTATTCATGTTGAGTACTTGTCATACTTCATGCAGATTGTCTCAGGTTTACCACCTCAGCCCACCTCTCCTCCACCTGCACCTGTGTGTCAAACCTCTAATTTGCCTCATTTGTAAATCTGGTCACATGGTGCAATGAAACCAACATGGCTGTTTGTGACGTAACTGAGGATTTTCCTCAGGAACATTAAGTCGAGCTCAGCTAACTACAGCTACATACAGCAGGAAGGCACTCCAGCTCTCCAAACGGGAGTCGTAACCGTGGACCCCCAGTGGACTGAGGATTCCGGGGCCCCTGTAGAATGCTGGGTGGTTGAGGTAGTAGATTGAACTCCTGCGGCTGGGCAGCAGGGGCCCTCTCCCTGGCCAGGTGCTCCCAGCTTTGGAGATGGTGGAAATCCTCCTCCTCTTTCTCTGGCTGGACGCGCGGTAACAGATGTAGGCAGCGGGATCTCCAGCAAACACCTGAGATGAGTTCCTCCGGAGGCAGCGAGGGGCCCGGATCAGGGGCCGTGACGTTGATGGGAGCTGGGGAGTCTTTCTCATCACCTCCAGGGCAGTGGAGGAAGAGACGGATGAGGAGGAGGAGGAAGAAGATGGGAGGTGCTGATCAGGGGGCTGGGAGGTGTCATCCATGCCCTTGTCCAGCTGCTCTGCCTCTGACAGCTGGCTGGCTTCTGACTGGCTGTCGTTACTAGTGGAGTAATCGCTGCTATCATCATCCCTGTCTGAATGGAGGCTGCTGGAGTGTGACAACACCCCCCTGTTGTTGGCCCCTCCCCTCACTTCCACCTGCTGCTCTCCGGCCAGCGGCCCCCCGTCCTCCTCATCCTCCTCGGCCATCTGGATCAGACTGGCCAGCAGCATGGACGGCCCCAGCAGGTGGGTATCAATGGTCCGCATCTTTCCCACCTTCCTTCGACTCACGGCGAACCTGGGGTTGAGACTGGGGGTAGTGGTGCTCGAGCGCCTGCGAGCAGGTCGCACCCACCTGGTGCGTCTGGGCACTTTCAACAAACGCCCCCCTCCTGCACAAGGCAGCCCCCCCTGTAGCTGAACGCTGGAGCGGCGTCGCTGGGCCAGGGTGAAGGAAGGCAACCCGGCATTGGACCTGCGACGAGCCTTACTGGTGGGGATGGCCACACTGGGCCTGCGCTGGCGGCAGGATGCAGCCTCGGCATCCACCTGCAGAGCAGCTTCCTTCCTCTTAAAGTGTCGGCGGAAAAAAGTGTCCATACTGGACGGTGGGGATGGGGGTGGGGTGGGGCTTCTGAAATGGTCCTCTGTTGGGGGCAAAGAGCAGTTAGCCTAAAACCAGACTCGGATGCTGAGCAGGATGTTGTCACAAAAAGCTGCTACATGGATAGAACAACACAAATACTGGACCAGCATCACACTGCAAGTCAACACACAACATAAATATGAAACAAGATGTCAGCTCAGTTTCACAGTTTCTACAATTTAACAGAGGACTGTAATCACTGATAATCTGTCCGAGACACTTATTTAGTGGGACCTAAAGGATGGAATAACCATTAAAATCATTTAATATTCTTTCAACTCTTTAGAGGACACTGAAATCACTAGGAAAACAACTGTCAACGCTCATTAATTATTGTTAATGTGTAATCTGTGCAGCTTTAACCCGCACTTTACTCAGTTCAATCCTAATTGTAAACTGTGTGAGATTCTCAGGATTAGATCTGTGACAACTAAAATTCACCTGCTGCCTTGGGATACAGGATGAAGTCGTATCATCTCGTGTTGTATATCATGTTTTTTACATTGGTGAAGACCAAATACAATGTTAGCAGGTAACAGGAGCCTTCAGAAAGTCCTGTCCATTTCAAGCAGTCAAATAAAGGATAGCAAGCCTACAGTGGACGTCTTTAGGAGAGTTTTCTCAAATATTGGAAGGAGCGTTTCTTTCATCCAAATATGCTAATCTTTGCGCTTCACTGACTCATACTGAATCGTGTCGTGTCATTTTGTATCGTGTATTTTTTTGTCCCATTTGGGGATCAACACCAATTTTAACTAAACTGGATCCTCCTGCTGCCTCTGTGCAGTGAAGACCACGTCAGTACACGTCAGTGTACTTCATACTGACGTTTACACGTCAGTATGAAGTGTGTTCAACAAGTGTTTCAATAAATAAAATTAGGGACAGTTTGTCTCTGCAGGACCTTCACAGTGAGCCACAGCTTTACTACAAGCTTCAGGTCTGTTGGATCTAAATGCTCAACATATTTAAACATCTTCCCCTCTGTAATGCAGAGCTCACGTGAGACCTGTCTTTACAACGTGAGACCTGTCTTTACAACAGGAATGGGCTGTCAGGGGTTCAGTGTCCTGCCCAGAGACACTTAGACATATAGCCGGGACCGGGGATCTAACCACTGACCCTGTGGACCGTGGACGATTGCTTTAGCAATCTGTCTGATGTGTTCATTAATCCAGGAGGCCAAAACCTGCTCCAAATCCCATCAGTCTATAGATTCATTCACAAAGTCAAACCTCTGAGGGTCAAAGATCCAAAAGTTTTGGAATCTTTTATTCAATGTTTGGTTTTCAGAAGCAGAGGAAAGAAGACACAGGACAGGCAATAATAGACCCTTCCCTCAGGGTGGGTCTCTGTTGTAAGAGACAAAAAAACTGCTCAGCCCGTCCAAAACACACGTTTCACACACTAGTGAAGTTTAGTGTTGAAATGTTGAAATCTTTACGACCCACAGACCCTTTGTCACATTTGTCTTTTCATCACAACGTAAAACGAATCATACTAAAATTATAATAAACCAAAATGAAACAGAAACGACTCACAGCTAAAAGGTCTCTGGTTCAAATCCCCAACCTTTCTGTGCGGAGTCTCCCCGTGCATGTGTGGGGTTCCTCCGGTTTCCTTCCGCAGTCCAAAAACATGCACATTGTGTTAATTCGTCTCTAAATTGTCTGTAGGTGTGAATGAGTGTGAGTGATTGTCTGTCTATGTGTGTCTCTCTGTGTTGACCCTGAGACCTGTTCAGGGTTGACCCCACCTCTCACCCAATAACAGCTGGGATAGACTCCAGCCCTATGAGGTTTTACAGATAATGAATGGGAACAGAAATGAGGCCGATACGTAAAAACTCAACTGAAGCTGATGAAAGTTCAACAAACCCCAAATGGAAACAGATTAAACTCTGCAGCCCCAAATGACTTCATAACTTAGACCTGCATCGAAATGGCAAAACATGAGATCACAGTGCAGCTAAAACTGAAGCTTCTATTAAAACCTGACGGAACCTCGATCCTGACGATGCAGAACACGTTGATGTAACGTTTCACGTTCGGTTCTGACTTTGTGAAGACCGGCTCGTGTTTCTGAGGTATCAGATCATGGCCCCGTGAACATGAATAATAAAACAGCGGGAGGAAGTGTGGGGGTTTTCTCCACGGGGGGACCAGCACAACAACAGGAAGCTACTGTATTAAGGTCACGGCTGCCTGCTGGCTGCTCGGCCTCCAGACAAGAACATCACAACAGAATGTCTGTGTCCATAGCTGCACAGAACGGTGATTCCCGAACCATCATTTAACACATGCTCATCTTCAAGTGTCTCGTGTTGCCCCAGCAACCGTTCAAGACCCAAAGAGATTCAATTTACTGTGAAACAGAGAAGTTACACTAAAGTCCTCTCAGAAACCTGAGATTCTTGCTTTCACTCTGCCGAGAGTGAAGAGACACTTTCTGTGTCCTGAATCTGTCCTGTTCAGGGAAACTGAGGCAGCTTAGCCCAGATTGGCTTGTATGACAACATGATTTTTTTATTGTAAAAATCGATCTGCCTAGTTATGGATGAAAACAGTGTTTAATTGTACAGTGTTTTCTAAATAAGATTTTTTTATAGAAAGGCCTTAAATGTGTTAGAACATTTAGGTATAATTTCATTTTCCTCAAAAGGTAAATAATAATTTCATTTCATTTAATTCCACAAAATCAAAGGAGAGTTCACTGGTCATTTGAGTCCAATTTGTTGGAAGAAATACGTTGTGTGTGTAAAGTGTTTTTATTGGTTTCATTAATCTTCGGGTGTGTTTCCCGCCTCAGATGTCACGTTTACAACGTTGAGAGGTTAGTGACATGATCAGGTGATGTTGTAACCATGTAATGAATGTTTACTTTTACCTGAGTAAACTTTGTAATGAGGGACTTTACCGTCGATGAAGTCCATTTCCTCTACTCCACCGTGTGAGTGCTGCTCCCAGCTGTGAGGCTGACACACGTCTCGCCTCTTTACCCTGAAGCTCGCTGCGATTAGCCTGATCCCTGCTGTCATTTCAGAATCACTGGGTAGAGTAGCAACGGCTAAGCTGCAGAATGTGACGTGAGCAGCACTTCAGAGAATGAGACGAGGTAACTGATTATCAGCAGAGAGATTACACACACACACACACACACACACACACACACACATCTCTCTATTTATAGCAGCGCCTCCTCACTTTTACTTTGCAGCCTCACCTCTAGTTACCTGTTTGTTCAGGATAACAGAGACGTCCCACAGCTCACTGCACCATTCACAACCTGAGACTGAGCAGTTTATTAGGAACATCTGTCTGAAACCGGGACTTGCAGTGAATCCTCCTGCTCGAAGGCAAAAAACTTTAGTCTGTGTTCAAACAGTTTCAGAGTGGAGTTGATTCAACTGCTGCTGTTGGAACCGTACTGAGTTACACAGACAAGTGTTCCTAATATTTAAGTACGGATGTCCCAATACCGCTTTGTTCCAGACTTGTGAGTACACGTATTCACTGCTTCTAGAATAAGTTTCTGGACAGTAAATTCAATGCAGTTAAGCAAATCCCACCAGAACAGAAACTCTCACAATTTTTTCTGCCAAACCAAATATGGCAGCGATCAGTGTTTAACAAATGGAGCTGAAAAGAACAAAAAGAAAAGAAAAAAAAGATTCAGGATGAGATCCTGGATGGAGAAGCATGGACAACATGGACTGTAGAGTCTCCACAGGACTCTGAAGGTAAAATAACTTCAGGTAACGTTGTAGTTACTGTATATAGTATAGTGTATATCGTTGTTGACGCTGTCAGTCACAAATGAGGAACATAAGTTAGTGACTTTTAGTAGCTAGTTCTTAAGACTTTTGCACAGCAGAGTTTGTGTTCACCTTTATTTTGTCAACACCAATCACCTTAAAACTGCTCTAAACCACAGACACTTTCCCACCCCTGCCCCCTATGGAGGCTCAATCTGGTGCGGTATTGGAGAAGTTTTAAAGTATGAGTACAAGTACACAAAGGCAGGCTACTGGTATTGGGATCGTGACATCCAGATATTTAACCTCATTGATATAAATATGGTGGTACATGTAACAGTACAGTGACAATGCAGTACTACTGCGGTAATACTACATAGGAAGGAATGATATGCAAAGACTCTACCCAACAATAATTCTGCACCAGGATTGTTCAGGAAGAAAAGGTCTGGTTCTGATCTGATTTATGTTGTTGAACCTTTGTATTACCTTTAAATGTGTCACATGTTGTCACTTGTTCTCTAGTCCCTCAGTATTTATTCTTCATTTTTGTAGCTTTTATGTAAACTTCAGAAGTTCTGCATTGGTCTGAAGCCAAACAACAGTATCACACAGTAAACACAACCCACCGCTGTTCACTAATTATGAAGCTTTTGTTGGTTTGACCAACAGACGCAGCTGCTGTAATAAAGAGCAGGTGATAAACGGCTGCAGCGTGTGGACACACACAGATAACTAATGAGCATCTGCAGCAACATGGATCAGACAACCGGGGTAAACGGTAATGAAGACACTAAACTGTGATTGGTTCTCTTCTAGTGCAATAATACCCTGAAGATAATATCATGATTAACTGCAGCAGTGGGAGAAAATGCTTTTCTGGGTCTGTGCAGCACTTACTGCTCCAGAACTCCAGGCCCACTTTGCCAAATGGCTCCAACTTAGCTACAGTTCACCACAGATCACTACGTAAACAGCCTGGTCAGGATGAGGGGGAGTTAAGGGTCCACAGGGCTGCAGGATAAATACACTAAGGGTAACTGAAATCCACGAGGGGAATGTTCAGGCTTCACTGGGAACCTGTGGGATTCAGCTCAATGCTGATCCGGTGATCATGTGTTTGTTGGTTTTGTCTAAGATGACTGTGTCTACTGAGTCCAATGATGAGCAAGCGAAAACAAATAAATACTCGACCACGATCATCTAAAGTACGGGAGGATCTGAAGCAGAGACCAAACAACATGGTGCTTTGGTATTTTCCTGTTGAATTGCTAAATGTAGATTGAATCACTTTCCTTTACCTTGAATGGGGCCAGTCTGTAAAACACAGATCAGCAGTTAAGACTCGACTAGTTTGTGTTTGTTCAAAGAGAAGATAATTTAATAAAATATTTAAATATATATGATTGATGAATTTAAATGCTTATTTTTTAGTAAATTAATTGTTAGATTATTTGAAAAAAAAAAAAAGAAAAGAAAAGAAAAGGTGCAGCCCTACTTTTGTCCCTACTGGCATCCAGGGAAGGACATGGAGACAGGCTCAGTGTCCACCATCATTATTCTGTGACTACAGGGACTGACGTCGCATGGATTTCACTTAGTACAGCTGGGTCCATAAATGTTTGGAGAGTGACACATTATTATTCAGGCTTCTTTCTGATTTTGTCTAAATGTGAATTTTCTGTCAGTCTGACGACATTTTAACTTTCAGCTTTACAGAAAAGCAACAGGTGTGAGATCAATGTTTTAACTTTTTAAACATGTGTGGTCTGTTTCTGATGATTTTATTAAAGAAAAAAAATCCTCTCAACTCAATCTGTGTTTGTAGAATAACATAAGGCAAAAAAGTACTGATCAGTTGATAGATTTTGTGTTATTGATTATTGCTAATTACAATATGTTCTAAACATTGAGGAGACAAAATTGACGTGTGGCGACGAGTGAAGAGACTCTTTTTTTTCTAATTTAAATTCAACATTTGATGATTTACTGAAGAAAAATCATTGGATCACATTTCAACATCAGAGAATGTTAATTTCACCAAAAGTAAATCCATGTTTGTGAAAAAATATGAAAGTCAAGTTTAGTGAAAACTAACAGGTGGTGTTGCCTGTGTTATCAGGCTGCTGTGATGCACCATGTTCTCGTTTTCATTTCTCATACTTCTTTCAAAGCCTCTTGAGCTGCTGCATGTGAACATGCAAAACTCACATTAAATGAGGAATTGAAATTCTTCAAATCTGCACATTTTTCTGTTACTCATTTAGATCTAAATGTGAAAAGATTCTTGAAGTTCTGCCATTTGAGGTTAAACAGATCTGAGCGATTGTGGAAAACTGAGGCAGAGCTTCTGCAGGTGGAGCGTTTGCACTAAGTCTGACATGTTCCGCAGTCCTATTAAAACACAGAAACCTGTAACTGTAACATCTGTCACTGATTTAGCAGGAATTCCACACAGAAACCATCTGTCTAACAGGGTCCAGCAGACACAAACTTCACAACAGCTGCAGCAGCACAAGCAGAAACAATCACAGCAGCGAACAGAAAACAGAGACAAAGAAGCAGCAGCTCAGCTTAGGTGGATACAACCTGAAAGCAGAGGTCAGTCCTGGACGGAGGAAGAGGAGCAACGCACTGAGGATATCAGGGTGAGAGAGACACACACACAGAGAGAGAGAGAGAGACAGAGAGAGAGACAGAGAGACAGAAACAGAGAGAGAGACAGAGACAGAGAGAGAGACAGAGAGAGAGACAGAGAGAGAGAGAGAGAGAGACAGAGAGAGAGAGAGAGAGACAGAAACAGAGAGAGAGACAGAGAGAGAGACAGAGAGAGAGAGAGAGGCTAAGCTGCCGTTTTTAAATAGCTCGTCTGCAGCTTCCTGTCACCACCTCCCTGCTCCACCTCACAGCTGGCAGCTGACCCAGGACCAGCTTCTCGCTCCTGCCTGAGCTCATTCAGTAGCCCTTTGTGAGGAGCTCACTTCAGCGCTGAGCACCTACAGATGAATGGAGCCGCCGGCCCACTCCAGCATCCCAGAATACTCCTCATTAACACTTCAAGGCTCCACGCTGCTGCATTATTGATCCGATTAAATAAAATAACAGGAACTGAGGCTGCATGATAATTTGTCTCCTGTAGTCCTCAGAGCTGAAACTGCACCTTTGTTGGTCCATGACAATCAGTCCAGAACCAGCTCCCAATAATGTGACTCATTAGCGTCAGAGAAGAATCCAGATGTACTGGTCACAGTCGCACTCTGACCACTCAGCACAAACGTACAGAAAAATCTAATTTGACAAAGCCAAAGATGATTTTCATTCAATTACTAATTAATTCTTATTATTCTCTTTAATAACTTTATTTATTAGCTTGGTAAAATGCACGAAAACATGCACACCGAAACATTTATTCAGACTAATTATATAAGTTTTATAGATCTATAACAATTAGATTTTTAATAAATCAGAATCTGTGTTTATGTGTCAGTTCAATCCGGGGTCTTAATACATAAATTGAGGAGATTGTTGTTTGGTTTTAGTTCTTTAATTCATAAGGTGTAATTATATATTTCTATGTGTGTCCCACTGTTCTAGTTGTGATGCAGCTGTTAGAGATACTAAGATCAGATACGGCCTTGTTGTGTGTGTACAATTACTCAACAGAACTGGTTCAATGGAAAACTGGTCCATGTCTAACCGTGACAGGGTTCTGCTTTGTTTAATGACTTGTTCTGTTTTTGTTTTCTTGGGTTTCTAGACTCTTTGAATGTAGCTTTTAATCCTCCTCCTCCTTCTGCTTCACCATCTCATACATTTTCAAGAACAAGGCACAGAACAACTCAGACAACACAATGTCATAGTCTGAAATGCAGGAGGTCAGTAGTTGTCCTCAGTATCCTGACTGTCCCTTTAACTGACCTGGGACCAGCTCCTCTGCTGGTTGGAACTTTCTGATGAGAAGACAGATAATCTGAGAGAGGCTTAAAAGATCAGCAGCTCCCGTCCTGGTTGGAGCTCAGCTGTGATCACCGAGCTTCACCTCCATTTCTGAGGAGTAACTGAGTACATTTACTCTAGTACTGTGAAATTCTCAAGTGCTTGTAATTTCTGCTACTTCATTACATTTCAGAGAGAAATTCTGTACTAATACTGTACCCACAGTTGTGCGAAGACATTCAAAGCTGTATAAAATATAAATACAATTAATAAACTCAATCCAAAGGGCCCATGTTGTCTTGATGATTTAATTACTTGTTTTAAACTTTAAATTTATTTCTCAGACGTTGTACAAAAACAATTCGAACAATTCTGTTAAACAAAGATTCTATATCTCATCTGGCCTGGCAACGCCTCGAAATCCCACCAGAGTAGCGTGAAATCGTTGCTGGAGACAGGGAATGTGCTCCCACTGTGGATGGATCGATAATGTAACATGGACAAATTATTGAACTTTAACTGACTTTACCACAGCAACAGTTGTTGTCTGTCCAGTCTCTGTTTACATGGCTGAAGCCTTGGAAAGCTGCAGGCTTGGACTCTGTCTCCCCCCAACGGCCCCTAAAAAGACGAGGATCCTGGGACTTAATGATTACAGATTTTTTGCCTTGACCCTTTGCCTTGAAGTCTTTTGAGCGCCTTGTCTCGTCCCACCTACATTACATTACAGACCCCCCTTCTAGACCCCTGCAGTTCACCTACAGAGCCAACAGATCTGTAGATGACACAAATATTGCCCTCCACTTCATCCTCTGGCATCTGGACTCCCCAGAATCCTATGCCAGGAGACAGTTCGTGGCCTTCAATACAATTGTTCCAGTTCTTCTCAAAGACAAGCTCTCGCAGCTGAACATGCCTGGCAGACAGACGGCGGTTCGTGAGGCTGGGGGAGCATGTCTCTTTCTCAATGACCATCGACACTGGATCCCCCAAGGCTGCGTTCTTTCTCCTGTTATTCTCCCTGTATACCAACAGCTGCACATCTGGGCACCAGTCTGTCAAACTCCTGAAGTTGCAGATGACACCAGCCTAATCAGCCTTGGACCTACAGGAGTGAGTTCAGTGTCATTGTGCAGCATGAACAACCTAGAGCACAATGCTCTCAAAATAGTAGAGATGATAGTGGATTTCAGGAAAGAACCAGCAGAATATCAGCTTCCTCACCAAGAAGACTTAGCAGAGGCTTTAGTTCTTGTAGCAGCTGAAGAAGTTTCACCTCCCTGTGAAGGTGTTGGTGAACTTCTACACTGCCATCACCAAATCCATTTTCACATCCTCCATCACAGTCTGCTTCGCTGCAGCCACAGCCAGGGACAAGGCAAAGCTGCAGCTTCATCCACTCAGCTTAGAAGGTGATTGGCTGCAGCCTCCCATCTCTCCAGGAGCTGTACGTCTCCAGGAACCGAAGAAGGGCAGCCAGTTTTACTACCTCCCATTGCCCACACACTTTATTTTAGCTTCTTATTTTTGTTCTTCCCTGTGCCTGGCAATAAACAGTTTCCTGTTGAGACAGACGCCAACGTTTTTGAAACTGCTGCTGGTTTAAAGGCCAAATTGGAGAAATTAAAAAAAACTGACCTTTATTATTTGGTATGCGTCTATTTAGAATCAAACATGAATTTATAATGATTGGCAAATCATTTCATTCTTTTTATTCACATTTTACACAGCGTCCCAACTTTACTGGCTACAGGGTTGTGTAGTACACAGGATTTCAAACCAATGATGAGCAGTGATGATTAACTTAAATGATGAACCAGACAAATGAAGGCTCTGATCTCTTACATACTTCATTACCCTGGATCAACTCCTGTGAGATGCCAGCGTCCAGCAGCAGGAGCAGCTGGAGGGAAACTGATCCAGATCGAATCAGGTATCAGTTTTCTAATCCAGCTGTTTCAGTTCAGGAACCCAGCAGTTAGTCCAGGATGGTTTCATACCACTGATACTACTGATACAGTATGAGTATGAGTACTACTGTAGCTGTGGCGACTCTTGTCGTGATCTGTAGATGGGACAGTGCTGCCACCTGCTGCTTTATCTGTGTGTCTTTCCCCTCTGTTCTGTCCTCCTCACTGCTCCTCCTTTATCTCCTCCATTACCTCCTTCTTTCTGCTCCATATCTTTTTTTATGATCCAGCTGCTTCACTTTTTCTCCTCCTCACTTCTCCTCCAGCTTTTTGACTTCTTCACCAAACTCTCTCCTCTCCATCATCCTCCTCATCCTCCTTCTGTCTTCCTGAACTTGCTGTCTAAGGAGTAAGACAGCAAGTTCAGGAAGACAGAAGGAGGATTTTGCTCCTCCTGCTTATTATCTTCCTCTTTGTCCTCCTGCTCTCTCTCTTTCCTCCTCACCCTCATGATATTCTGCTTCTTTCTCATGGCTTCCATTGCTTCTCCTAATCATCTTGTGCCTCCTCCTCCTCACTCTCCTATTTTGTGTACTCCCCATCATCTTTCCACCTATCAATACCTGCCATTTTCATCCTGGACCTCCTGTTTTCTTGCCTCTCTTCCTCCTCTTGCTCTCTCTCCCAGGAGGAGGACTCCCGCTGTTCCTCTTTTACTTCCAGGTATTCTTCTTCTTTATCTAAACTCCCATTGCTTCTCCTCTTATTCTTCCTCCAACTTTTCCCATCCTTACTCCTCTATTTTTCTATTCTTTCTTCCTAACACTCTTACACTTCTTATTCCTCCTCCTTCTTTTCTCCTCCCCTCTCTCCTGGCTCCTGCTTCACTTTCTTCCTACTCATCCAACCTCAGAGTCGTAGTCCCCCCTCCTGGACCAGACTATTTATAGAAACAGGACAAGTGACAAAGATAGCCAAGGAAATGGGTCTGTCTAATCCCTGGATATTGCATATCTCTCTCTCTATCTCTCTCTCTCTCACACACACACACAGTCAAGTGATTTCCTGGAAACTGAACCTAAACTGAACTTGAACCTAACCACTCTCTCTTCTCCCTGTTGAACTAAGTTGAAGAAATTGAAGTTCTGGCTTCATTACATGACAAAAAGAGAATTAAGTCCATGTTCCTGCATTTTTACAGTGAAACAACAGTGATTGTGTGTTGGTCACCCAGGTGACCCCAAACCTAATCCTAACCTGAGTCTAAACCTTAAAACTAAATGTCCTCACAATGACTGGTTTAAACTACATTTGTCCACATCGTGTCACTTTATCTTAAACACTTTTAAAGTATAAATACAGACAAAATGTGAAGATAAGGACATGGTGTTAGAACACAAACATTTGTACATGAAAAACCTTAAATGAATGCAACAGCCACATTTTAACTCATGTTAACTTTGCTTCATAGAGACCTTAAGTCCTCCTCCCAAATACTAAAGAGACAACTGCGCCCACTGGTCTTAATACAACAACTAAACATTAACACTTCAACCTGTTATACACACTCAGAACCAAACCACAATCTGTTTATGACAATAAATGTGTGAGGACGGATGAGACAACAAGAAAAGTCTAAAACAGTCTGTGAAAAGTCTAAAACAGAGCCGACGACCAATAACTACCTGACCCGAGCTCAATAACAGTTACACTAAATCATCTAAAATCTTGGATTAAGTTACAGTGGGAATCTAACATTTAAAATTCTACAAACCAATTCTGTCCATTTTTCCAAGGAAATCACACAATCAACCAAAAACGCCCTCGATCCTGGTTTGAGTGGTAAATGTAATTCTCTAAAGGTCTATGAACGTAGAGGGGATTCAGGGGAGGCCCTGCTGAACCAGGAAAAGCTTTAAAACATCATCATCATCATCATGTTCGGCAGAACCTGACACTGCCCTCACACTTTGCAACAAGCCAAACTTGTGTCAGTGTGTCCACACACAGAACCTCACTGTAACACAACATATAAACCGATCAGGCGTAACATTATGACCACCTGTACAATCCAATACCTGTGACAGTGCAGCAGGTCTGTGCCATGAATATGAAAATGCACTCAGTACAACTCCACTAGCCACTTTCACCTCGGTCTATTTAACAACACACCTCTGCTGTTTTCTAGAACGTCAGGTGTATCCTGTGTCTGAGAGAAAGAGAACCTGACTCTGACAGGAGGAGATCTGGGTCTGGCCCCCGCCTGGACCTGTGATGTCACAGCAGGAGCTTTCCATTACCTGTCAAAGGTGAGTGAACTGCTGTGACATCCCAGGTGGGGGATTGGCCTCAGTCAGACTGGAGGAATACAGTGTCATGCTGCAGTGAAACAGAAGAAGAAACATTTGCCTCACTCTCTCTCACACACACACACACACGGATCAAACTTCTAGTATCACTATCACACTGAAGGATGGTGAGTTACTTCAGTTTGACCAGAGGCTCCTTATTTAATGAACTGTACTGAAGAAAGAACATCACCCAACGATTTTCTTCACTTCCTCTTTACCCAAATATGAGGAGAGGGAGGAGAAAAAGAAAGGAGACATCAGCTGAAATGTGCTCTAATTTTTGTTGTCATTCTCACACAGAACACAAAGAAATAAAACACACTTGGAAATCCAAGAGCTGCAGAACTCCATTCATCTCTTCAGTATCACAGTAACAGCTGTCTGTACACACAGGGCTGCAAACAAATACAGACAAAAAAAAACACACACAGACAGTGTAACACTTTGTCCACAATTTGCATCAGCAGTCAGACTCGTTCATCAACTACATTTATTCCTGATCACAGGTGCCCGGTGATGGTTGAATGGTTGAGACAAGTGCGACAAAGAGCAATATGAGGGCTGGTGTCAATTAATACGCCATCATGGAGCTTTGTCAACGTGTTTAAATACCTTAATGTCTCCCCAGAACGGTTCTTATATTCCTGCAACATTCACAGTTTCTAAGAAACATATTTAAAGGCTCACAGCAACCCAACGTCCAAACCCCTGATGTGAACCCATCATGCAATAATGTTGTTATTTTCAATCCTTGACACGAGCTCTTACACAGCATCACTTCTATTTAACTGAAATGATGAATTTAGCCCCCATTGACCTCTGATAATGGTCTGTTAGCAGAGTAAACAGTGAATCTGACACACAACACAACTGAGCTGCAGCTATAAACACTAGTGAGCAGAAACAAGAACATGTTCAAACACTGCACCACTTAATTTCAAGCTCAACACGTGTGTGTGAATCATTTGGAGTGAAACCTCCTCCCCTGAAGAAGGAAAACACTACACATCTGTGCCTCCATTTCCTCAGAAGTCTCAAACATTAGAAAAACTATTGAAATTCACTTTTTCTGAATGAGGTTTTGTTTGTCAGGTGTAGCCGCTGACAAACTCTGTTCACACACAGGAAGTGGAGAGATAAAAACGACAGTTGTGCAGTGTGAGGATTATCTCCTGCAGCTGCTTTAACAGACACATGACTGAGCATGTAGTTCACCACACTGCTTCTCAAGCCTGATCCTCTGGATCCCCTCCCCTGCTTGTTTCCATCTATCCCTGCAATGTCCATTGGTCAGAACTTGGGTCAGGTGGATCAGATACCAGCTTGGATGGCAGGGAATTGGGATCTTTCAGCTGCTGATGACTGAAGACACCTCATCCAGGTAATCAGCTGTGGGGAGGTCAGTGCTCCTTGAACACAAGGACTGAGAACCGCTGCAGAAATAACAGGTTTGGTCTGATTTTAATGCGGCTGAATGCAGCAATGCTGTACATCTGGATTTAGCAGATACAGATTCAGTTTGATAAATTCCATGGACCAAAATGTCCACAGATGAAATTGTGATGTGTAGTCAAAGTGTGAATGTGGAGAAGTGGAGGTTGGACTGAAGAGAAGGGGAATGAAAGTCAGTAGGAGCAAGATAGAGGACATGAAATGATGCAGTAACAAGGGACCGAGGTAGTGAAGGTGGTTAGTTTTAATGGTAATGATCAACTGTTCAAAGTAACGAGGAATGTGGCAGAGAAGTGAAGAAGAGAGAGCAGGCAGGGTGTAGGGAGAAGAAAGAAGAACACCTGCAGGAATGAAAGGAAAGATTCACGACGGCAGAGAGACCAGCCATGTTGGATGGCCTGGAGCTGGCGGCACTGACAGAAAGACAGGAGGTGGAGCTGGAGGTGGCAGAGGTGATGATTTTCATTGGTAGGCCCAAAGATGGACAAGGTGAGGAATGAGTATGTTAGAGGCAGGTGGAGAGGAGGGACACAGGGTATATAGGGAAAAGCACATTTAAGATTGAGGAGAAGTAAGACAGAGGAGGAGGTTCATGGACGCTGTGGAAGAGGACATTTGAGAGGTTGGTGTCACAGAGAAGAAGGATGCAGAAGAAGAGTTAAAATGTGGCTGTTGCATGACCCGCTGTGGTGATCAATAAGAGGAAGAAGAAGGAAAAGAATTCTTCTTTTTCTTCAAAAAAACAACAAAAAAAAAACTGTGTCATCCCACCACAGTGGATGACAAGGTTTTACTGTGGCAGAGCAGGCTGATCAGTCCACAAGACATAAGAGACAGAGGCTGTCGGCTCTAATCAGGTTAGGGAGGGAAGGCAGCAGATTGTGGCTCTGACAGATGAATAATTAGTCATCGGCTCAATCAGTCAGATCATGTAACAACTGAGGCCCAGCAACCAGTCAGTCTGTGGCAGTTTCCTCTGTGGAAGCACACTGGACACACGATACGCAGCCTGACATATTTTTCTAGTCACCATTGAGTGGATGTTCTGCTCATTTTGGTTCGGTGTCCTTCCGTGGACATTGTTTAATGTATTTTTACAGTAGTTTGTTTGTTATTGTGTAGAAACACAGACAGATTGTTTTGTGGCGGCAGACAAATGTTCCAGGACACCCGGTCTGTACGATCAGGTTTTACTGGATTTCCTACACAACAGAACTTGTGTCTGCCCTCAGACCATCCGCGGCTTTTTGACATCATTTCCTTTCTGATAAGACTAACAACATTAGAGCAGTCGCTCTGTCCTTCAAAGCCCTCGGCTGTCTCCTCAGAGCAGGAGGAGCCGAGTCCTCTTCCTCCTCAGATTGAATCGCCTCCTCTGTGTGACACAGTCCCCCCGGGGCCTAAAAAAGACCGCGTTTAATTAATTTCTCCATCAGTCGAGTAATAGCAGCTAAAGTTAGACGACCACAGGAGATCGGTGCGAGATTAAACGAGCCACTGGACTCAACCTGAATTCTCATTAGTAACCTTTTCCCTGAGTCTGAGACGAGTACTGCTGAAACTGTGAAACTGCAGATTACTGCAACGCCATTTATACTGCAGTACATGCGGTGGAACATGTACTAAAATACTTTGACACGGCAAAAAACTGAACAACAGTGTAAAAAGGCTCTTGTAAAAGTAAAAGTGCTGCATTCAATGAGAAGTTTTTTCAGCTCATCGTATACAAGTATTATTGGCTTCACGAAGTTCAAGCAACAGCAGTAAAAGTACATGAGTACCATGGGCTTTATGTAGTTAAAGTATCAGCTCAACTCTTTTAAAGATCTGCTGAGTAAAAGTATTATTTCTTATATTTGGACAGAATACACTGCATCATTTTTACGAGGCGATACATGTCTATGTAAAATCTGAAGTATCTCCAGCTGTAAGCAAGTCTTTCTGTCTGAAGTGCAGTGGGACAGACGTCGTTGAGCTGACAGCATGACGGTGTTTGCCCTCTGTGAGCGTGTGTCTGTGACTCACACTTATTCACAGTCACACTGATCCAAACCGACAAACATCTACCAACACACACGGGTGTGTCACTGAAGTGTGAACACACACGCGCACATGCACACTCACACGGGCGCGCACACACACAGACACACACACACACACACACAGAGTTAACTCAAATACAATAACAACAACAATGTCGTTTGTGCTTGAGTCAAACCAGCTTCCTCACAAACTGCTGCTTCAACCACTTCATCAGAACCTGTGTGGACCGACTGTTTAAAAGATTGGATCTGGAAGGTCCAGGTCCTGGTGAATCAGTGTCCTGACCAAAATCTACACCACAAAGACTAAAGAATACTACAAGAAGTCAGGGGATGGACACAGGAACATGTCCTCATCATTAAATATCTCTTGGAATCCACTTAAATCCATCATTCTGGTCTGACTACAGCAGGTCATCCTCAAAACCTGAGGTACTAGAAGGAGACGAGTGAGGAAGACCACCACCAATCCTCTGAACCTCTGAAGGAACTGAGATGGGAAAGAGACTGAACAGAAAACAACTGTTACATGAAGTTTGAAGTTTGATGCGAGGCTCAATGGAAAGGGACCAAAACTGAGCTTTTTGTCCGGTGAAGATCTGAGACTTCATCCAGTGGAGTTCGTCAGCTGAGAGACAGCACAAACCAAGCAGAAGAAAACACAGACCCACACAGAGAAAGACCACAACCAGCGTCTTCAAACGACATGAGCTGCTCTTTAGTCCATGTCAATCAGTAATGGGACAGTAAAGCAGCTCATCACAGGCTGCATCAGGACACGACCTGTGACCAGTAACAATTTTCTTAGTCATTTCATTTCTTGTTATGTGTTGACAGAGGAGCAGCTCTCACTAATCTGCAGCTAGTTTGGCTTTTGGTGAATAGTTTGAGCCAAAACATCTTTTATTATAGTAACTGAATATTTTAGGGTTTGTTGATCTGACAGAACAAATCAATGATCAATGATCATTTACATTAAAACTGAATATTTCTGGTGGTCGAGCATCAGGAACATAACTCAGCAAATATAATCAATTTAACTTCTGCTGGTTTTGCAGTGTGGAGCTCATCCAGGTGTTTCCAGCAGGAGCTGAGATTCATCATCCATGTTTATGCTTTTTTATAAACTCATCTACAGCTAATTTTCTTCTTTAGTTTCTACACATTCTGAAGACTTCCATCTTGGACGTCATGCATTGTGACAACAACTGATTTGACTCAGTGAGAAACGAGAGTGAAACCAAAGAGTCCAAAGGGAAAAAGAAAATGTTTTGATATTGATTTTTTTTCCCCTTCTGACATTAACTTTTTGTTTGTCTCTGTCATTAATCAGCATCTGTGTCCTTACACACTTGCTGGTCCAGACTGAGACTTAAACCTAAGTATCTGCTTGGATGAGCAGCAAAGTGTTTCCAGCTAAGATGAAAGACGTCCAGCTAAGGTTATTTACGCTTTTCATCAGGACTGAAGAAAATTTTGCTGTAGATCAACAACTGTGTAAAGTCCACAGACGAAAAACTATCATTAATACACTATAATTAATGCTCAACAGAATTTCCTACAGGCTCATGTCATCAGTCCAAAACTCCACATACTGTTTATACTGTAAAACAGAGTTTGTCCTCTAAAGTAACACACAGTGAGAATAAGAAACATGAGACCGACTTTCCTCTTTGATCAGGTTTTGCTATCGTTTCTGAGCTTCAGTCTACATCCACCCTGGTTTCAGTTTTCAGCTGACTGCATGGACTAAACACCAAATCAGTGACTGTCATGTGGTGCCGATGTGTGATCTCAAACTCCTGCTGAGAACATCTGGATGGGCCACACACTGGTTTAACTGCACCAACTGTGATTTTGTTTTCAGGTTAACTGGTGGATTGTTAATCTGTAAACATCACAAAATAGTGACGATGTTCCCTCACGATATGTCAGCAACGTCCCACCTGACTGCAGAACTCTGCAGCCTCACTACAAATATTCAAAAAACTGTTGAAGAAAAAATAGTTACGCAACTTCCTGTGCACTTAAACTAGGAGAAAAAACTATTTTCTTCTTCTTGTCCGTCTCAACCTGCACTTGTGTCTCATTTATTCTCCCAAAAACACTTTGCTTTTGTGTCTCTATTTTCGCTGCTTTGTTCCTCACTTAAAAATAAAAGCATCTGTCACATGACTAAGTGTTTACATACTGCTCCATCCAACATTCCAACTGTCCAACTGTCCCAAACCCAAAGACATTTAATCAAGAACAAATTAAACCAAGAAAAACACCTGATAAACTGCAAACACTGCAGCATAAAGGGTGTTTACTTATGTGAAATCTGCCAAATACTGATGTTGTCAGATGTCTGACAAGCACTAAAAAAACAAAAACCCAAAAGCCAAAGACCCACGGACAAGCTCTGTAGTACTAATACTGCAACTAATGATTATTTTGGTTATGAGCTTATGTCCCTTTTATTCCGCAGAGTAAATGGTGAATTTTTTGATCTGTGAAAAGTGTGACAAATGCCCATCACACAATCCCGTCCAAAGATGCCCCTGTTTTACAGGGTGAACTAATAAAATCTAAAGGCAGTGTGGCTGCAAATGTTCCCTCACAAACCGGAAAAAGTAACACAAAAAGAAGCTACTTCAAAAGAAACTATTTAAAGACCCAGTTATCACTGTTTCAGTCAGTTCCATTTGCCACTTCTGACATGTGACCATTTGTCACATGTGAGAATAAAGTGTAATTTTAGGTTTTGGACGTTTTACACTGAGCACATGTGTTTGAAGCTGTGAGACAAAGGACAAAAAGACTGTTTTTCGTTTCATTTAACTGATGCTGCTCTTCAACACAGACACTACGTCCTGTTTCCACATATGACGCTCAGACAAAACTTCTTAGATCTTTTACTTTTGGCTGGAAACTGTGTAACACATGACTTCCTGTGCCAGAGAAGAGCAGGCGCCCATTCTGACTGAAGGATGTGAACACAGCTGATGTGACCTCCTCCTCTGTGGAGGAGAGTGTGAGTGTGTGGGCAGCTGAAGAACACACTGACCTCCTGCAGAACATCCTCAGGCCGGTGAAGGTCCTGCTGCTTTGCTGGCAGTGGGGGCCCGGGGCGGCCGAGGGCAGCTCAGTGTTGGAGGAGGTGGAGGTGGAGGTGGAGATGGAGGTGAAGGGTTCCTCTCCTGAATCCTGTTGTTCCTCAGGCTGCTGCTGCTGATCCATGGCTCCTGCTCCTCCTGCTTCTCCTGCTCCTCTCACAGCTTCTCTGGGGTCTGCTCACAGCTTACACAGCTGGAGCAACAGTCAGACATTCTGACAGCTGCTGCTTCAACTTCCACTTAACAACTTCAGCTCTCAAACACAGGAAGTGCAGCCGTGGTTCTCGTTAGCTGCACTTTACACCAGGAAGCAGCAGCATTCACAACACAAGAGTAGGAAGGAGCAGAGGGGGGCTGTTTGTCTCTGAGCTACCTACCTTCCTCCTCCTGAGGAAGCCTCTGTCCTCCTCATGCTCCCTGAGCACAGCAGCAGAAACTCCAGCAAGTTCAAAATCCTGATCACAGGAGCCCAGAGTTTCTCCTGCTCCTCTCTGCTGCCTGTTGCTTCTTCACTTCTCTGTCACTGGCTTTCTGTCCTCCGAGTCTTCTCACTGTCTGCTTTTATTTCTGCTCTGTGGCTCTCCCTCTCTTTTTTCCTGTGTCCCGCCCATCCCCGGCTCCGCTCGCTCTCATTGGCCGAGAGTGAAAGGTGACAACTTTGCCACCTGCTGGTGCTTCTGCGACTGTGCAGCTGCTGAGGAGCCGAAGCAAAGAGGCGGAAATGAACTAATTTTCTCCTGTTCACAGCTGCAGACGAGGACAGTTTTACGAGAAGGAAGCCGGGCTGTGAAAATACAAATGATTTAGTTCCTTTCACTGCCACGTTAGTGTCACTAATTCATTGTTGGTGCTATAAGTGACAAAAGCAAATGTTAAAAACACAAAATGCACTAAGTCTTGAGACTGGAGACAGACTCTGTGCAAGTTATTTAAAGTAAAACATGTCCAGGCATTTCTTCACCTGCACAGAAATAAACGAGGAAACATAATCTTAATGTCAGTGGGAAAACATCCTTCATGATTATATTCACTGATTTCACGTTTTCAAACATCACAATATGAAGTCAGCGTTTGGTTCATCAAGCACATGACTCACGGATGATTGACGGCTGATGACCAATGACCTATACTCATCCACTAATATTAGCTGGGAAAAATTTCAGTTCTCCTGCGAAGAAAATGTGCTGATTTCTTGTTAAGGCCTTGTGCAAGAACTACTGACTTTAGAGTAGTAGTACTGGACTGTGACCAAGGTGGTAAACAGTAAAGCATGTGGGAGATGTACTGGATGTCTTTACTACTTCTGTTGACATGTAATTGTAAATAAATGTGAAGTTGAAAATCTGCGGTAACTTGGTACTTGACAAATTAATTTGATTGTGATTCTGAAGCCTCCAGGTCACTGAGGTAGGCAGATGTTTGAGGGGTAGAAAAAAAAAGCAAACCTGGGAGTATTCCTCGCTGTGGAAAGTGCAGCCTGCCTCTCACTTGGATCACATTTCTGAAGCCCTACTCTCCAATGTGCTCCCCTCCCACATAGATTTTACATAAAGATGGAGAGCCAGCCCACACCGGGAGAGAGGGAGAAAGCACTGCAGTGAAGCAGAGGTTGCGAGGCCGCAGTGAGACCCACGCAGAGTTCTTCACCACGTGCGTGTGGCAGTTTCATCCCCTGGGTTCCTGCTCCGAGGTGCAGCTGAAGGATGAGTGTGGTTATTTCTGACAGCCAATTAAATCAGAGGGGCAGCGGGCAAGAGGACGCGTGCTGAGAATGAGTCCTTTCTTTTAAAAAGACCCAGACATGTGATGTGGTTTTTCTAACAGAAAAAAAACATGGAAAATCCAGAACGGATGAAAATGTAAATATTATTCAAATGGTAACGAAAAAAAAATCTGATCTAAGTTTAAAAAAAGCATAAAGGTGTAGAAAAAAACTGCTTTTGCTTTTTTAGCAAAAGTAAATCAGCTAAATATTCCTAAAATGTCCTCAAAATGTTCCTAAAAACTGTCCACAACTGTAAAAAATCATTCTGACAGAGAAGTACTATAAATACTGGATCTGTTTTATTGTTGTATTTTTATATAAAGGATTAAATGTTTAATATGGTCAAATGTGTTGTAGTTCTTTTCACTTAAATAAATGATCTGCATGCTTCCTCCATCACTGCACAGCCCTGATTCCAGAACATGACTCCTATGATGGTGACCATGGTGCTGATGATGGTGCTGACGTGACCCACTTGCTGTACAGTGCGAGAGCAGATGGAGGCGATCACCTCCGATAACCTGCAGCGCTGTGAGCCGACACATCAGATAACAACCGCTACTGCTGCTGCAGCTTTGTCTCAACATTAGTCAGTTCACCTGAATTACTGAACATCAGCACCTGCTTATTGTCGGTATCTTCGTCTCATTGACTGAACACACCTGAACAGGTAATCAGCTAAGGACTAGGATTGGGAACCTAAAGAACCCTAGAAAACAATCAGTTGAAAAAGAACCTTGTGACCAGAAGGTCCACTGATCAAACTGATGGGAATCAAACCTGAGTCTGAACCAGAACAGCTGCTCAGTGGCAGGTTAGTCAGACTGTGCTTGTACTGGGCAGAATCCCCACGTGACTGTGTAAACGCAATCAGGTGGTTTCTGTGAAACTATCCTGAATAACTGCAGGTTGAAACACGGGAACATGTGTCTAAACTGTACACAAATGTGACGTGGCTTCGTTCCTTTGAATAACAGGTGCACAGTTTCAGGATGTTTCCTTTTAGTCCCATTAGTCCAATTAGTCATGTCTGCAGCATAGATCGATGTAGCATGACATCTCTGTTCTGACTGTGAAATGTGACTTGATCATTTATCTGTCACCTTTCTTCAGCCACAGTGAACTGGCTGCTCCTCCTCCACAGTTCTGAATGAAGAAGGGCGACTTCTTCATCTCTGTTCTCAAATCTAACTTAGCCTCACATGGCATCTTGGTTCCTCTTTTGTTTTTCTATCACTGCAGGTCTCTGTGTGCTGCAGAGCAGCAGCACTTATTCACCAGGCCTTAAATTACGAGGGATGAATAACATTATTGTCTGAATGAGGGTTTGCTCATTTCTGTGTCATATGGGTGAAGTGACGTTTTTGGAGAAGTCCCACTTTCTCCTCACAGAACCAACAGATTCAGTGGTTTGTGGCCTGAACTCACCTGTAGCCGCAAAGGTCAAACTCTCAGCTCAGGGCTGAAGTGAATGTTATCGATGCATCGGCTCAGCTTGAAATGCTTTTATCCTTCAAGTTAAATCAGGTTTGGTGTTGGGTTCATCTACAGCTCCACCCCGATTCACCGCCGTACAACCGCCTTTTAGTGAAAGGACATTGTAGTTTGGAGTTTCACGAGTATTTAATGAGAATAATACTTGCGTTTGGGAATAATAATAACAACCTGAAAGACATTTCAAAACTGGACTGAGAATATTTCTATTACATCATGAAACACAGTGAAGAGCTATGGGCTCCACCTAGTGAAGCGTCAAGAAAAAAAAGAAGAAACGGAGACTTTTTCTACTTCGTACTCAGACTAACACCATAACATGATGTTCTCTTTATTAGTATTGTAGTGTTGTTGACCAGCTCAGTCACATCTGCTGTTGTTGATTGTGTTAAAACCACAACACTAAATATGATTCACAAAGTCTCACAGGACTTCGGTCTCTCTGCATTCTATGATTTCAAACTTGTCCTCATCACGTTTGCAGAGAAACACTTTTCTGATTAGATTTTTGTCTCATTTACTGCATATGGGTTCATCTTTGTAAAGAAGTAACTGGTTCAATCTCAGTGAACTTAAACATGACAAAAAGGACATTTGATGAAGAAGCACAGATTCTAAATTTTATGTGTTTTGATGCTGTGAGAGCTGATGGGACTTGATCCTAATCTTTGGATAAAACTGATCCTTAGAAACCTTCAGTCCAGCCATAGCGTGACTCTGACAAAGCCCATCTTTGCTCAGAATAGCAACCTGACGTTTGACACTGTTCTGCTGTCTCCCTCTGGAAACCTGATACAGAAACATATTTATTTATTCTTGGACCTGTTTTATATTCTGTCCATATTTTATGTAGCTTATCATTTTATGCAGATGACACCCAGCTCTACCTTTGGTCAAACTGAGGGGCTCTGTGATCAGTCCTACCTACATGAGTAAAGCCAAGTCCTGCTTGATGTCTCTGAGTTTGTGTGAATGACAACCCAGGTAAGTTCTTGACTATTATTATTATCACAGAGCTGTGTATAATGCAGCGAAGAAACATAAAATGAGACATATTCTGTCTTTTGAATGGGATGAGAAACTCATTCATTTCATTGTGTTCACATGTAATTCTCTGTACTCTGCTCTGTACTACTCTTTACTCTCCAGCCCATGTCCTCACTAAGACCAGTGCTCCAGTGTTGACCTCCCTTTATGGCTGCCTCGGGAATTAGAATAAAATAGAAAATCTTCATTTTCACCTGTCAGTCTCCACATGATGAAGCCTCTGACTACAACTCAAAGTCTCTCAGGTCTGCTGATCAGTGTGCTTTTGCTGAACTCACCCAAGGTACTGGTACATGACTGACTTTATTGGTAGATTTCTGTAGATTGGTAACTACAGAAAATTTGAAGTTGGCGCCAATTGCGTGAACTCTTGGGGTTTGTGAATTAGCCACTGGAAAAATGTTCATGTATTTATTGTTAATGGTTTTTCCAAACACTCATGTTTGCTAATCTGATTTAATTTCTCCGTGTAGGGTCCCTTTTCTTCCTCTTCAGCTCTTCCCAATCTCATTCAGCCACTGTACCCACTGTAGTTGGTAAACAGACTACACAGATGACAAGATGGTGCCCAGGCCCCCAACAGTTGCCACATGTGATGTAAATTGACATCCTTTGTTGGTGTATTGACTTGTTTGATCCACGAGTTAAAAATCCAAAGCTGTGGATGAATTAGTGACAAATGGAACAAAGGACATGTCCTGAAGGACAGGGCCAGACCTCCTCCTACATAATGTCATCAGCCTGCTTGTTTTTGGGCGGATGGCCTCTCTGTTCAGGCTGCTGCTGCTGGTTAGTGGCTGTAATAATTGGCCTGCAGCAACTCATCTGGAGGTTTCGGTGATACACTGCTGATAGAGGTTCAGTGTGTAAACTAGGTCCAGAGCTGCTGAAAATGTCCACAGTAAACAACAAAACACCTCAACAAAGCACTGAATGTGAATGTCTCCTCACACCTGGACACATGACATCCGGAGAGCAAACGTCCTCCTCTCCTGTTCTTTGGTTTCAATGTGTATGTCCACACAGATGGACAATCACTGAGTGAAGGGTTGAGAACTCGGGGTCAAAGGTCTTGTTATAGTCCATCAGAAGATCACATGTAAGCTTTCCACGTCAGGGACGTGGATGTGTGGCTGACCCCACACTGGTGTTTGTCCACTTCAGCCTCACTAAAACATAGTCACTGAGAGTAACACCACAGCCATCGCTTTACAATGACAGTCTTCTGACTTAGACATTTCTAATCGAAACGCCAACACTAGAAACTCCACATCTTCAATAAATGATCATTTATAGATTTTACAATGGTTAAAAGGAGCAAAGTGATATAGTAAGACTTCTCTTTGTGCTCTTTTTCAGGCTCTTTGGCATCATTTTAGTAAGTGTGGTGGATTTAAGTGACTTGTCAATCTCTTTATCTTTCTTTGCTTTTTTCTTCAGTCTGGTGTCTCTTAGTTTTTTTTGAATGCCTTAGTTGTCTTTGAGGACACATCTTGTTGGGATGTCTTTGTCCTTTACTTTCTTGTCCTCTTGTCTCTGCTGAGCCTTTATGCGACTCAGTAATCCATCCACACCAGAGTCCGGCTGCTGTCAGTCTGGAACGGGAGGAGAATCTCCTTGGGTCTCACTTTGGTCTTGTAGGCCGCTACAGATGCTTCATTTCCACCCCCTGAAACTGCGCTGTCCTCCCTTACATAAAAAGTGTTATGAAACCCAGTCAACAATCTGCTTTGATTCATACGAGCCCGGTCATGAGTCACTTCCACCGAGGCTGGAAAAAGTAACAGAGGAGCTGAGATTATGTCATCAGGGTAGTACTGCGGCAGTACAAGTATTCAGAGTACTGTAGGCTGATCTCTAGTCCACTTCAGCGTCCCAATGCCGTTCGCTCTGTATTTTATATAAAGTTTTTTCTAAAGTTGCCTTTGGGAATTTATCCTTTTTTAAAATAGTTAATTAACTAACATGCAGGTAAACAGGTGAGCAGAACATGTCCTGCACACAAACATAAGAATTGGGCAATGTCTCGGAGAAAATGAATAAGGGTTGAATCTTTACCGGGGTTGAAATGGAGCAAGTTCTTCAGTGGAAGTGAACAAACCAAACAAATTATTCTACATTTATCTGACAGATGCTTTCATCACTAACAAGTGAGGTGCACACACAGGAACAACCTGGGCTTCAGGGTCTGGCTTAAGGGGGTGGGGCTTGAACTTTGGACCCTGTGGCTGGTGAATGACCTCCTGATGCACAGTCTCAGAACTTTGCCTCTGTTTGTACTCTTTTTCCAGTGTTTCCATATTCGCACCGAAAAGCAGTAACAGTCAGTTATTTCTCTCTTTTTCTGTGCTGTGAGGATCATGAGTTCTTATTTTTATTAATTGTTGGAGACAATTCTCCTGTTCTGCTCCGACACATCACAAAGCTGAACACACAAAGCTACAAACACACGACTTTACAGAATATGATGCTTTGCCTAAGATTGAACTGCACAGCAATAAATAAAGTGTTTTACATTATTTTGAACAAATGCTGAAAAGACACAGCAAAAATTATTTTAATCTAGAAACAATTTGTGTGTTTCTGTACTTTTTTTGAAGCTAATGTTTCTGCACTTGTAGTTAATTCAGACTTCAAACTTAGAACTGCAGGACTTTTTCTTGTAGCAGTTTTACTGTAGTCTGGTGTATTTTTTCTCCCATCACCGACTTGAAGATAAAGTTAGACAGTTTGTCTTAATCTGAGCTTTCACATTCTCTTACTGGAAAAACAAGCCTGAGTTGCAGAAACTCCGTGTTTGTGTGCATGTTGGACATGAGAGGTTCAGACAGATGCATTTCTGTCTCCCACAAACAAAACCACTTCCACAATGTGAACAGAAAGATTTGCATATGAAGAAGTGACTCTTGCGCAAAGGAAAAAGCTTTAAGGTTAATTTTGGACCTACAGCTGTTCACATGAAAAACGGGGCAGAACCCTGTGGTGTGTCTCATTTGACTTTGAAGATGTTTGTCTGTGTATGGCTGCAACTTCTCTCAGCTGACAGCCAGACGCTCGCCTCACAGCAGCATGAAAGCCTCCTGATTGGTTTAAAACGTGTTTAAACTCAAATGTGATGTTCCATGTGAGAAGAGCTGCTGTACAAAGCTGAGCAGAGGCAGCAGCAGCAGCAGGAGCTGACCAGAACACAGGGACACTAACATGGTTAGCAGCCTCTAATGAGGCCAAGAAGTTGTTATCCTGCACATGATGGATCCCCTGCTCTGATCAGGGTAAAGGATCACACCACTCAGCACGCACACCTGTCAATCACCAGACGGAGGGAGCTGATTGGGCCACACCCCTACAGGTTCAGCCACTTTTTTTAAGAAAAGTGTAGCAGCACATTGACTTCATAGTTTTCCCTCATATATATTTATGTCCAAATTAACATGAAAATATCGCTGTTTGTGGTGGGAGACGAGATCAGTAAAACAATGTAAAAAATACTCAAACAAAATGTAATTTAATTCAATTCAATTCAACTTTATTTATATAGCGCCAATTCACAACAAAGTCATCTCAGGGCACTTTACAGAATAAAGTCAAGATTATAAAGATATATAAAGAGAACCCAACAATTCCCCCTGGAGCAAGCCATAGGCAACAGTGGAGAGGAAAAACTCCCTTTAACGGAAGAAACCTCCAGCAGAACCAGGCTCAGGGTGGACGGCCATCTGCCTCGACCGGTTGGGGTGAGTGGAAAGGGGAGAGAGAAAAGAACAGAGCAACAAAAAGCAACAACAAAACATCGGGCAGATTGGTAGGACCAGTAGCTGCACGCTGGAAGACACACAGCTTCAAAGCCGGGGGACACCTGCAGAAAGGGACAGAGAGAGGGGGACAGAGGAGGACAAAGACAACTACGGGAGAGAACACACAGAGTTAATGACATACAGTGGTGAGAATTGCGGGGTGAGAGGAGAGGAGAGATGGTCAAGAGGAGGAAAGGAGCTCAGTGCATTGGGGGGTGGGTCCCCCAGCAGTCTAAGCCTATGGCAGCATAACTATAACTAACTATATGCTTTATTAAAGAGGAAGGTTTTAAGCTTAGACTTAAAAGTAGAGAGGGTGTCTGCTTCCCGAATCTGAACTGTCTGAACTGGGAGCTGGTTCCACAAGAGAGGAGCTTGATAGCTAAAGGCTCTACCTCCCATTCTACTTTTGGAAATTCTGGGAACCACAAGTAGGCCTGCATTCTGAGAGCGAAGTGGTCTAGTGGGATGATATGGTGCTATGAGGTCTTCTATATATGATGGAGCCTGACCATTCAGAGCTTTATATGTAAGAAGCAGGGTTTTAAATTCTATTCTAAATTTAATGGGAAGCCAATGGAGAGAAGCTAGTGAAGGTGAAATATGATCTCTCTTGCTAGTTCCAGTCAGCACTCTTGCTGCAGCATTTTGGATTAATTGCAGGCTCTTTAGGGAGTTACTGGGGCATCCTGAAAGTAGGGAATTACAGTAGTCCAACCTAGAAGTAACAAATGCATGGACCAGTTTTTCGGCATCACTTTGAGACAGTATGCTCCTAATTTTGGCAATGTTCCGTAGGTGGAAGAAGGCTGTTCTAGAGATTTGTTTTATATGTGACTTAAAGGACAGATCCTGATCAAAAATAACTCCAAGGTTCCTTGCAGTAGTACTGGAGGCCAGACTTATGCCATCTAGTGTAACAATATGGTTGGACATCATATCTCTGATATTTTTGGGCCCAAATACTATGACTTCAGTTTTGTCTGAGTTTAAAAGTAAAAAATTGTGGGACATCCAGGCCTTTATGTCTTGTAGGCATGCTTGAAGCTTTATTAACTGATTATTTTCATCTGGTTCCATAGATAAATATAGATTTAAACAAAAGTATTAGCATTACAACATACCTAAATTGCTAAAAGTAAAATTACTCATCATGCAGAAATAAATGTACTATATTACTGAAAAACAAATGACTGCACACTTTACCTTTACAATGTTATTAACCAAAGTTTCAGCCACATATGCTTTCTAAAGAAAACCTGCCCATTTTGGACAAAATCATAAAGTGTGCAGCCACTTGTTAACATTTGTGGCTCATGGTCATAAGCAGCAGCTGAACTTTGGTGCACTGGCGCATGTGTTTGTCACAACAGAGCTGATTGCACCAACCTTTTACACTAATTTGATTATCAAATCCATTCATCTAATAATGACATGTTAATTACTGTTCGTACTGCTGAATTTCACAATCAAACTCATTATCAAATGTAGTGAAAAAGAAAGATATTTAAGTAGCAGAAAATAAAATGATTAAGTTAAATAGAATAAATAGAAATACTTCAAATGGTATAAACTACTTAGGTCCACAGATTCAAGATTCAAAGTGTTTATTGTCATGTGTACAGACAGAAAGCATGTTTCCCTGCACAATGAAATTCTTCCTTTGCCCTCCACAATAAATGTCATACAGTAAAGTAAAATAAAAATAGAAAAATAAATAAATAATTAAATAAAAAACAAGAGCAATAAAGGCAATAAAAGTGAAGTAGTGCAGTTCTAAATAAAGGCAATAAAAAGTAAATGTACTTTGTTACTTTCCACCAAAGAGAACTCCAGTTCTACTGGGAAATATACAATATTTTCCTCTGAAATGCAGTCTATTAGTTAGTGCCATAAAACTGAAATATTTAAGTAAAGTACCACAAAACTGTACTCGCATACAGTAGTCGTTCAGTTACTTGTTCTTTGTGACACGCTGTCAGCATTTGCATAAACATCTCAGTTGCTAAATTCTTCTTCATTGAAATTTCCTTCATGTTATACTATTTTCAAAGCTCCTGGGAAACATGGCTTCATGTCATCCTTCTCAAAATGTACAAATGTAATTGTGGTGAGACGCCAATAAAACATCTTTGTTTCCTGTGTGTGATACACTGATGTGTTCATCTTTAGTTTATCACCCTCCAGAGGTTCCTGTCTGACACTGCAACCAGAGCACAGCATCCAGATGAGAGGAGTCCAGTCTGCGGAGATCCTGAGTGTCAATACAATGAAAGTCATGCAATCAGTTGTCATTGTTGCGCCATCCTGTGGTCAAAGCAAAAATTAAGAACAATATTAGATTAGATTACATATAAACAAAACAACAACTAAAAAACAAACCTACATTTTAAGAACATATTTTATTTATCTTGAATTTATACTTGAAAAAAGGTCCATGTACAATGTGTAACTCATCACCAACAGAAACCTTCTACCAAACCCTTAAATATGTAGTGGAAAAAAGGTTTTGCTGCTAAATCTATTATTATAACTATTATTATAATCTATTATAACTATTGACTGTTCCTGTGTTTTTATCGACACATGGAAAGGGAGAAACACACAGGTAACCCACCCCATCACAATAATAATAAATGTATTATTATTATTACTATTAGTATTATTCTCCCTTCCCTTTCTTATGAACTAGAGTCAGCGATTTAAAACTTTAGTTGTCAAACTGCAGTTTAGATCTATATACTTTTTAACATTTGCCTGAAAACAGCAGCAGTATTGAAGTGACTTTTATCATAGGAGGAAACAAGAAACTGATGGAGAAGATTACACAGGAACTATGTGGGGAAACTGGCAGAGGATTAAAGGATACCAACAGGTAGAAATATAGTGAGGGAAGTGATTAGTCAATGGGGAATAGGTGTGGGGGCTGTGGGAGTCAGGGCTGAGTGATTAGACAACAACAGACAGGTGAGCAGGTGGACAACGACAAAGGAGTTAGGGACATCTGGTGGCTGGATGGAGATGATTCGGTGGTCCACGTTTGTGATGTTTCTGTTTGTGAATTCAAAAATCAACGGAATTGATGAGAATAAAGCCACAATACAGATATAAATATATTTCCAATTAGAAAATAAAAAAGGTAAAAAGCTCAAAGTAAAAGTAGGCAAAAGACTAACAGTAAACAGTAAATAAATGTAAAAATAAACTTATTCAATACACCTTTTTCTTTTATCTTCGCCCCAACAAAACTCACATTTCTCTGTGAGAATTTTGAAAATGTGAAACCTCTGTATGTTGTTCCAGGTCAGCTTGGGTGTGGAGGAGGGGGGAGCTAAAAGGTCACCAGCTCAAATCTAGGCTGTTCCGTGTGCAGTGAGGATAGTGTCTTTTGTTGCTCCTGTCCCAACTTTTTTGCAAATATTTTTCAAAAAACAATCAAATATATGAGTTTCAAAATTTGATGGGTCTTTGCACTATTTACAATAGAATTCAGGTTTCAGATGTTTTTCATGTTATTTTGTACAATATCCCAACTTTTCTAGAAATTAGGTGTTTAGTATGAAAATTCTCAGGTACAGTACAAATACATGAACAGTGCACAGAAGTACAGTAGTTGGGTGTTTCTTTCTGTCACTGGCAAACATCTAAACAGGTTTTTCAAATATAAAAAATCTGCTTATTTTAATGGTACTTGGGGTTTATTGTGTAGTTGTAGACACTACTAATTGTACCAAAAACAATATTTCTCTCTGAAATATACTGAAGAGTTTTTAATAGCAGGAAATTGCAATACCCAAGTGAAGTACCCCAAATTGGTAAATCAGTGCATGAAGCTTTTGACATGCTAAATCTTAATCTGAAAAATAACTTGTTAGTGTATGTGGAGGATAGGCAAGTGTAGTTAATCGATGTGTATAGTACAGCCAATAAAAAGCAGTAAATATAGTGGATACATGGAAGTAGAAGGTAACAGAAATACTCAATTTGCCACAGTACTTGCATTGTTTTGCAAGTAAGACTTTAATCTGAGAAACATGGTCATGTTGTAGAGCAAAAAATATAACAAATGAATTGTAGTGGGGTAGTTCAGTAGGAGCAGCAGTAGTAGTAGTTAAGTAAATGTACTGATTACTTTTTTATGCAAATACAAATGTATGAAAATTCTGACTTCTACTAGAGTAAATTCCTCCAGTAATTTAGTTACTGGGGCAGGAAGTAAGTGTAGGAAAAACAGTGGAGCAGTGGACAAGGCCGTGCCACCTGCCCCCCCTCCTCCCCCTCCTCCTCCCACTCTTCCCCCTCTTTCACAAAGTGCAACAGTCCGGCGGCTCCAGTAGTAGCAGCAGCAGCAGTTCAATGCGAGGCCTGAACGGCGACAGACTGAGCGGGGACAGCCCGGGCGTCTCCACGGAGGAGACACATGGCTGCAGACACAGCCAGTTACACAAAAACACAACGATTACAAACTAGTCCGCCGCTCTCCTGAGTTGCACGCACGGCGTCCGTGTGCGTGTGTGTGCTGACTTTCTCTCCATAGAGTTTCACTGAGTTTACATCCGGGTTTTTCCCTAGGCAATGGGAGACGCAGCACCGCCGTTCCTTAGGCAAAGTGAAATAAATTCGCCGCACCGACACAAAAACTAGTCCGCTTTTGGAACACATTTTCCCGTCACCTCACGTCGCTGATCGACTCGATTTAAGCAACTTTAACAGCATCAGGCGCAAATATCGAACGCTTTGTCGCGAATAAACGGGCATTAGTTGGACGTGTAAGTAGTTTTTGTCCTCCTTCCTCCAGCTCCGGAGCGCAGGGATCTGTGCTGTGCTGAGGCAGAGCTGAATGAGATTGAAGAAGAGTTCTTCTTGTTTTGTAGCTTCAGTTTCTCTGTTTTTACACATATTTGACTAAAACTAAATATAAAATAAAGCAACTAATTAAAGCTCCGCGGGAAGGAGTCGGAAGGACTGTTTATGCGCTGTTATTCCATCGTGGATCGGCTTCTTGTAGATATATATTTAATTAATCTAGAGGAGGACTGCTGCTGAGTAAGTGCACATTGGGGCTTTTTAAATTTCATAACTTTAATTTTCTCTCCTGTCAAACTTTACCTGTCTGCTCTCCTCTGCCTGTATCCGTGTGTTTTTACGGCTGTTTGTGTGCAGGTGTGTGAGCTGGCAGACGGGCTTTATGTGGATTTCAGCGGTGTTTCCCGTGTGTTTCTGTGTATTTAGCTGGTGTGTTTCTTATTCTAGGAGTTGATATTGTGGAGGACAAGGGGCCGATATAACTTAGAGCCACCAACGCCTGCTCGGGTGTCATAATTCGTGAAAGATGGCCGTCTTTTGGGACTGTTCGCCCGCTCCTTTCGTTATCTCCTCTCGGTTTTTTGGCTCCGCGTCGTCTCCCTCGGCGTTAACATTTATCTTCGGTGCAAGTTATTATCAGCGTGGCTGGCAGCGTTAGCCGGAGCAGCTAACAGGATGGCTAGCATTAGCGGCTACGGCTAACGTTATCCACTTGTTCTCGGTAACGTTCCACGGACCAATGTCGGTTTGGGTGATTTTTACCAACACCGAAAAACACTCGGGACGCCACGGCGAGCCCGAAAAAACGACACTTTGGTGCTGATGTGCCGAAGCAGCTCCGATGGATTGATAAGGTGAACGTCCAGGCGGCCACGGCGGCTTAATAAGAAGGTTATAAAACATTTATTTCGTCGCCCAAACACAAAAACACTTTTTCAGGGTTTCAACTCCCGCAGCAGAAACACTTAACGGCTTTCATCTTGAAAACCTCCATTTTAGCTTCATTTCTTCCCTTTTCGGGCCCAGTGCGGCGGCATGTGATGCTGATGGAAGTTTATCCAGACTTCATGTCCCACCCAGGGAGCAATTACTTCAATTAACCAGCAGCCTTTACACGCTGCGGGTAACTGAGTACCAACTACTGTAGTACTGCTACTCAACTACTCGACTCTAATTTATTGCAATATTGCTATTATCCTCTACTTTATTTTTGTAATTCACTACATTTCTGGGGGTAAATTTGTACTTTTACTGCACTAAATCATCGGACACATATAGTCACCAGTCAGATACTTTCCTGCAATTCACTGCAGTTATTGTAAAATAGGATATTTTTGTGCACTCGCTGGTAAAAGTAGTATTCAGATCTGATGGAAGTTTTTCCAGACTTTATGTCCCACCCAGGAAGCAATTACTTCAATTACTAGCAGCCTTTACACACTGCTGGTAAATCAATACCAAGTACTACAGTACTGCTACTGTAATTTATTGCAGTAATGCCATTTCCCCCTACTTTATTATTGTAATCCACTACATTTCTAGGAGTAAGTTTGTGCTTTTACTGAACTAAATTCATCTGACACTTGTAGTCAGGTACTTTACGGCAATTGAATTCACTGGATTTACTGCAATGTCCCACCCAGGGAACAATTACTTCAGTTACCAGCAGCCTTTACATACTGCTGGTAACTGACTACCAAGTACTATATTTCTGATACTAAAGAAATTTTACTTTACTATATTAATTCAATTTGTACTACAGTACCTCATAATCTTAATCCACTGTATTTCTGAAAAAAGATCGTACTCTTAACTCTCGTACAAATAGCTTAGGATCAAACTATAGAGACAAGTTACAGTAATGATATAATAAGTTATAATTGCAGTAGTAATAGTGCAGCAATACAGTTTTGAGTACTCAGCAGTGGAAAACATTCAGATGTGATTGACGTTTTTCAAGACAACTTCATGTTAGGGAGCAGTTACTTCAGTTAATATGCTGCTTTTACATGGTGCTGGTAATGGAGTAATGTTACTCAAAAGCTGAACTTTTACTTTACAGCAGTATTGCTGTTTGATTTGACTTGTATATTCCTAACCTACTGCATTTCAGATTGAATTGTTATACTTCTACAAAGTACATTTCTAAAATGAAACCATTCTTTTATCTGAGAAATAATAGTTATCAGTTACTATACAGTGATTTTATACTTAAAGTAGTAACAGTGAAGTAGTAAAGTTTTTAAGAAGTCAGTGGTAAAAATATCCAGACAACTTCAAGTCCTACCCAGGGAACAGATACCTTAATTGACCAGCAGCTTTTATCCTGCTGGTAATTGAGTATTTTTATTGACACTTAATTGTATTATTTTCATGTTCTCCTGCTTGGTCTTTAGTTACTAGTTATTTTATGATTTTCACAACTCAATGATAATAATCAGGTGTAAAGCATAGTCAATTTATCATGCATGGGGACAAAGTGCCTTTACTTTTGATACAGTACTGTTTTCAAGTGCAGTACTTTTAGTAATTTAGTACATTGTTAAAACCTTTCTACTACTTCATGATACTATTCAACCACACTCCGTAAGAAAGCAGTGCACTCTTTGCTTTAGTACAGTTATCTGAAACTATATTTTACTAGTGACTTTGTATTAATTTGAAAAACTTTTATTTCCACGAATAATTATATAGTAGCATATTTATACATTTTTGACGCATTTTGTGGTGTGAGAAATATCCAGTTACTCCAGTTGACCAGCAGTTTTTACATACTGCTGTTAACTGAGTACTTTTATTCATACTTTACTGCATTATTTTAATATTATTCTGCTTTTACTCTAGTTAGTTACTTTTATGGCTTTTACATGTCAGTGGTAATAATCCAATGTGAAACTTGATCATTATTCGGTCATAGGAAAGTACTTTTAAAACTGATTACATTTTGTCAAAAATGTAGGTTACCTAAGTATAAGTTTTGATGCAGGTTGTTGTGCTTGTATTTTTACTTTGATAAAGTACTTCTTTTGACTGTTGGGACTTGAGTGAGGCTTGTTTAAAACTCTAGTTTTGTTATAGACATAAAATACACACAAATCATTAGTTACGCAAAGTGATTTCTGGATTTCCCTGCAGTATGTGTGTTGTTGTACTCTTATTTAGTTTCACTTTCTCTTTGTTTGCAGATATTCAGGTTTATCAGATCAGTCTTAAACAATATTGGAAATGCAGGCATTTTTATCAAATGTTTTTATTGGATTACTGTAGGTACAATTCGAAGTACATGTACTGTTTTCTACTACTTTTTCTTAACTGCATTTCAGAGGTAAATGTAGTACAGGTTGTTTCTTTGTGATGCTGCTACAGCTGTGAGGTTGATGTACTGCAAATGGCAAAGATTTCATCTACAAATGTAATAAAGTTGAAGTACTAAGTAACAGAAAATGTATATAGTCAAATAATATGCAAGTAAACATAACCAGTAGTGGAACCTAACTAAGTACATTTACTCCACCTGCTGTACTGAAGTGCATTTTGTTATGTCTTACATGTATTTTAATTCATTACAGAGGTAGGAAACACTACAGTTACTACAGGTGAATAATTATCAGATTGGACTCACTATAAGCAGATACACGATTAAAGGACTCAGATGAAGACCAAAAATTATATATATATATATATATATATATATATATATATATATATATATATATATATATATATATATATATATATATATATATATATATATAATAAAAGCTGTATATAATACTGTAGTAATACATGTTTTGGTTGTTGTTTTTGTTTCGTTTTCCAGGGCAGAATAAAGGGGTGGAGTCCAGTCCCACAGCCAGGCGGTGAGTCGTGAAACCTAATTCTATAAAATAATAACAATGAATTAATGCAACATGTAGTTTTAATAATACTTACCATAATCCAATAACAGTCTTCTCTTAGTTTCACATTTCAGTGTTTTGACCATACTAAGATGATAAGTGAACCTCTTTTAATTCATGAATTCTGTAATAAGTTAAATTTTAATGATAAAGTTACACATAATCATGTTTAAGAGTAAACTAATGTTTAAATCTTTTTTCAATTGTGTAACTATAAAGAAATTAGTATAAATCAAGCTGTAACTTGTTTAAAATGTACATATGTTTCTTTTTACAATTTAAAGAAAATGAAATGCAATAATTAAAGTGTGAGCCATTCTGTTTCACAGTCTGATGATTAAAAACAGTATTTTATTCAAAATAATTATGTTACTTCTTTGGTAATTGTTAAAAATTCAACTACAGGGTATAAAGTAAAACATAACAAAGTAATAAGTAATTAACTAGTTGATAAGCCATTTTATTTTACTGCCAAATGTAATTTAACTGTGAGTAAAGATGTATAACCTGTTTTCAAGAAGTGAGTTTGTTTTTGCATGTTATGATATTTCATTCTTATTTCTAAAAACTCAGTTATAAAGAAAAAAGAAAGAAAAAATGTAAATCTGTTTAATTTTAAAGACTCATTTAGCTTATATTCTATTTAGTTTTTCCGGTTGATAAACGATAAAGTTTTATATTATGTGTATGTTTAAAGGTAAATAAATAAAGATAATATACAATGTTTATGTAAGGCAGTAATAATAAATTGTTTGTGATAAACTCCAAACCAATTTGATTTTACACATACTTTCATCTGTTAGCATAGACACATATAACTTTATTATATATAAATATGTAATAATACAAGTATCGACCAACAATAATAACCATCGTTCACAACCTGTAAATATTTTAGTTAGTAATACCAATTAAGAAGAAGGTATTTTATAAAAACAAAGTATCCAAAAATAGAAATTATATTAATATTATAATTATTATTGTAAGGAACCAGCGACATTTAAACAACAATTTACATTTAATATGTTTTAATGAAGAAAAAATATTTATTATTTTAATATAATTTGATTTTGAAGTTAATAATAAATATGGCTAACTTCCAACCTGTTTCTCTTTTAGCTTAATGAAGAAAAGACCTCTATGTTTTTTGTTTTGTTTTAGTTAGGTTGATTAATTTGTAAATGCAGCAAAATGTTTTGTTTACCTCAAATCTGTGAAATTGCAGTAAAATGAAGAACTGCAATAATGTGTCATGTTTTGTTATTTGCCATTTTTATTTCCAGCGGCACTTTAATGCTTCAGTTGGATGGTTTTCCTACTGGAGACGGTGTTAAGGTAAATTCACATGTTTACAGTATGAATTAAAGTAACATACAGTATATCGTCTCATGTATGTACTAAGAGTGAGGTTAGGGCTCGATAAGTAAGGCTCAAGCTAGAGGTGTGTTCATGTTATTGTGAAAACACCAGTTTTAGCTACAGTGCTAATGTTTTTCTGTCATTTTCACATATATCAAGTCTGTCTTATAGGTTAAAACAGGTTTTGGCTACAATGCTAATTCTGCAGGTGCACATCGCTGTTTCAGAGGCTTAACTATGTTAGCTGCTGCACATGCAGCTGAAACCCTTAGTTTGTCTGAAGAAATGGAGGAAAAAAATTTGGCTAGTGATTGGCTGCACCCACGAATGTCACTGCAGCTGGGGTCAAAGTTCAACAAAACATTCAGCGCATTGATGAAATGCAAGATTTGTTTATGCCTTCATTTGGTAGGAAGTATGGAGAGGGAATAAAAGGTCCACAGTCAGCCTCAAACTAGGGAACAGGGATGTGTCACACTCTTCTTTTAGTCCCTTTACACCTGATAATGTGAATATGCTACAAGCCTCCAGGAAATGAATAGAAGCAGTGTTGGGGAAGCTCCTTTGAAAGCTTTGTAAGCTGCCAGTTACATCACACTGAAAGAAGCTGAAACAGAGCAAAGCGTCCCTAAAGAGAGAAATACAGTTTAATGAACTAACAGTAGCTCAGACAACTTTATAAACTATGTTCAAATTGACAACGCACTTATGACAAGATTATTTCCAACTATAAAACAAAATGTCAGATGGCAGCAACAAATGCCACTATTTGAGATTATTGTGAAAGTACCTACTTCTTCACATAAACCAAAGGAATGAAATATCCCAATATACATAGTAAAGCCTAGGAAGTGCAAGAATCAGCTCTGGTTCTGTAAATGGTGTCAATCAGTCAGACACCCATCTTCCACAAACGAGTCTAAGTAGGGCTGCTACACCAAGCAGTCAGGTGAAGTCTAATACAGCAGCAAAATGTTTAAACAAATAGCAATAATCAATACCTATGATAACTTAAGATAGCATTGCATTGCCTTGCAAATCAATCCACCGTGCTTTGTCTCTACATCTGGTGACGAAAGATAACACTTCCTAACAATTTCCTGACTTCTGTTTTGAAATCAAATTAAAATGTATATGAGTCAATATCGCAAACTGAGCTAAAGAGGCTTTACAAATAGCTACCTTAGACGTGATCTGTTGTTAGACCCTCAAATCTGAGAAAGAAAAACATTCTAACAAGAATCAAGTGGAAGAAACCTCAGGAACAGCAGAGGAGGGAATCCAGACACAATATACATGAAGTATTAAGATCAGGATGACACATTATACTTTAAGTTTGGGGTTAACGGCTAAGGTAAGATTAGACTTAATTTAAGGAACTTCACCTGCAAGTGAATGTAAGTCAATGTCAGTTCCTCTGAAGTGCTAGAAACCTGACTATGTTTGTGTACTCAGGCTGATCGATCGGCTGGCAGACTGACTGGATCCATGATGGAATTACAGACGTTACAGGAGGCTCTGAAGGTGGAGATCCAGATCCATCAGGTAAGTTTCCATTAGGACCAGGTTACCGGATCAGGGCAGTTGGTCCAGTTAGAGAAGCTGAGTTAGTTGGGTTATAAAGTGTGATCTGTCAGCCCTGTCAGTACTTCACGTTTTATTTTCTAAAACTGCTTAGGTGATTTCTCAAGTTCAAGCACAAAGTGAACCTGCAGATGTCAAACTACTCAGAAGCCTTCCATGAAAACCTGCCTTTAAATGACCAGCTGTGGTTTAAATATTGGTCATGACCAAAAATTACGGAAGCTTAGTGTACAATTATTGAGCACTTTACCATTGGAGCACCTGGATTTTAGTGGGTATTAACTCTACTTCTTTTTTGGAAAAACTTCCTTTGTGCTCTTTCCTGCATCTCATGAAATGTGAACACTTTTCTGATAGGACTTTGATTTAATGTTTTTCTCCTTGACTTAGATTTTTGCTGCCTTGTACTTGACTTGTAAGTCGCTTTGGATAAAAGCGTCTGACAAATGACTAAATGTAAATGTAAAAGTGGAAACTACACGGTGAGACACATTCACACTTCAGGTGTAGAGAGAGCAGCTTTGTTGCTGTAGTCAACACACAGACAGTTCTACTGTGGCTGAGACCCTCAAAGACAGTGTCACACAATGCTTTTATTAATGTAACGTTACTTGATTATGATACCTGGTCTTAACAGTTAACTTTACATTTTGTTGGTACGTAGGCAGCAACAAGGCGTGCGGCCAGTGCAGGGCAAAAGAAAAGATTTAAAAGGTCCTGGCACCAACTCTGGGCTTCAAAGTAGCTCTAGTGCAAACTAGTGGGTGACGTCATGCCTCGCTATTTTTATTCACCTTCTCCACGGTAAAAGACAAAGCTACAGATTTTGGAACACTTCATTGTTGAAAATCAAAAGGCCAGTACAGCATTTCATTTGTGCTGAAGTAATAAAGTCAAGCTAAAGAGAGAAAGACCATTGTTTATGTTTTAAATTAGAATTTAAAAAAAATGTAAAGGTTTGAATTAGGTTTACTACAAATGTAGCATGTGTAAATATATGTAGCCAATGTGTTTGAATCAAAATCAGACTTTATTATTTGGGTTGTTAAATGGGTTTTTGAGCATTTGTGATGGTTTATTTGTTATCACTTGGTTAACAGAGGCTGAGCTTGTAGCAATATGTGTTTAAGATACAAAATCATTCATCCTGAAGGAAACTTTTGTGTCAACATACTCAAGTTTTCACAGCAAACAGAAGACAGAAACCATATAATGCACTACAGTGGGCTAAAACTCCTGTTAACCATGTGAATCTGCAAGTCACTTTAAATAAAAGGGTTTACAGGTTAAAAAGCAGCATTCATGCATTTCTGCTTTGTAAGGGAGACAAGAATGATGAACTGGTGATAGCCCAGAATAGTTGTATTCTCTCTCTCTCTCTCTCTATCTCTATATATGTATATATATGTGTGTGTGTGTGTGTGTGTGTATGTATGTATGTGTGTGTGTATGTATATATAATATAAAATCACAAAATAGTATTTTCCATAAATCCAGTGTGAGATATGGCAATTGCTTTTGGACTTCAACTTTTGTTTTTACACCCTTTGTATGTTCATTAGATACTAACAATTTAGTTGTAAATATGTAATCAATAATAGTCACTATTCATGACATCAATGTTTTTGTTACTATGCAAAGTCAAACTGAACAGAGTGAAAAAGGAAAAAAGTTATTTTTTAGCAGTTATTTTCATCCTGGCTGAAGAGATTGTAGTTTACATTTGTCTCCAGCAGGTGTCACTGGGATTTGTCTTTTAACTGACTGCCTCTTTTCTCCTTCCACAGAAACTGGTTGCCCAAATGAAGCAGGACCCTCAGGTAAACCAGTAGATCATTACATTTAGTACAAGGTTTTATGTTTACTGAATTTTACATTAGTGAGATTTAACGTTTTCTTACAGTTTAATTCATTAACAAGCAACTGTGGTTTTATAGAATGCAGATCTGAAGAAGCAGCTCCACGAACTTCAAGCAAAGATCACAGCACTCAGTGAGAAACAGGTACACCACACACACACACACACACACACACACACACACACACACACAGACACACACACACACACGTTGATGTCTGTCTGCAGAAAGAAGGGAGCTTCACTCGTTTAAAGGATGAGTTCACTTTCTTTGTTTCTGAATCTTAGCAAAAGTGCTGAACCAAGGCTGCCATCTGTGGCACCTTGTTTTTGAATTATTTGTAAGGCCAGCCCAACTTATTTAATGCAGCACAATTTCATTAATAATTTGCATGTGCAAGTGCTTTACAACAGGGCAGTTCAGTAGTGGGGTGCTGTTCTTCGTGCGGTTGTGTGTGGGTTCCCTCCCACATTTTAAAGACATGTTACATGTTAGGTTAATTGGTGACTCTAAACTGACTGCAGGTGTGAATGGTTGTCTGTTTGTATATGTCTCTTTGTGTTGGCCTGTCCAGGCTGTGCCCTGCCTCTTGCCCTGTAAGCTGTGATTCTGTGAAAATTCCTTATTCTGTGTTTTATTTTTTTCGTAAGCAAATGAATGAATTAATGGGTGAATGCTTGAATTAATTGTGATTAATTAATTAGTGATTACACCATTGGAAATGCCTGGAGTGGCTGATTTATGCAGGCCTTTTTGTACCCACTGGTGGTCGGCAATTACTTTACCTGTATCCTACAATGTTTTTTCTGTAGTATTTCTTAATTCACTGATCAATACAGAAACACTGTTTTTACATAGAAGTGTCCTCATATTTAAAACAAGCCAGACTCAAACTGAAACTGTCTTTTAAACCCAGTTCTCTCTGTCTGCTTTGACGAGTTTTAAATATTAAGGAAGCAGTGTCTTCTCTCACTATACAATTCAATCTTTGGTTACTGATGTGTATGTGGACTTCTAACGACCAGGTTATTGCAGTGCATGCAAACACCCTGATGACAGAAGTAAAAATCACAGAGGGTAATGCTTTGACTCTGAATTCCAAAGAGCTGGAAAAATGAAGTGAACATATCTTTTAAGAAGCACAGGCCTGACCAGTTGACTACTGCCCCATATTTTCTTCACCAACACCATTTTACCTTAATGTACATCTGAAGACTGAATCTTTTGTTATTGCTCTTGTTTCTTCCTTGTTGTCTTGTGTCTTTATTTTTAACTGCTTCCTATTTTTATCTCCCCCTGCATATTTAACTCCATTTCTTCTTGTGCCTTCATGTAAAACACTTTGTACGAGCTGCTTAGTGATGAGTGTATAACTAGAACAGCTACTTTGTGTGGAATAACGGATGGGAGTGAGTGTTGTTTGAATGTAGTAGAGAGATTATCAGGAAAAATAGAAAGCCCGGTTTGTGTTAGTGCACTCTTTGCTTCTTACATCATGTCAGTTCAAAATGTTTTCTGAAAACATCTCTGAGCTATAATATATCACAATAGCTGTGACAGGAGATTTTTCTTTTGTAAATTGAAATCAACTTTATTTGTATAGCACCAGTTCAAAATAACATCATCTTAAGACACTGTACATAATAAAGCCAAGAGTGTACAGAGTTATATAAAAAACAACTATAAATCCCTCTTGAGCAGCACTAAGGTGGCAGTGGACAGGAAAAACTCCTTTTAATGGAGGAAAGCTCCGACAGAATCACGTTCACGGTGAGTGGCCATCTAGCTCATAAACCCTAAATAATTCCAAATAGCAGTGATAAAATAAAAATGGTGCTGATGTTAATAACTGGGTGATTAGTTAAGTTTAAAAGGAGTGAACATTACAGACATCAGTCACTATCATCAACTGATTCTTTACCTTCATCTCTACTGCTTCTGATGTGATTCACTACTGGGCAGCTACAGCTGATCTACGGAGGGAATGCAGTGTTGAAACTGTCTGAGAGAGAGAGATAAAACCCTTACAGTCAATCACCCTTTGTTTTAGGATCTTCATAAATAACATTTAAGTGATTAGACAACTAACATACAAATGATGGATGGGTGACCATGGGAAGAGCATTACCTGTTTTACAGTTTTTCTACTAGTTAATTCTTTTATAATGGGTGTTTTTAAGAAAGCAAGCACAGGGGGGGACATGCAAACTCCACAAAGAAAGGCTGCTCCTAGCCAGGATTCAAACCGGGACCTTCTAGCTGTAAGGTGGCAGTGCTCACCACTACAGCATATGTAAAGATTTATCTTATTGATCACAATTCAGGCATTCCTCCTATAATATGTTTTGAGAATCTACAGAAGCAGGCTTTTTCTCACTTTAGAGCAGTTGTATGTTTAGGGAAAGATCGAGACAGGGTGGCAGTGTATTATGTCGTGCAAACACACAAATTGAGAGATATTGACACTGATGTTTGTTTCCTGCCTTTAGTTTTGCACAGATATAAAACAAAAATATTAAAGAATAGTTTAATATTTTATTTTAAACCTTTTTTTTTAAGTCCAATAATAATAATTTTCATTATTTATACAGCAAACTTAAAATAAACATTATTTTCTACTTCAAAATTCCACATTGTTTCTGTCAAGAAAAAGTTGACCCTTTAAAGGATTTTTAACAAGTTAATACCCGTTTGTGAAAACCACATGTGGTTAAGCAGAGTAAATGTAAATGTCCTAATGCATGACTGAAGGGAAGATTTAAAGATTGATTTATTTAGCAACACAGACGGTCTGAGGCATTGGTTATCAGACTGTGGTGACTTTGTTATTAAGTTTGGCTCAGCATTTGGAGCTGCAACAGTGACCCACTGATGATGGTGGTGATTAAGATACTTTAAACACTTTTGTGCTATTTGTACAATTTCCATGACCATTGTTCTACCTTTGTGAGGCAAAAATGTGAATGCACAGATTTTGATTCAATGTGACTTCCACTTCTTAAGAAGATCATTATCTCTGGTCCATCCACAATAAACGCCCATAAATTCACATAGAGAGAAAAGAGGCTGCAGAACTTTATTCAGAACGTTGACATTTTGGAGTTTTTTTTTTTTTAGTGTCACATTCATGCAGTGGTAGTTTTCTATGCATCATTGGTTACAATACAAATAGGTGTCGATTTCAGAGGATTCATCTACTTTAAGGGATAAATTTGGTCATTTCAGGGCCAGATGAGGGCCACATCCCTAATAAGTAAACCAAATCTTTGTGGATAGCAAGATATTACCAAAGGTAAATAGAAAATATCTACAGTTATGGGATTTAAGTGATCTGGTTGATTAGAGCCATCCCTGAGTAGCAGTCATGAGCCAATAAAGCTGCTCACATTGTTAACTACCTGCTTCAGGTCAAACTGTTCTCCCTTTTCACATGGCTTAGTCTCTTCAGGAGTCTTTATGATTGTGTGTCACTGCGTTAAGTTACTGCTTTATAGTCAAGTGTTGCTAAGCAACAGATGGGTTTTATTTTGTGATCCTGAATTCATACGTCAATGCCAGCTCTGTGTGAACTTTTACTTTTGTTCTCCAGAGTTCTATGTGTATTGTGTGTTTTTTCTTTTATTATTTCCACTTTCTTAATGAGTTGTGTGACACAGCCATTCAGATTAGAGTAGAGCTAAGTGTTACAGCACCTATTGATTTTTGGCCTTTTCAGAACAATTACAGGTTAGGATCTCTGCTGTGGATGTGTCAGCTGCTCAGTCGTGCTTCTTCTCTGACTTTGTTTGGTTTACAAATGGCTGATGCAGCATTTCTGATGACCAGTTCTGTTTGTGTAACCCTTCAAAGTCTAGATTAGTCACAGCTGCTGTGCAAGGGAATGTATTCATGTAGAAATATAAGAGAACAGATTCACTTCTCGAGAACAACAGACTGATCAGACCAAATCAACACAGTCACAGAAACACCCTTTAGAACTTGTGCTTCTACATTAAACCCAGCTAATAAACACATTAATACATCTTCCATAACACTCACCTCCCCCAACACATTACAACAGGCCCAGGTTGATTCAAAATGATGCCTGAAAGTTTTTCCGTTTAGTTTTTTCCTTTATCCCTGGTGTGCTTATATAGACGAGTTAAAGACTGTAGCTATTCAAACCTGCTTCTCAGATTTACAAAGGACAGTTTTCTCCTTCTCCTCTTTAGACAAGACAACTTAGTGTCAGTTTGCCTTATATTAACTTCTTTTGATTCTATGATTTGTGCTTTAGAAAAAGGTGGTGGAGCAGCTGAGGAAGGAGCTGTTGGTGAAACAGGAGCCAGAGGCCAAACTGCAGCTGCAGGTCCAAACTCCTCCGGTAGGCGGCGACATCAAGCCACTCAACCTGCTGCAGAGCCAGCAGATACCTGGAGGACTGCAGCAGGTAGGTAACTAAAGGAAACTGGGCAGCATAATGAATCAAACAACAGGGGCTGAATTTCCATATATCTTCTGTCTATAAATGTAACTAAGGCCTATAATCATAATCTAGTGCAAACCTAAATACTTAAAAAAATACTTTGGTGTGAGTTTGTTATGTACCAGAAAAGAACATACTTTTAAATATGGAAAGACTTTTTGAACCTTCACACCCCAGGGCAAATGATGTAATATAGTCTAGTTATTATGCAAACCAGCTGTAAATTAAAGTACTAGTACAATAAGACTTGCAGCACACAAGCCAGTTCTTACATAGCACGTTGTGACATATTTACACCCACCGACTGCAGGTGTAACTGTAACGAACATTAGCTATTACGTGAGCTATTTAGGGTGAAGATTGTAAGAAGTAAGCAACAGGTTCCACACACCTAAACATCTGATTATTGATAAAGATGGTATTTATTAACAATTACTCATTTAATCTCATGATTATTTACAGTAGGAACCAATAGGCTTGGAGTTTTGAACCATGAATATAGTTCCAGTCTGAAGATAAAGCACAATGCATAGTGAATCCATATTCTCGAAGTGTTTTTTCGTATGATTGAAACTAAGTGCAATCATATTTGAGTGCAATCACAAACTACAAGTATGACATAGAAAGTAACTTCCTGACTGTTGCTTTCTATGTCACAGATAGTTTATAGAGAGAGTCATAGAGTTACAGTGCAGGGAGAGACACAGACTCCTTAACACAGAAAGGACTGAATTATTTTTAAAAATCTGTTATGGAAAGTGACTTATTTAGACCTTTACAGACAACTTTGCGTTAGTCTAGGGTTCAGTTAAACTCTGGAGCCTCTTTGATTTTAAAATGAAGCAGCATTGTTCCATATAATCATCTCTGTTGATTCAGCCTTTTACTCCACAGCTTGTCCTTTCTGCACGTGTTTACATAAAAGCTGATTGGAATCCTAGTTACATGTGTACATGGCAGAGAAATTAGGGTTTTCCACCAGAAACCTACCTGGGGAAATCAGGTTTTTCACTTACCATGATTACAGAATATAGGTTCTTGTTTACATGACAGTTAAGATATGAGCTTATTTATAATTCAACTGTAACCTGGTTAATAAAGTGTATTGTATTCTCTAACTAATATAAAACCCATTCTGGGAGGTGTAGGAAATTTGTAGTAGGAGTATGGAAAGTCCGGCTTCAGATTAGTAAGATTAGTCGGACTAACAAAAGATCAAGACATTGATAAAGACGTTTTCTCACTGTCTTCCTCTGCCCTGTCTCATGGGTTGAATTTTCCCTCAACAGACCCTGACAGTCACGCCAGTCCTCACCACAAAGACTCTACCTCTGGTGCTGAAAGCCGCCACACCTGGCTCTGTCCTGCCCCAACGCCCCCAAACTCTTACTATGGTAACCACAGCTATCACCAAACCTGACTCGCAGAACGCCCCTATCAACCTGCAGGTGGCCAGCAAGCTGACCAATCAGAGCTCTGAGCCTGTGCGAATGCTATCGAAGAATGCCATGGTGGTAAGTGCCTGTCCTGTCATGTGTCTCCCTCCTCTAATGTGATCAGTGCTGTGACTGTCGACGAGCATTTTGACAGAAATGTGTAGACGGATGCCTTCAGGGGGCTTTGCAGAATTAAAAGTTGTCCCATGTTTCTCATGTTTTATCAAATGGAAAGTGCTCGAGCAGGCTGTGGTGTGAGTGGTGGCCTATAAGCAGCTAAACAGTGAATGTCATGGAGCCACGTGTTTGTAAAACAGCAGAGCTCACGATTGTTCTGCAGGGACAGCAAGAGGTCTGAGGCTGATGCTGTTGGCATTTCTTGCATTTCAGTGATGCTGTCAGATAGAATTTGGGGATAAATTAATCAATTAGTCCTTTTAAATGTGACCAGAAGAACAAAAATGTGCTTTTGAATATATTTTTTATAAAATATTATTTTGCCATAAAATACAATTTAATAGTAATAAACGAGAGACAGATATGCTGAACTTAAAATAACATTGATAAATTGAAAATAAATTATTTCAAACAATTGAAAAAAACAATGGGCTCTACACAAACTAAGTTTGTTAAATTATTATTTGTAGAGAAACAATAAGAGTATCAGATAAAACTAGTTTACTAATCTTTTAAATCATTAAATATATAAACTCCGTTGGGTTCACATAAACTGATCTGATTAATTAAGTCCTCCTTGATGAAGGTTAACCTAAAATATTTTGACTAGGAGTTGATTCACCTGTATGAATTAACTGTATGGTCACTTTGGAGGCTGTCCAACAGCCAACAGACAACAGCTACTGTCACAATGATCATACAGCAGCTGAATGACCACCTCTAAAACAGTTTTAGGCAAACGACGCCATGACCGGCTGATGATCAGGCCAATCTTTCACGTTTTTAAAGGAAACCTTGTGGAAAACTTCCTTGTAATAAAAGATATCATGTGACCATGAGAGTTGGAGTCTAACAGACAATACATACATCAGAAAGTAGTGGCACATAAAAGTCATTTCATTTGTTTTTAACTGTACAAATCAAAAGACGAATATGAGCAGAAATTCAGATTTTCAACTTCTTATTATGGTATTATACCTTAATACATAAAACAATGTACACCATATCTTAAAGACTCTATATACCTCAGCTATCTGCAGAGGTGGCAGAAAAGTGTTACATAAAATTGAAGTATCTTGCCTAAAGAACTGCTCCATTACTACTACTTCTTAAGAAAATAATTTAAGTTAAAGTACTAAGTACATGCTCAAAAAAGGACTAAAATTGTCAGTACTGCAGTGCAAAGTTACTTGTCAAATACAAAGTATATAACAGAATAATGACAAATTAAACATTATTCAACTTAATGGCTTTACAAGTCTGATCCACGTATTAGAAAAAGTTGAATTCATATTCGAAGAGGGAACCACTTCAAAAACCTGATTTCTGACTAATTACTGTGATCATCAACATTAATTTTTTCTGTTCACTAGAGTTTAATCTAAGCTCAGAGCTGATTAAAAAAGTATCCTACGATTGCTGTTGCTCAACTTTATCAATATTAATATTTAATATTTTTACCCCTTCAGGTTTATAATATGTGGTCTTTTTGTCAAATCGTTTCTATTTTAAAATTTGATCAGATGCTTTTTGCATCATGAAAAAGCTTCTGGGAAGATCTGACTGCGTTCATCCAGGGGTCAACAAACTTGTCTCAGTAGGCTATGTTAGTTTTACCACTAGCTCAGCAACCTTTTTATATATGTTATTATTCAGTTTGGAAGAAAACTTTGGAAGAAGTTTCAGTGTAATTATCAGTACTGAGCTAAGCTGCTGCTGTCACCAAGATCACTGCTGTCCCAATTGTAAATAGTTCTCCCACACTTGGAGTCTGGACTCCCAAGTTAAAACTTGCCAAATCTGAACTTCTAGGTTCAGAAGTCTGGACGAAGGCATTCTCTGTATTGAGAAAGGCCTGGCGTTTGAGTCAAATACCGGTGGGGCGACTCGTCGACACAATTACGAGATTCTGTCAGTGTCGTAAGCAGGGCTCCGAAAAACAGTGCTGCGTTGTTTGGGGAACAGAAAGAATTTAAAATATTCAGGATCTGGGACAATTTTGGGACATGAGATCACAATGCGCGTATTTAGTTGTTAAAGGTTAACTAGAGAACAAAGAACTAAATCTTTGTGTTCTGACATCATTGTATATGAATTCTTCAAGACACCACTGAGATAAGCGAATTAAAACTGAGAAAGAACTCAGCCAAGTATCACTGTCTGCAGCAGAAAGGGAGACGAAATGGGAAATGATCCATGATTTAAAAAAAATAAAACATTTAAAAATAATTGTAATTTTTAGTAAATGAATTGAATTAATTGAAAACTAAAAAGAGCTTAATGGAAAAATAATCTATCGATTAGTCAATTAATAGTAAAAATAGTAGTATAGTATAGTAATTAAGTGCAGCCCTACAGTCAAAGGTGGTGTTTCAGTCAGCAGAGGTCTGCAACTTTCCTGCATCCTAGTCTGACACATTTCTAGACCCTGTTGCTCTCAGTGCTGAAATTTCACAGCCTTTGGTTGGTCTGGTGTATCGCACCAAGATGTGTCAAGCATCAAAAGCATGTTTCACTGTGTCCTCACAGCAGGAGACAGCTGTGCTATTCTGGCATCTGAAGCAGATCCCCAAAACTTCTGGTCCTCATAATCTCTGTAGTTGTGCACAAACATTTGTTTATCTGTTGTTACTGGCTCATGGAGTTGTCTGTTGGTCCTGGGGACACACAAGACATGTCAACGTAATACCAGAAGACATGTTGGTGTAATGGTCAGTATATTAATAGAGGAACTGTTGGTATAATAACAGAGGACATGTTTGTGTGTAAGATGGGACACATTGTCAGTGTGTAAATAGAGAACATGTCAGGATAATAACACAGCAATTGTTGGTATAATAACACAGGACATGGTGTATTAACACAGGACATGTCAGTGTATAAATAGAGGACATGTCAGAATAATAACAGGACATGGTGGTATATTAATAAAGAACATGTTGGTGAAATGACAGATTACATGTCAATGTATTAACAGAGGAAATGTCTACGTCAGTATATTAACAGAGGACATGTCGGGATAAAAAAGAGGACTTGTTGGTATAATAATATGGGCAATGTTGATGTCACATGTCACATGACATGTCGGTTTATTAACAAAGGACACCTTGGTGTGTTAATGGAAGACGTCGGGGAAATGACAGATGACATTTTGATGTGTTAACAGAGGACACATTGGTGTATTAACAGAGGACATGTCTGCGTATAAATAGGTAACATGTCGATATAATTAACATAAGACATGTTAGTGTATAAATAGAGGACATGTTGGTGTATTAACAGAGGACTTAAGAGCGTGTATTAAGAGCGGCACAGATCCACCATCTGCTGTGGTTTTGTCTCAGGTGCAGGCCACCACCACCACCACCATCGCCCAGCCAATCAAAGTTCCTCAGTTTGTCCCTCCTCCTAGACTGACGCCTCGACCCACCTTTCAGCCACAGGTGCGTCCCTGTAAGACCCGCCTCCACACCCTAACCCCCCCCCCCCCTCCCCAGATCAGTGTGTCTGGCCCACCTGAGGTGACTCGCTCACTCTCCAGCAGAGGGCAGAAATGCACCAAAGCAAACACTCATGCCTTGCTCCGTGGCACTAAAACATTGTTTGCTCTGTGCTGCCTCGACTCATCTTCTCCTCTCCTTGTGCTTTTTTTAAGTTGATGACTGACCTGTGATCAGGTGTTTTTCAAGATGTGTGTGTGTGTGTGTGTGTGTGTGTGTGTGTGTGTGTGTGTATATACCTTCTGTGGCAAGACCTCGTTTTCTTGCAGCTTCTTGATATTTTCTGTTCCTGGCTGTTGGTGTGTTGACCTTTTTAACTTGAAACTGTTGCTTATGTTAACTCGTGCTGAGTAAGGCCACTGGGAGCTCTTAGTATTAATAGTAGAACAAGTAGTGTTGGGGACATATTCAAAGCATAGAACCAGATGCCACATCATCACACGCTCCTTTACACTGTTACTTAATAGAACATAACACTGTATCACTGCAGTAGTACTACCCTAAAGATACTAGTGTTTATTAGGGGTTTAGTAATGGGAGTACTTGCCGTAGTAATTGCATCAGTAGTGCAAGCAGTATTTGTAATTGTGTGTCAAATACAGGACACATAGTACTAAAAGTAACCGTAGTCGTTAGTGGCAGAAGTAGTGCAAATAGTAGTAGAATTAGTTGATGATCAGTTAAATTAAACTTAATTTGTGCAGAAAATCCTAAAGGAGTAGAAGTAGTAATACTTATAGTACAATTTGTATTATTAGTCGTAGAATCTGAATCACAGTATCAGAACCATCAGTAGTAAGTCAGCAGTAGTAGTATTTATATTTTCAGCAGTCAGGCTGAGGCATAAGGCTTTAGCAGTATTAGTACTTGCTGTTGTCTCTAGTATAATCAGTAGTACTTGTAGTTGTACTAACAGAGATACAGCTAAACAGCAATGTTGGGTTATGTTGGTTGTCAGTAGTAGTATTAGTATTACTTACAGAGGCAGAGCTCAACAGCGGTGTTACCCAACGCTCCTGGCTCACATTGGAGGTCTCTTCTGATTGGCTGTCTAATGTCACCAGGTCAGGCCCAAAATGGCCACACCCACCAATGTCCCAATTGCCCCGGCCCCTCCACCACCCATGATGGCAGCCCCACAGTTGCTGCAGAGACCCGTCATGTTGGCCACCAAGCTTTCGACCTCACTGTCCCCAGCGGCTCCCATCCATCAGGTCCGCATTGTTAATGGGCAGCCCTGCAGCAAGACTGGCTCAACCCCACTGACGGGCATTGTCATAACCACGCCGGTCTCTGCAGCCCCCACCCGCCTTGCCAGCCCCGCACAGGCACCCAACCCTACACCAGTCCCCACCCCAACTCCAGCCCAGCCAATCCAGATAAGCAGCCTGACCCCTGAGCCCAAGGTAAGAGAACTACCTGACAAACAAGTCTGCAGGTTGAGATCTGAAATTTCCATTTATGTTAATGATGCAGTGACTTTTATTTCTACCATTTGCCTGTGGCTAAATATTGTGACAGCTGCTATCATCTCTTTCTTAACAGACTGTTAAATCGGGAGGTGGAGCAGAGCAGAAGGTTATTGTGAGCCTCCCCTCCTCCTCCACTCCTCCGTTGTCTCCTCCCCCCAGACTCAAGAAAGAGGAAAACCCAGAGGTGAGCAGTAGTACAAAGTACTCAGATGTTTTATTTAAGAAAAAGCACCATGGTTTCAAAATTCAAAGTTCTAATTAGGTTACACTACCAGAATATAACCGGTTCAGTTTGTGGTTCTGATGATGACTTTGTCTTACAGAAACTGGCCTTTATGGTATCTTTGGGCCTGGTAACACATGACCACTTGGAAGGTGAGTTTAAAAATACAGAAGATCCTCCCTCCAAGGATTCCTAATCCCCCATAATCCATTGCTGCCACCACATATCTGTACATTTTTGCCTCAAATATTTGATGTGTTCCTGTGCAGAAATTCAGAGCAAAAGGCAGGAGCGGAAGAGGAGAACGACAGCCAACCCAGTGTACAGTGGAGCTGTGTTTGAACCTGAGGTACGCACACAAGCAGCCGCAGAACATGTTAGAACCCCTCACAGCACCTCTGCACTCGGTGTCTGTGTTTCAGACAGACACCGAGAAATTATCCATTTGGTTTTCACGCGTGAAATGTCCCGTCTTTGTAGGTCTCAGCATGTTGTCATATACATGTAGATCTGAAAGATAAAAATCAAATCCATATTGCAGTTTAAGAAAAAGCAATTTTCAAATCACAGAAGCTGCGATTAAACCTTTTTTAAACTCTACAGATTCTACGTGTTAAGAGAAGCTCATAACCTTCACAAGCAGAGATCTGGCCTCCCCTGCCTGCTTAGGAAGTGATCGAGAGATTAAGACAAGACCAAGTTTAACTTTAGTGCAGGGTTCAAGAACCAAACCCTGATGTCAACGAGCAAGAGACCACAATAATATCAAAGCAAAACCGTAACATTTTACACGAGTCAGCTGGAGTCAGCTGACGGGCATCAGTGGCAAGAGACAGAGAGGAAGTGGGGAGTAAAAACACAAAGAGAGTATTAGAATTAGAGAGTTGTAAAACAGTCAAAGGAGACTGAGTTAGGTTTGGAACAATTCAGTTATTTTCCTATATTATTTCATCAGACACTGATCAATGTTTATCTGATACTTGGACAAAGACCCAAATGGGCAGAAAGTAATAAATAATTCGTCCACATATGGATCATCTTCTGCCTGTTTCCACATAAAATGTTTCAGTGCAATTATACTGCAGCGTGGTTTTTATCCTGAAGTTAATTTGTGGTTTTGAAGAAATAATAATAATTTTAAATAATTAAAATAATGCAAATAATTTACTTCACAGATAATTGTCATTCTGGAAATATGCACCTAATCAGTGGCTTTATCTCAGCTCAATACATCTATAGCATCATGATGGGGAAAGGCTGTTTGGGCGTTGACCAAAGATCATGCAGTAAATGAATGAGAACAATATTACATTGTAATGATATTTGATCAACATGTTCTTTTCTTATGTTTTTTTCAGAGAAAAAAGAGTGCAGTGAGTTACCTGAACAGCCCTCTGCACCAGGGGACCAGGAAGAGAGGTCTGTATGAAATACTGATCTGCTGGCTGAAGACAGTCTGGTAGAAACAGTAGAGACTGGTACAGAGTACCTTGAGACAGAGATGCGTGAGGTAGAGACACATTGGAGCTTACACTGTCTTCATTGTGGAACAGCACAATGAAGACAGAACTAAACAATAAAGACTATACTGTATAAAGAAGGTCTAGTTCTATCAAGACTTTAAGAAATTCGGTACAGACGACTGTATCTGCTGTAGATACAGTACAATAGAGACTGTTCTCCTGCTAACAACATGCTCTAAAAGTCTTTCCCCCTTTTCTTTCCTCCTGATTCTTGTCACATCAGTCAGGTGTTAGGTCCAAATCTGGATTTCTACTTTTTTGTCAGAGACTCTGAAGTTTAGACAGAGTTCATCCAAACAATTCAAACACACCTCAAAAAATGAGAAATGTGTTATTTCAGTTTGGGTTGCTGGGCTGCTGCTCTTATATTTTCAGATTTTTGCCAATAGAGACTGTCAATAATCATGGCAACAGATCAAGTTAAACAAAGGCTCAGTTTGGTGTTTTCTTTTTCAGTAAACCAGACTTTTATTTTGTAATTTAGCAAAGTGAATGAAAGAAAACAACATTACTGTGGGCTGATATTTTAATTCAGCAGGAAAACATGATCTGATTATACAGTGGCATTAAAACATCCGGCAGGGACAGTTCAGATGCAGAAAATATTAAGCAAAACAGAGAGAGATCAAAACCTCCATCTTAGTAAATGGAATATTTTGGGTTTTTGACCTGGAGGGTTGGACAAAATAAGACCCAGTGTATTATGGATCAAAAACTAAATGATTTAAAATTAAACAGTTATGAAAATAACCATTTCCTGCAGCTCTAACTCAACCCTGCCCTAAATGTTTCTGACCTTCGTGCTGCCTTGGTGAAGAAGTTTGAATCCAGTTGAACCTGCACACCTGTTTCCTTCTCTGGCAGTTGTTGAAATGCATGCTTGGAGTTGAAGGAATTCACTAGCTAAAGCAGAACTACCTGAGACATGTTTAGTCTGCACAAATGAACTCATCAGAAGGTAAACAGGTGATTAGAGAAGAATTTCTATTTGTTGCAGTTTAATATTTTTCAGCAGTTTCTCAGGGTCAGAACAGACTGAATCATAGTACTTTATGCAAAGTGATAACACAACTGTAGGGAATAACATGACTAATGTTAATTGGCTTTTATAATATCACAATACAGAATACTAAAATTGATACTTAGTAGCTTTAACATCCTGCATTACCTTACTTCTAATGACTTATCAAACAGCTTTAATGGGTAACACTAAATAATTCCTACACTGCCTCCATTTGACGTAATTTTTTTTACAAGAGACGAAGCTTTGAAGTAGAAGTGTAACTCACAGTGTCAGATTTTAACATCAGTAGTTTTAATGAAGGGCTGTAGATTGAGGTCATATTCTCTTTACCTTGATATTTGGGGGAAATATTACATCATGTAAATATGTTGATATGGAGATAACTCTTTCATCCGCTTTGCTGAAGACATCACAAGCAAATAAATAAACCATTTATTTATCAAGCAGAATTAATGCAATGAAAGATTTACATTAAAAACTAATGTACACTGAACAGTAGATCAGTCACCTAATGCTGCTGATGTTGGCACACATAATGACAGTCTAGGAAAACCAATGCTGCTTCATCGGGACAGTTAAAAGGACAAAACCTGAGACAACACCTGAGAGTTCTGTTAGATTGATACTGAATGAGTGGGTAAAAAAGAGACTGTGGATCACAGCAGATTATGAATGACGAGTTACATTTTGCTGTGAAAGTACCTGGTAGCCAATCCACAAATGTGAGAATATGATCAAATAGGATTTTGCTTGTTAAGATACCCAGAAGGGAGAACAGTTCCATAGTCTAACTAAATGTTTTTTCTGCATCTGCCTTAAACAATAAACAACTTACACAATACATTTTTTTTAAGATGTCAGTGATTCAGAGAGTTACACAAAGAGTTATTTGATGATGAAAGGAGCACATAGACTCATGACCTCAGTTGTCCTAAAATCCTAGCTACAGTGCTGGTTGACAGCCCATAATAATCTGTGTTAACATCTGACACAAATCCATTTGTTGTGTGCTTCATAGTCGACTGCAGTAGGTTTTTGCTCATGCTCGGCTTCAGCTTGCACGGAGCCAGTCTCCTGCACTAACACTGCTGTCTGTGCTTCTGACTCTTCCTCCTCTTCCTCCCTTACCGAATCCCCTGTCTCATGCTAGCCAACGAAGACTCCCTTTCCAAGGTATGTCATACAGACTGTTTGTTTTTGTTTTCTCCCCCCTCTCCATCTTTCTTTTTTCTTTGTTTTCCGTCTTTGTTGTCTGTCTCATTTCACCCAGGTCGCCCACCCAAATACAGCAGCGTCCCGGAGCTGGGCAGCCTCACCCCGACCTCCCCCTCCAGCCCCGTCCATCCCCTCCCCCTGCCCAGCCCCAGCTCTGGGGATGTAAGTAACGTTGGGGGAGACGGAATGTTCAGAGGGTTGGACACCCCGTCACACACAGTCCTATTGGCCCAGTAGCTCTGCACTCTCATTTGCACCCTAAGACCTCCACACACATGTCCATTAGTTTATTGTCTCCATGTGATAATCATTTGTCATCAGTTGATTTTACTTTGATCCAGACTTACAAAGTGAACAGTGTCCTGTGGCCTAGAGCTGGCATTAATAACTACTACCCAAAACACATCCTAACTCCCAGATGTCAAGTAACTTTTCTGTGGGCTCAGTAAATTAACACACCCTGTCCATTAGTCATCAACACAAGGCCAGCTGTAAACTAAACCACACCAGATCATGGTGCCCCCCGCCTTGCCTCTCCACAGATGGTTGGTGGGGCTCAGTAGGGTGGGGAAACTGATTGGTCCAATTCTTCCTCACAGGGAGACATCCATGAGGATTTCTGCACTGTGTGCAGACGCAGTGGCCAGTTGCTCATGTGCGACACGTGTTCTCGTGTTTATCACCTGGACTGCCTGGATCCACCCCTGAAAACCATTCCAAAAGGCATGTGGATCTGTCCAAAATGTCAAGATCAGGTAACCACAGCAGCCGAGACTGATCCAGAGTCGGGGGTTGGGGGTACCGAGGTCCAGAGAAGGGCTAATCAAGGCCTGTAGCTGTAATAGACTGTAAAAAGGCCTTCTCCCACACTGTCCTGAACTTTAGTACTGTTCAATCCTTTGTAAGCATACACATGACTCAGTATTGTTATTTTGTACCTCTGTCTCATTCATTGTGTCAGTAAAGATTGGCATCTCACATCCATCCACTCCATTGCTCGTCCTTCTTCCAGCCTCACCACAGGGTGGTGGCTAAACGTGTCTCTCTTAATCGTTTCCAAGTCTCAGCATTTGTGACAAACCTGAGCTTGTTTCCCCAGATCCTGAAAAAAGAAGAAGCCATTCCCTGGCCTGGTACCCTGGCTATTGTTCATTCCTACATTGCTTACAAAGAAGGTGACAAAACAATTATTCTCCCTCCTTCAATATCTAATGAAACAAATGCAAACAGTTGAATGGTGAGATCAATTATTTGGGTGTATTGTTCTGTGTTTTAGCTAAAGAAGAGGAGAAACAGAAGCTGATGAAGTGGAGCTCTGAGCTGAAAGTGGAGCGGGAGCAGCTGGAACAAAGAGTCAAACAGCTGAGCAACTCCATAACAGTAAGAAGCAATATTGAACCACTCAGCAACTAATTGGGGCTCAAGGAAGAAACAATTGCACTTACAGAGTTTACTCTTACTTGGAATGTTCTCTAAACAAAATCCACTTGACTTTCTTCCCAAGGTGGGACATACACTCTTTTGGCTTGATGAACCTGACGGCACAATTATAATGAACATACCTTTCATAGGGAAAGTCAGATATTGACAAGAATATAAATATGTTCTTGCCTGAGGTCCGTTTCAATAGCTGGTTGTGTTTAAGAACCAGTTCCAGGTTGATCGATACTAAAGGTCTTTTGGCTCAGATATCTGTCCTCAGTGTTTTGAGTGCCAGCGCAGTCTGATCTGATACTTACATTTACTTAAGGTAAACACTGATTAAATGTGTTACACTTGGAAAGGAGTTTGAAGAGATTTCTCCCCCAATTTCGTATTATATATGTTTTTTCCCATCCATAACACTTCTGTTCTTCTTCCACTAGAAATGCATGGAGACCAAAAACAACATCCTGGCACGTCAGAAAGAGATGCAGCTTTCACTGGACAAAGTCAAACACCTAATTCGCCTCATCCAATCCTTCAACTTCAACCAAGCTCTGGCAGAGACAGAGGTTAAAGATGTCAGAGTCCAGGACAGTGAATGTGCCATTGGTTCTGAATCTGCACCACAATCCAACTCTGTAGAGAAAGTGAAAGCTGCAAGCTTCTCAGTCAGCAACAATGCTGATGGAAATGACAAACAAGAGGATCACGGAACCACAGGGAGCAATCAAACAGCTGCAGCGACAGGAGGAGACACTGACGGCCAGCCTATCGTGGAAGACAACGCAGTCCTAACACCAGATAACAGCACCAGTGTGGGGGCAGGGGGCAAGGCCGGGCTTGCTGTGGGGACAGGGGGAGGGGGTAACACAGGGACTGGTCTCCAGGCAGAGGCTGCGGCGAAGCCTGAGACTGAGGCAGCTCCGGTGGTTGACGTTCCTGCTACGCTAGTAATTGCAACTGTTGCCACCACCAACGGTACGACAGAGCCAGCCTGCCCTGACCACAGCCTCGCAGGAGGCTGCACCACCACCAAATCTGAGAACAAGACAGCTGCCGTCAACACCCCAGAGACAGCGATGGAGAAGAAACAGGAGGAGATCACTGATAGTGACGGCAGCATCACCAACAACAGCAAAACCTCAGAACCCTCCCAGCATTCTTTGCCAGCTCTTGTCAGCAGTTTGGACAATAAAAAGTAATGCTATGTCTCTTGAGTTGCGGGAATTCAAACATATATATTAAAAAAAAGACATTTGCTTGCACCATACGGTGCCCCGAAGTTGCCAATCTGTATAAATGTTGTTTGTTTGCATTGTATTGTCAGACTGTGTCAATGGTAGATATACAGCCCAAGTCACATGGCTCTGGAGAGACGTAGGCAGTTCCACCCACAGAGCTGCGGTGCAGGAGTCCTACGTACCAGTGTCATCATGCCAATTAGTGATAGACGTCAGTGGTGGGAATGCTCAAAGGGAGATTTAATTCATCATCACACCAGTGTGTGCCTGTTATAGTGGCCCCTGTGTTCTCTTGTGGGGTGGGGGAGATGGGTTCACATTGGTACGAAGATAACAGAGAACATGGAACCAAACATCTGTCAGGGGCTAATGGTCTAAAAACAGTGTTGTGATAGTATGCGTCCTGAAAAGAGAACCTGTTCCTCCCCTCGTCCCAGTGAACTTAACGTGAACGACATTACCTTCTGCAGCCCTATGCCCCTGATGATCTCCTAAATCTCCAACTTTCTTTATTAACCATAACCTTAATCCATAATCCTGAGTCTCTCCTGTCAAACACAACTCCTAATTATCCATCGTGTCCCTTCAGACAACAAGAGCTATAACCTTTGCTATTAACCAGTATCAGTATCCCAATCTCCCAGTGACTAAATCCTTTCCCAGTCCTCCAAAAATCTAACAAGACTTTCCTCTTTAATTCCCAGTGGCTCAGCATGCTTCAGATGAGAGAGTTTCTACAAAATATTGTCTGAGTGCCCAAACTCAAAAGTAAGAGTGGAAAACAAGATGTGATGGGTCCTGGAAATGGGAGCTTCTGAAGCTCTGCTTCTTGAAGACATGGAGTTGCACTCATGTTGTCAATCTTGTTGAATTGTATTTAGGAAATATACTAAAGCGGATGGATGCATCTTCCGTTTAGTTGCAGTGTCTGTGACAGGGTGAGGTTTCAGACACATCGATTGTCCTTACATCACTAAACTGTCTTCAGTGAACAAAAACCCTAAACCATTACTATTAACCAATAGCAGTAACATTTTTGCAGAGTATCTTCTGCAAACCACCTGTGATCCATTGTCACATCTTTATTTGGCCCCAAAAACTGTAACCCACTGAGGTTCTATATGCTCCAGATGCCGTTCAACAGTCAAACAATCTTGACCCAATCAACTGATCCCTCCTGTTTCCCAGCAGTTCAGTTTTTTCAAGCTTCTTATAGAACCTGGAAAACCAGTTATCCTCAACCCATCTAAAAAACTACAAATACAAAGTGCTGTGTGGACACATCAAATCGTGTCCATCGTGTCCACCTAGCAATTTTAGGACACTTGAACAAAATGCTTGGTTGTTGGAAGGTTCCTTAACTGCAACCCTAAATTCTGTTTGAAAATCTGTTGAGCGATTTGTTTGAAGCACATTAACCTCTTTAAGCCAGGAACCATAACACCCCCCTTCTTAAAGCTAACAGGACTCATTATTTATTGGAAACACTAACTGTGTGGGGAGGGCAAGGTTTCGGATGCCGTTCAAATTTTAATCAGCAATTTATTTGAAGCATGCTGACACTGAGAAATTAACATATCTAACTCACGATTTTGCCCACAACCTAAAGTGTGTTCATTCAACAGAAAACCTTCCCTCCAGTGATCAGTCCACAACTATATCCACCTTCTTGATTCCTAAAAACTAAAGCAGTTTACTGAAGACTTTACCCTTCTCCCAGTCCACTGACCAAATATGCCCTACCGAGCAACAATGCCAGTTAACCTCCCCTCCACACATCTCTTCCCCAATAATGTCCCTGAGCTCAGGCAGAAACGACGCTGAGCGTCATGTTCAGCAGGTACGAAGGACGAGGTCGAACAGGTGCAGTAGCCTAACAGATGTTTTCAGTGGTGTCGGTCAAGTGTAGTGATTGAGTTTTCATTCGTGAGTCAAGTGTGTCAACTGTGAGCACTAAATGTGAAATTGCAATATTGCAATGTCAAAACACACAAACTATATCTGGGCTGTGTTTCTTTTTTATAGGAAAAGATATTCAGGTCTTCCTAGTCTTCAGAATAAGTGCTTTCTGTTCCTGAACCTGCTGGACTGGCATTATCAACACAAAAATGAATCCTCTTTTTGAAGTGGTGATCTTTGCATTATGTACATTTCTGTTGAATCCTCAACTGCCAAAATGTTGTTGTATCCAAATTCAGCAGGGACAAGTCCAATGACTGTATTGAAGGATCAAATTATTGGCATTGTAACATGTAGATGCTACCATTTCAGAAATTGGAAGTCCCCAGATTGAGACAGGAGAGCTTATTAAACAATAACATTAATAGAACTTTTTTTTGTCCTTGAAATGGAGGGATTTGTTGTACGAACCCGCTCCTTAGGACGAATCTCAAACGGACGATACCACAAATCCTGAGATTAAAGCACAAGCTTGCTGCATTACAAAGAAGTGCTGAAGAGCTTTTTGTATGTTAATATGGAATTAAACAGAGTATGCATCTCTTTGTTGTGATGTGACTTATCCCCACATTGCCAATATTTTTCTAGGAGGAAATACAAACCTCTGTGTGACATTAAGGCTTAAGTCTAGTTCATATTTTCCGGGGGATGCCCAGGCTTCTGCTATCTTAGAAGCCCCTTCATCCCCTCACAGTTAGACTAGTGCATCTCTTTTCTGTCTGGAGCATGTCTGGGTTAAAACGTGAAGCTGTTGTTCATTAGCTTGGTGGCTCTCAGTCTGGGTCTCTCTTTGTCTGGTGAACTGATCGTGACTTTTGGCTTCTTGTTGGGTACAGGGACATTAACAAGCTCTGGTCTGTTCTTTAGCAGTGCCTCTGGTTGTGCTAGAACATTAAGTTGCTTTTGCCATTTTTGCAGATTTTATTACTTTATTTTTAGTCATCCAATAACTTATTCACCCCCTCGAAGCCCCAAAGCTTGTCAAGCTTCATCTCTTCAAGTTTTATCTGTGAATGAGGACAGTTACAATTTTTTGTTGTTACTCTGTTATCCAAGATCAAAGTTTGTCCTGTGAAATAACCATTTTTCTGATTTTATTCTGATAACCATTCCAACAATAACTGGAAAAATGGCTGATCGGCTGTGATGAAATGTTCAAATGTTCATGTTCCGTTCAGGATGAACTGTTAACACCTTAGTTGGTCTCTTAAATCTCATCAGCTCCATCATCAGCATTAATGTGCCCAACACTTTGGTTTGAGACCAAATACCTGCAAAACTTAAGACATTCCCATCGTCCTCAGATGTATATTGACTTTCGTACTTATTAGCCAGTTATATCTGCTAAACATTAACATGTTAGCATTGAGCCAATCATGAATAAACTCTCAAATGAGAACATTAGTGATGCTTCTCAAAATGAGAATGTTGATTGGGCATTTTCTTTTCAACCTCCATAATATCAATGTAACCGTTTACAGGGGGGTGAATATGTTGCTGGAGGACTTTTGAAGAAGCTGCTACAGGTGTGTTTCTTTTTCATATCATGTCACTCTTGTAACTGAATGAGCATTTCTAATTTTCTGACATCAGCTGTACAAACTGCCTTTACTCAGAAGATCCCAGATACATGAACCAGATGAAAATCTCTGGAACCTTTCCACATGTTTGGCCACAGTGTTGTCTGATAAATGTAATTATAGAACATGGAAGGAAAAGACTGGCCAGTCCTACAGATTTAATTTGTTGTGTGCTTTGGTTTTTGTCATCTTCCCTTGCTGGGGTGTTAGCCGGTGTTCAATCATGGATAGAGCAGAGTCTTCATCCAGTCTCTTCACTCAACAAGTTTTACTTTGAAAGAGCCCGAACACGTGTTCCAGACAAACTGGACCTTTTCCCTCTGTACAGTAGGTACCTCGAGTGCCTTTCTTCAAACAGCAGATAATATTTGTCTCTTGACTTGCACTGTGACTTGTAGAACCTTACTAACCCTCCAGATAGTCCTCCCACACAACCTGCCCACCCGCATTCCTCTGACCAGTCCTGTCCCATCGCGCTCCCCGAATTTCCGGAGCACAAACCCAGTCCCTCCACCTCAGGCTGCCAGTAGTCAATGCAAGTGGAAACATTTCATATTATGCTGTTTAGATTGACCAGATAGTGTTTTGTTGTTGTTTAATAGAAGAGTTGCCTTAAATGTGTTTTCTTTTTCTTTTTATGTGGATAAACTTTTACATTTTGGAAAAAAAAAAATCTGCAGATGCTGGCAAAGGTCAGAGGTAGTTTAGTGAAAAATCTGCTCACTCCAAAAAGGGCCTGTTGATGAGATCTGGCTCAGTGTGGCAGGCAGTTGTTTTGTGATGCACTTTTGGTTTTGACCAGTATTATTATCAGAGTGTAAAATGGGATCCGTTCACAACATGAATTGCATTATGAATCTCACTCTGGGTTTCTTTTGAGTCCTTCTCTGAGGCTGCTAGTCGGGCTCTGGAGCCGATTCGTTTACTTTTCAATTTGGTTCATCATTCCCTCTGTGCTGTGGTTTTTCTGTTTTTGGAGGAGGTTTGCTAAATCAGGTCATGTGACCCGGAGCCTGTGTGCATTTGGACCGAACAAACTAACCTGCACCCTGATGATGGACAGATTTACACCCAATTAGCAACACTGTCCACACAGTCCAGTGAAACGCATGCCTTCTTATGCAAATTTTTATACAAGATTTGTCAGAACCTTTTAAATATGCATTTGCTTTTGTTTTTTAAGTTTTTACATGAAACTCAAGTCACCTTTTTTCCTTTGAACATTCATGCAGATTAAGAGTTAAACAGTGTGGTAGCCATGCAAGTTGAAACTGAAACATTTCCTCCTGATGTGGTGTTGTTAGGACTGAGCTGCAAAGATTTGGCTCCTCAGTTTAAATTTTACGTTGACCTTGGCTGATGCACCGTGCTGAATGCTGGGCTGTTGAGAGCTGGGGGTGGGGGTGGGGGCTCAATCGAGTCTTAATGTCTCATTGTCCTCTTCTAGAGAAGAGTCGTTGGCTTCTGTTTACTCCAGCTCGAAAAAGAAAATCATCCAAAGAACACAGCAAATGTGCATAACATAATGATGCATAACATTGGGGAAATTGATTTCTGCATCAGCATCGTGTGCATTCACCAAGCTGGAAGAGGAGCATGTGTGTGCAGCTGAGGGCTCATTCCGTTTATGTTTTAGGAAGTTTTATGCATACAAAATGTTCATCTCCAGTTCCCTCTGTGGTTCTTGTTCTGGAAGCATCTTGTAAAGTAGTTCACTGCGACTCGAGTCTTTTGAGTTTTTTAATTTTGAAATGATCAAGTCATGATTGTGGCCTTCTAGTATTTTGTTGAGACATGACATCAGTCCGTTGTCACCATCCATCCTGTCTGGACCCAACTGTACACCTAAAGCTTCTTACCTCATCCACAGCGAATTCCATTGGGGGTGTGTTGAGTGCAAAAAAAAATAAGTAAAAAAATAACAAAGTCTTTTTTTAACTTCCATTTGGTGAGATGCATTGTAGCGATATGAATAAAGAAAAAGTTCACCTGGTGTGCTGAATAATGTGTAAATTGGTAATTACACAATCTGAATATTTGTATAATTGTTTGTATTTTTTCATAATGATTTTGGAAAGGAATGTGTTTATTTTTTTGACTTCTGTTCCAGATGTGTCTTCTGTTGGCCTGACATTGTGACTGGTCTGGTGGGATTCTTACCTCTGTATTGAGCCTCTTCTGTGATGAATTCTTTGTATGCAGTGTTTAGGAAATACTGTAGGGAACATGGGGAGGAGTTGATATTAGGAGCATTTGATCAATTTGTATTTATTTATTTTATCATTTTGTTAATAAATTGTGAAAAGCAGCCTGTCCCACCCGCTGGCTTTTATTTAATACGAAACACTTACAAACTGGTTTATGGGTATTACAGTACCAGCGGAATTGATCACACAATGTTTCTCTGACTCTTAAGAGTGAATGGTAACATATTTCAATTGGAAAGTCTTTCAAAAACGTCACTTTATTATTAATGTATTATAGTAGAACTGTATGGCCCAGCTGAGCTGTAGGGGCGTGTGTTTATAGGCTACACCAGGATTTAACAACTTCCTGATGCCGTGGACAAAAAAGCTTGTGGGGTTTTTTTTTTTTTTTTAGTTAGTGCAAGTATCAAGTACATCTTTTCCATATCTGTGCTTTACTTTAGTAGAATCAATGTCTTTGAATTTTACTCCATACATCCAGGAACAATGATCTACGCAACTACATTTCTAATCAAAGTTGTGTTACGTGTTTTATCATTACACACAATAATAAAACAGCACTTTTTCATGGTTTAATGCGTCACACAACATATTGCAATATGTTATATTTACAATTACTCAATATTTTTCATGTACTTAATTATTGAGCAGACCTTTCTCTTTTCTTCTCCTCTTTCTTCAATTTTCTGTACTTTAACCTTTTCATGCTGAAGACTTGGGATGTCACGCACTGGAAATTATTACTGTCATATGATGACTTGAATTTTATTGATATTCAGTAGTATTTTCTGTACCGGGGAAAAAACACAATCAGGGGTCTAAAATTGGAGGTTTTTATTCCAATAATATAACACGGCTACACAGGGAGTTGATCCATCCATGTGTACTGCAAAGGTCAAAAGGTAAAGTGTGGACAACAAGCGGCTGGATGTGTCACTGCAGGCAATCAGACAGTGGTTAAACACATTTTATCAGCTGCCTGCTGTTGCAGTGTGATGTGTTCAAAGTCAGTCCGTGTTAAAAGATAATAGCATGCAAAAAGCAAAGCTTTCGGTTTGTCCGTTCCGGCGTCGCCACGCTGATTTGGCGTGAGATTTTTGACGGATGCCCTTCCTGCTGCAACGCTCCCATTTTTAGCCTGACTCAGGGTACCGCACCAGGGTGGCTCTTGGAGGCTGGGGGGTTCAAACCCGCGGCCTTCTGCATCCCAACTTATGTCCCCCTTTAAAAGGATAATAGCATGCATGGCCTAGTCGTTTTCTCTGGATAACAGCTTCGTTTTCTCTTGATATCTGTGTAATTATCTCGTTTTTAGGAGATAATTAGATCTAATGAGTTATTTAGCACGACATAACCTGGCAGACAAAAAACCTTTATTGCTTCTGCAGTAGAGCTCGAATAAATACAAAAACTATTTCCCTATTTTTGATTTCCCTGAGTAAAAAAGCTAAATAACGTACAAAGCTGAATAAAAAAATAAACTAGAGACTAATCTTTGAACCTATAGTAATACACCCAAATGCACCAAACATATAATGTAAAGGAAAATCTAGAGATTCGTTGTCCATAGAAACAAACCACGGTTCATATATCAGATTTCTTTACTGACGATGATAAATACAACATTCTGGGGCCTTATTCTCGTTCAGCAGAGTGGCGCAGCGGAAGCGTGCTGGGCCCATAACCCAGAGGTCGATGGATCGAAACCATCCTCTGCTAGTTTTGTTTTTCTTCACATTAGATTTCATCACACGAACATATTGTGAAATTAACTTCTTTAAACTATTTATAATTTTAAAAAAGTAAGCGTTAACCGTCATGCCGTTAAACTGTTAAAAGGTAGTAACGCTACTGTTTGTTTAATCGGTGATAAACGTCACAAACCCTAGACTATAACATTATATCTCAATTCACAACGTATTTTCAAATCAGTGTTTACAAGTTTCTCTTAATTGCATTATCTGGTTTCATTATTAAAACGAATTGCTTCTGGTAGATTTACTGATGTCTTTGAATAATCAGCTAAGACATAATTTTAAAGCGTTTTAATTTTGATCTAAACTATATATATGTGTGTATGTATTATATTTGCATTCTTTAAATGTACCAATTATCATTTTGTCAAGTAATGTCAATAAAAAAAAGGATTCATAGTTGGAGGAGAAATCAGCTTGTGGTCGTTTTTTTGCCAACATAAACGTTATCGTGTTACGTCCATACGTCACGTCGCAAAGCCTTCTGGGAGCCTAATGTTTCAAGTTATGTTGTGTCGCTCGGTACATCGTCCTTTTCGCATTTTTTTTGGACTCAGTGACCAAACATCTCTCACGCATTCATAGGGGGAAGAAGCTGCTGCGTTACAACCTGCTGCCGTAGGTCACATGAAAATCCCCAACGGCCTCACCTTCCACTCTTTCCCCGCCTGGAGGCGGAAAGAAGGTGCTTACATATAAGAAGGAGGGCGTCCGGGGGGGGCTGCTGTAGGCCGGAGCAACTTTATCTTCAACCACGGTCTCAAGTCCATGAGGGTGTGTTCCAGACACTTCCACACCGGTCAGTTTGAAGCGCGCAAGGAGAATATATAATGTGTAAAATAAGACAATAAAATATTTGGAGTGATTAATAAAGACTAAAAACAAAGATCAGAACCAGCAGCAGTTAAATACACAGCTGATTTCAACACTTCATGTACTAATAATACATCAGCTTTTATTAGTTTAATCCTTATTTAAAATTAAAACTCTGCATCTGCAAAAAGTAAACAAGCAATACATGCAATAAGGTAGAAAGTAAAGTATTTCCTTCTCTATTATGGTAGAGGTAGTAGGTGTAACATAACATGCAATACCCCAGTAAAGTACAAGTACTTCTAATCTGTATTTAAGATCAGTACTGTGTTCACAGGTAAAGCAGCATTTGAGATGCTGGGGTCAGATCCAGACTGGGTCCCATCACTACACCTGGGTCACAATGAAGGAAACACAAGACAGACCAAGCGTTTTCCACCATCTATGCAATTAAAGAAAGTCCAGAAACAAAGTCAGGCAACAGAGACGAGAGCAGCAGAAATGACGCAGGGAGAATCCCAAGCTGCAGGAGGTGGGCCAGAGGTTTTCACTCTCCTTTAATACATGCAATGAAGTGATTTCCTGGCTGTCTGGGGGACATTAAAATATAATATTACGTTTTTCCTTACAGATGGTTGTGGTGCAGGTGCTGGGAGGCCAATGGTTCGTCCATGGAGCAAAGTGAAATCTCTATTGCAGTTGGTCCTGCAGAGGAAAAAACAGTGTCATTGAAAAGCCTGAAACGGAGACACACGACCACCCGAATGCTGCGAAGAACATGAACCTCAACTTCAGAGGAAGACTGCAACTAATATTTTCACTTTTACTTAACACAGATTATTTCAGCAGCATAAATAAACAGATAATTTTCAGCAGTTTATAGTTTAGTTTTTTTTTATCAGGATTCACTGACGGCATGATCTCAGACATTATAAATATTGAATTATATATAAAGACTATGGTCAAATGTGACCACAAGGGGGCACTAGCCAGTGTGCCAGTCCCAAGTCTGGATAAATGCAGAGGGTTGTGTCAGGAAGGGCATCCGACGTAAAACACAGGCCAAATTAAACATGCAAATCATGACTTCCACACCAAATCTGACTTCCATACCGGACAGGAACGCCGAAGGACCATAGGGGATGTATAAGGGCGGAGGTAGAAGCACTAAGGTGGAGGTAGGGGAGAGTGTAGCCAGACAAAACAGGATGTGTAAAATGATGCTGGTGGTGAGGAAGATGAACATTTAATAATCGTTTCAGAATTTCTTCAGAAACTCTCTTGAGGCTTCTCTAGACGCCTCCAGCTGGTCCAGAACCCATTCACAGAAATCATCTTCACTCCCTGGGGAGTTTCAAGTGGAGTTGAACTTTAACCTTCCACCCCAGAGGGAAGACTTGTCTTCGTCCTCCTGTCTAAATTGTGTCAGGCTGCAGAGGAGGATCAACGAGCTGGAGGATAAGCTACTTGATCTCACTGGAGATCAGGGGCACACAGAGACCTCAGCTGCCGTCATCGAGGTTCCCATCGAATCAAATCAAGTCCTGCAGAATCCTGATCAAGTCCATGCTGAAGAGGACGGAACCGAGTGTAAGTTTCATGAACAAAATCAACCAGAATGAAAGGAGGAGCAGAGCTCATAAGAAACATCTGTGGAAATGAATCAGCTCTGCTACTGGCTCATTTTACTTGTAATGCTCATCCAGTCTCCAGGGCTTTTAAGGCCTCCCTTAAAGAAAATAGCAAAAATGTGAATCAAGGATTAACTATAATGGTTAATAGTGTTGATACAAATGGTTTTTTTTACTAGGGAAAAGAAACACAAGCAGCAATAAACAAATCCTGATTCAGAAATATCATTTGAAGATGAAACTGTGTTACAGCACCAAAGTGTTCCAGCTCTGCTCCGATGTGCCCATGAAACCGCTTAGTGGTCACTTTAGCTGCAGAAATAGCTGTTAGAGCCTGTTTTAAAGTTATAGCTCAGTGGGTCAAACATCTGTCTCGTGCTTTTCATGATGTGAGGAACTTGGGTTCAGTTCCCTTTCAAATATTATTGCTTTTTTTAAAATACAGATGAATAACTTTGAACCGCCATAAGAAGTGTTTAGGGTTTCACATTCAGAAATATGGGGACAGTGTCTCCAGTAGTAGTCTACAATAAGCTAAATGTTACTTACATGAACATATTTTGTGAAGCCGTCACAATGCACGTGAGAAAACTGAGTGCGTTTCTGTGGGGACATGGAAAAACAAACTGCAATACGCTGTAAAACTACAAATCCATAAGCTTTGTCATCCCACTGCTACCCCTAATTTCTCAAACAGCACTTCCCTGAGCCGTATTCCCAGATGAACCTTCGGACGTCATTAATGACATCACTCTCTGAGACTCAAACACGCCTCGACATGAAGCCTCACTTTCTGCTGCCGCTTCGAGCTCCGGTGTTCAGCTTGCTGTCACTAACAGAGATACTCTGACAGACGACAATGTAACACTTTTTAGCCTTTGGTTCTACTTCAAAACTTTCCTCTCAATGTTTAGATGCTGCTTTTAGCTTTGAGATTATTGTGTCTGTCTGTGTCCTCAGGGATGGAGCAGCTCTCTCCTCCTCTTCTTCATGAGGGAGGTCAGGACATGGACTCGACCAATCAGTTGCCTTCCTCCAGCCTTGCGCTTCAAAGCTCCTCAAAGCAAAAGTTCCACCCACGTCTTTACTTCAACCCGACTTGGCTCAACATGTTCTGGTTTCTCCGTTATTATCCAAGTCTTGATAAGATGTGGTGCCATGTCTGCCGTGTCTATGCGGACAAGTCCCATCAGAACCTTGGTTTGATCAGGGGCTCAAGGGTATTTAAGCTGGACAGCATCAAGAAACACAGTAAAACCATTTACCATAAAGAGAATCTGAAACGCCACAGGTGGCCTGACCAGCAGAGGAGTAGTAACTGAGCGGTGGACTCGAAGCTCCACAGCGTGTGACAGGAAAGACTGAATTAAAAGCAGCTGACATATGGCAACAAATCTGATTATGTGGACCGCGAAAAGTGAAGGTGTAGTTTAGCTGTAAGAATCACAAATCCAACAGAATGAACATCAGAGGGGGATGTTCGTCCTGTGGGCAGCACTGTGGACACAGCTCCACTAGTAACTTAGTCTGTGTGGAGACAAAGCTGTTTCGCAAAACACAGTTTGACATTTTGTGATGTTAATGTTAAAGTTAATGTAGCAGAAATACTTTTCACAATGTAAAGACTTAGATAAACATGCGTGTAACTACCTACAAAAGTACTGGACCACATCTACAAGTACTACTAGTACTGGTTTTCAAAATAATTCCAGTGTTTTTCATTTGGATTTGTTGAGCTGATACTTTAAATATGTGGATATAAATTCTAAACACAAATTTTTCGTTTTGCTTTCCTTTTTCTTTGCCATTCATTTCATGTTCCATGTGTCAATTACTGCAGTGTTGCAGAGTAATTAGTTACATGTTACTAAATAACAAAATAAAAACAATTATAATCAAATACAGGTAGAAAATATGTAATTTTAAAGCAGCAGAATGAATATATCTCACATATACTCTGCAGCGTTACATCTGTTCACCAGGCAGAAATATCTTCCTCGGATTTCTGGGCAAATTTATTTGGGGGTAGTATGACTTACAAGGAGTTGTCTTTACATCCACTGCTTTACAAAACAACTTTTTAATGACATTTCTCTGTAGACGTACAGAAGCTCATTAGCACTAAACATTAGCGTTGCTGATGCAGAATAATTCCTCATTACAAACCTCTTTTGTAGTTAGATGAGTCCAGCAGAAAACGTATGTTTTCATAAGAATACAGGACATTTACAAACCTATGTTGGAAAAGTAATATAAAGTATAATAAGTTACTTAAGTTACTTAATAAAAATAGTGGAATAGTAATCTGTAACCTGTGGAGTTTTATAAGCACCAACACTGGGTCCGACTGAAATGTTTATAGTATATTTGTATTCTAAGAAATAATAAGGAGGGGACATTAGGCTACTGGGTTTTTGCTGAGAGTTGTGTTCACAGCTGTTTGTACAGGGCCTGTATGTATGTGCTACACTGCAGCTGCAGAATGAACGAGCCAGAGGTGATGTGTGATCAAAGGCTTGGTGCGTAAATCCAGCAAGTGAATTTGTTTTAGAGAGAGTTAGAATACTGGATCTAACATAATGGAGAATTCTTATTCCCACAGGTGGAAAGAATTCTTTCCCACGTCATTTTCAGGTGGACATTTGGACGTAAGGTAAGTAAGAGAAAATTACCCTTTTGCTTGTAAATGATTGTTTTACCTGGTAAATTCCAGTTAACATGCAGCTAACACATATTTTGCTGTAAAAAGAGATGCTGAACTTCAGAGACACTGAGGGATTGGACAAAGTCACATCACCAACAGTTTGCTTTAATAGCTGTTATACACCCATCAGCCATAACATTAATACCAGTGGTTCTAGTAATGTGATGGAGGACCAGGTTTACTGTGGCCTCTCTGAGCCGTCTGCAGCTACACTGCCCCATAAACAGCAACATGTGATACACTGTGTACAGAGTTTGTAGAAGTACACAAACTGAAAACTCAAGTAAAAGTTTAAAGATTATGTTTAAGTAATACTTGTTTAAGTAATACTTAATAGTAGAATTCTCCACTTCAAGTATTACTTCAAATATTTAAATGAGGTAAAAGTCCCAAGCAGATTATCTGCATTTTACTTAAAGTACAAAAGTGAAAGTAGAAAACTGGATTTCAAACAATACTGATTATGGTCACTATGGCAAAACATGTACAATAATTTAAATCTAAGGGTCAAAGGTCACTGTTGGTAAAGGTGGAGCAGATTTTAACATTTTATTTGCTGACAAGTGCAATAATACATCAGCAGCTATTACTTCATCACATTTGTATTTGAAAAAAACAGAAGGTTGTGTTAATGTTGTGGCCGTGTAGATTGTGGAGTTAGAGAATCACCTCACAGGACTCAACTAGTACGTGCAAACCAAACATGACAGCAGAACAAGTCCCAACACTGCTGAAGAGTTTGTATGTCTTCTTTTCCTAAAGTGACCTTTTTGTCTTTCTCTAAGTTAACGGTCTGTCCCTGTTCGTCCATCTGTTGTTCTCTGAGGTACTTGTCTTTGTCTGTCTTTGTGTGCCCACAGCTTGGAGGTTGAAGGGTCCAGGGTTGTTATCAAACAGCTTCAGAAGTGATGTGATTTTGGAGGTGAAGACATTTGGAGACACATCTGCTGTTTGACCTGTAGCAGGACTCTGCTGCACCCAGAGAATCCTGCCACAGAAACGCTGGGAACCAACCAACAATTGTTGCGCTGTTTCAGTGCACTGACTGATACAGGATTATCATGTATGTTAAAGCTACAGTTACAGTCTGAAATTAGGATAGAATAATATGCATGTGCCAACATTAATTAACCCTCTGTTGTCTCTTCCCTCATTTCAAATACGTCAGCAGCCAGCTGTGTGTGATGATGTCACATGTTTTAACGGGTTTGCTGCAGTGTGGCCCAGTGGCAAAATGAAAGTTCAGCAAAAATCAGAGTGCAGCAAATCAGAGTGACATGCAGGTACCAGCTGCTTCACAGTGAGCACCTTCAGTTTTCTGTCTCTGTAAACCAAATGCCTTTAATATGTGGAGCTAGGACAGTGCACTATCATAAACACTGGTGCTAGCACCAGCATCCTGATCTCAAATGCACCTCATCATGTCCTAAGAGACACTGGTGCATGAAAAAGGATATATGTTAAACCTTTATTCATCCCACAGTGGGAGAATGTCCATGTTACAGCAGCAAAATGTGCAAGTATGTGTGCAGTTTGAAAAAAAAGTCTACAGTGTATAAATAAGAAGAACAATAAGTCTACAATCAATTAAACAATTACACTAAGGTTCATTATCAGTAGTAATAATGTGTATTAGAATGAGTATTATTGAGGAGTTTTTACTCAATAATTGAAGTTTAATTCTTTCCAAATGTTCACAGAAAAGGCTTTTAAATATTATAACAGACACTTTTTGATATTCTGTTGTTTTTACTGATTCAAGTGAGTTTTTGTCTTTTTCCTTTAGTTCCTTTAGTTTGTCAACCTGCCTTTCCAGAGCTCCCAAAGATGACATCATCTGAACTCCTAATGATGAAAAACTCCTATGTGTGATGACATCACACCTATGTGTGATGACATCACACCTATGTGTGATGTCATCACACATAGGAGTTTCTCAGCTAAAAGCAGAGACATATTTTAATGTCAGAGGGATGTTTAAAATGATGAATGTACATTTACACCCAAAACTAAAGCCACAGAGAGCAAGTTAAAAATGAGTGATGTCACCCTTTAATAAAAATCTATTGATCAGTAGTTGCAGCTATGACGTCAGTTCACAAAACATTAATGAAATGTTACATTGAAATGTTTCAATCAAATCCACAGATCCACGTTTCTGTATTAATCAGGTTTTTTTAATACACGTCCTAAAACTAGAAGCGAACAGATCTGACGGGTCCTAACGCGGTCCGGATCCGGTCTGGATCCGGTCCGGTTCGGGCTGCACGCTGCAGGTCGCGCTCTCTCCTTTTGCGCACTTGCTTTCTTCCGTTTTCCATGTCATTTCCTGTGATAAAAAATGGTGGTCACAGCTTTGGGGAGGCGACTGAGTCGCTGCTAAATTTAACTGGAAACTTTGCATCAGCGGGCCGCCGCGGAGTCAGCCGCCGGGGCTCGGTGCTCCGAACCCGCGGGACAGGGGAGCTTCACCCGGAGACAGAGTCCGTTTCCCCGCTGCTTCTCTACACGAGGTGGGTCTGTGTCAGTAGCCACTGTGGCCACTGAAAATGGCTTCCGAAAAGAGCAGGCAGATCGCCAGCTGCCTGCAGAGAAAGAGTGGCGCAGATGAGAACCGGATCGGAACCCGACGGCGGATCGTCGTGTACCCTGTCATCGGTCGCCACAGTCTCACAAAGTTTGGTTTGCAGTGTTTGTCAAGTGGTTTCTGGTCTGCGTGCCCCCCTCCTTACCTTCCTTACCCTCCTGACATCCTCAACAGTCCCACAGAAACTGGTTCAGCATGTGGCCCAGTGAAAACCTCTGATGAGTGGATCCTCAGAACCAGCTGACCCAGTCTCTGTGGAGCTCTGACTTTACCACATTATCTGATGGTCCATGACTGTCTTCTAAATCCAGTCTTTGTTTGTGTCTCCTGTATGATTCAGTGGAAACCCCTAGTTTCCCTTTGTCACTATGTAGATTCGTTTATCACGTTAAACAGTTTTCGGACTCTGCCAGTGTCTAAAGCTTTTTTAAAAACATGTTACAGACCAACAGGTTATGAAAAATGACCATTGAACTCAAACATACTTGTAAAGGAGAAAGTTCCCTGAGGTTTGCAGCTGGGTTTTTTAGAAATACTGCACTTATGAGTCACAGCTGGTGTTGATGGACGTGTATGAAATGCACTTATGACTAATGAAATTCCCCCTGATTTTCTTCACCAGAGGTTCATGAAGTGGATGAAGAGCCAGATTTCCACCAACATGGTTCCATGATGAGCGAGCAGCTGCTGGACTTCTGGTGTAAGCTCTGTCCTCATTTAGTTTGCTGTGGTCACTAGTGAGAAGCATCAACATTAAATGTTAAAGCTCAGAATTTTTTATTTATTTTTTTTACTACTTGCTCATTTACAAGTTGATGTCAGCAACAGTTGTGTACACAAACACAAGTTGTGTATTACTTAAAAAGCACCTTATGAAACATCAACATGACTCAGAGAGAGCGTCTCTAAAAGGCTGAGTCTGTGAGGACGTTGGGACAAGGTTCAGAGGGAGTCGTTCAATAACATAAAAACATTTCTTAACATAAAATATCAAAGAATTTGGGGATTTCATCATCCACAGTGACATCATTAAAACGTTTAAAAAATCCAGAGAAATTTCTATGAACGAGTCCAACATTGAATGGTTAGGATTTTTCTGCGCCTCAGGGGCAAAGTTCTGCATTGTTTGGAGCAACATCTGCTGCTGTCCAGAGGACGTCCTGTTTATTTCAGCAACACAAACCACATTCTGCAGGTTTTACAACTGCATCGCTCAGTAGTAAAAGAGTCCGGGTGATAAACTGAGGTGTCCTGTCACCTACCTAACATTTCTGGAGCATTATGAGTTTAAAATGAGCAAATATTAAAAAACTAAAGAAAAAAAAGGTTGTATCTCTGGCTAACCCATAAGGCCTCTGATGCCATTTGTGAGCACAAGAGACATTCTTGTCATTGCCTGCATAGACAACTGAACCATTAGGCTACGATTCAGCAAAAGGCCCAGTTCTGTGGTGACGTGAACCAAACACAATAAAATGTAACGTAG